>NC_090340.1:24766104-25116543 GCF_035084215.1 Heptranchias perlo
TTTAAACTCCCCCACAACAGCACCAGCGAACTTCCCCGCGAGGACATTGGTCCCAGCTCCGTTGAGGTGCAACCATAGAGGCCTGACCATATTAACTTTCTAATACAACTAAACCATAAAGAAATGCCTGACCATATTAATTTTCTAATATGGTATTAATTTCCTAATACCCTTAAAACCAAAAAAAGAAGAAATGCATGATGGATAAGTTGACCATGTTAACTGACCAGCTGAATATAATAGAAAGCTTATGTTTTAGTTCTCACCAAAGACGTACAGAAGAGCTATTGTGCTCACATTGATAACTGTCTGAATAACAGAAATGAATGACCATATAGCCTTGAGACTAGTTACAGACCCACTGATAAGAAAAACTGTTATTAAGGAAAAATACTTTCCCAGACAGTGTTTAAAAAAATCACGAGGCAGTCATGAGGAACCAGAGGGTGGGTTCCCTATTTTGATTGACTAACCACTTGAACTAATAAAGAATGTACACGTACGCCCATATTCTATGATAGGCAGACATTACTAATTAAACTGTATAAATGTGAACTGTTTCCTTTGTTCAGTGAAGAGGTTGTTCTGACCATTGTTCAGAGCACAGCTTCCCTTGTATACAAGTTTCTTTTAATAAATTCTTACTTGTCTGAAAATAAATGTTTGGAGTTAGTGCATTGTATATAATAGGTAATAAGTTTTCGACAACCCTATGCCAATTTGCGCGTGACTCAGGTAGTAATCCAGAGATCATTACCTTTGAGGTTCTGCTTATTAATTTAGACCCTAGCTCCTCAAACTCCCTCAGCAGAACCTCATTCCTAGTTCTACCTATGTCATTGGTTCCTACATAGACCACGACAACTGGATTCTCCCCCCATTCTCCAAGTTCTTCTCCAGCCGCGAGGAGATATCCTTAACCCTGGCACCGGGCAGGCAACACAGCCTTCGGGACTTCCAGTCGCAGCTGCAGAGAACAGTATCTATCTCCCTGACTATACTATCCCCTACCACTATCACATTCCTTTTTACTCCCCTCACTTGAATGGCCTCCTGTACCAAGTGCCCTGCTCAAATTGTCCATTCTCCCTGCCGTCTTTGTTCTCATCCACACAGGTAACAAGTACCTCGTACCTGTTGGACAAGAGCAAAGGCTGAGGCTCCTTCATCACTGCACCCTGGGTCCCCATACCTGCCTGTCTCACAGTCACATTCTTCCTGTCCCTGACCACAGACCAAATCTAAAGTACTACCTAACCTAAGGGGTGTGACTACAACCCAGCATTCTATGGTTTTAGTTTGACCTTTAATTTTAATTCTGTTGTACTCCGTGTGGTTTGTGCAGTTTAAAAAAAGTGGGTCCCCTGATGGGTTAATGGGTGTACTAAGCCATACAGACCAGAAGATTTTGGGTTCTGTTCCTGGTCTGCTGAGTTAGCTCATCTGAGCTGGGATAGCAATTGGGCATTACAATTAGCCTCTACACCACTGGGATGGGGTTTCTGTGCCCTTATGCTATCTAGTGACTCCAGCTGGAAAGTGTGAGGATGTGGATGCGAGCCGAGACTCGGCTGTAATGCCCACCAGGTCCAATAGTCTGCTCATAATAACTGTTGGACTTACACTTAATAATAGCCACTTGGACACTATGCTCCAGCAAGGGCTTTGGGTGAAGAAGGGAAAAAAGGGAAGAATACATTTTAAAAAAATATTAATTTGCAGCCTCAGTCACCAATATATCACCTAAATCACTTTGCACGGCTACCGTACTTAGTGATGCAACTCATTCTTTAAGGTAAGTCTGCCACTTGAATTGCATGAGCTTTGTTGTAATATTCTTTAAAAACTCTGGACCTAACACAAATGACTTCAGACTTTTTGTGATATCTACTATATTTTCCCAAGTCTATGTCCATATTTATAATGGGTTTTGCCTATGTAAACTTCTCACCATGACTGAGCAAACCTGTCCTTTGGGTTCCTGCAAGTTATTCAGAAGGCTTTCTGAAAATGTTTTCATCCATCATTTTTCTCAGTAACTGCAATTTCTAATGTCCAATATATGGGTTTAAACAAAATACAATTGAAAAAATTACATATTTCACGATAACATTTATCCAATAAATTGACTTCTGTCTCTTTTAATGCGTTCCTTTAAGTTTTTACTTGAAGGCATTAGCCTTCCAAAAAGCTGGGGTTGGAATTGATATTTTTGTCCAGAGCTGTGATTCTGTGAGCTGAATTTGGCTTGTGCAGTGTATTTAATTCCCTAGGATACATTAGTACTGTTCACCAACTAAACTGATGGAATATTTCTCTTTAGTATCTAGCAATTTGTGCTCAGTAGCTTCAAATAATTTCGAAAAATTAGGTTAGATTTCAAAAGCTTTATTGGTGTATTTGTTTTTTTTAAAGCATGGGCTGTGTCAGAAAAAAAAAATATTCTGATTACACACCTATTATAGCTTTGTTCTATAAACTTTAGAAAGTCTATTAAGCTAAAAGGGTGGGTGAGAGAGAGAGACTGGAGTCAAAATAGTGACAACAACTTGCATTTATATAGAGCATTTAACATTGTAAAACATCCCAAGACGCTTCACAGGAGCATTATCAGACAAAATTTGACACCGAACCATATGAGATATTAGGACTGGTGATCAAAAGCTTGTTCAGGAGGTAGGCTTTAAGGAGTGTCTTAAAGGTGGAAAAGTAGAGAGGCAGAGAGGTTTAGGGAGGGAACTCCAGAGTGAAGGGTTGGGGTAGGGATTTGGGGAGGCAGAGTACCCGAGAGGGGAGAAATGAAAGGAGGCGTGGTGGCATGAGAGAGGGGCCTAAAAGGGGTAAAGAGAAGAGAAGAAAAGAAAAGGGGAAATAGAAGTGATGGGCTTGGGTCCGGAGGAGCAGCCAAAATGCACAGGCTAATGGACATGGAATGGAGCAAGAGGAATGGAGGACACTGGAGTTCCATGGATAGTTCAAGGGGTCGCTATGGGAATGGGGTGGGGGTGTGGAGGAAGCATGATGGAATGGCAAGAGACCCTCTGAGGGCCACATTTTCATTGCAACCCCTACACCTAAGGTGGCTTTTCCTGTCAAACCACTCACCACTCCCAGCTGAAAGGAAAGGAGAAAAAGGCACAAAGAGAAATGTTAAGGAGAGAGAAGCAAAGAGAAATAGAGAGAGAACAACAGGAGACATCAGAGCCAGGAAAGAGAGAGACGATATTCTCCAACTTGCTGTGCAACACTACAAGGGATAGACTAATATATTTTTGCGACTCCTGCTCTTCTTGTTGTCCTTAGTTCCTGTATCAAGGTTTTTTAATGTCTAGTGACACTAACATCTGCTGATATTATTTTTAATGGGTAATGCTGTAATACTTGCTAATGTTGCATACTTACCAATATGTATTCAGCCCTCCCAACACTAGGTTACCTAGGTCCACCTGCCATTTTGTTTTTCATCTGAAATTTCCTTCTGTGCAGTTAAGTTTTTATTTTTAATTTAATGTATTTCTTTTTATTCTTAACTATGCATTTCTCAATTTATTTTGGCCTCTTGCTGCCACCCTGGAGCCTTTCCCCACACTTTCTGGCTATGTTTTGCCACTGCCTTTTCATACTGCAAAATTTTTAATATTTAAGTTACTAGGCTGTTGAGGCTCAACTCTGCTCTGCCTGCCATGGTACCTTTGTGCCGGCCATGGTATCTTTGTGCCGGCCATGGTATCTTTGTGCCGGCCATGGTATCTTTGTGCCGGCCATGGTATCTTTGTGCCGGCCATGGTATCTTTGTGCCGGCCATGGTATCTTTGTGCCTGCCATGGTATCTTTGTGCCGGCCATGGTATCTTTGTGCCGGCCATGGTATCTTTGTGCCTGCCATGGTATCTTTGTGCCGGCCATGGTATCTTTGTGCCGGCCATGGTATCTTTGTGCCGGCCATGGTATCTTTGTGCCGGCCATGGTATCTTTGTGCCTGCCATGGTATCTTTGTGCCGGCCCTGTTCCCTCCTCGTTTCTGCTATTTAAGATTTTTTGCTGCCATCTGCTGTTCTGGTCTACCTCATCATTGCTGCTGCCCGTCTCACTCCTCAGCTTCTTGTCCACATTAAATCTCATTTCCTACTTGTCAGCCCATTTTGCTAACCTGTCTATGTCTTCCTGAAGTCTTTTACAGTCCCCTCACTGTTTGCCAAGCCTCCTACTTTAATATCATCAGCAAATTTCAAGATTGTTCTCTGTATGCCCAAGTCCAAATCATCTATTTACACAAAGAACATAAGTGAACCCAGCACTGACTCCTGGGACACACCACTTCCAACCCTTCTCTATTCCAAACAACACCCATTTGCCCGAACTTTGTTTCCTTTCTATCAACTTTCTATCCATGTTGCTACATTTTCTCCTGTAACATATATCTGAATTTTTCTAACCAGCCTTTTGTAGACATCTTATTGAATGCCTTCTGAAAATCCATATACACTGCATCTACTGCATTACCTTCACTATCCAATCAGCCACTTCTTCAAAAAAACACTCTTAAATTTGTCAAACACTCCTGTCCTTTAAAAATCTGTACTGGCTGACCTTGATTAACCCATATTTCTAAATGCTCACTAATTTTATCACAAATTATGGATTCCAAGGGGGTAATTTTCAACTGACCGCTGGAGCATAAAACGGGCATTGCATGTTGGGTGCCTGCTATAGGAACCGTCTGATTTTATTATCCGTTGAAATCGATGGAAAGGAAAATTGGGCAGTTTCTATAAACTCATATAAACGCCGGATTTAAATTAAGGTAAGTTGAAAATTATCCCCTAAGACTTTGCCTGCAACTGTTTTCATGAATTCATTTAAAAAGAATCTCTGGTTTCACTGCACTTAAAAGAAATTTCATTTGTGTGATTATAAAAGCACAATGATCACCGTTTGAGTATACTGTGGGTGAAATTAAAGTAAAATTCATCTGATATTTTACCAACCCTGCTTCCGAATTAAAAGAATCATGAACTGAAACCATAATGAAAATTCCATGTTACTTAGCAGAATTTACCTTTCCACCCATTACCAGCAAACTTTGATTGTTGCAGTAGCCATCCCTTTTCACTATTCCAGCCAAATGCTCAGGACATTCTTGAAATATTTGTTATTTAAAAGTAAAAATAAAGACAAAACTGAAAATGTGAAATAAAATTTTAAATTTACTTTCTCCTGTGTAGTATACTTATATATTCATTGCTCACGGTGCAGCCTTCTCCAGAGTTTGGGGACCAAATGCAGATGGGTGACGACTTTGTGAAACATTTCTGTTGTCTCCACAATTGCCTTGCAGCTTGGCACTTCAGCTTCTTCCAATTGCCCCTTTGTTCCCATTCCACCTTTGGCCTGCCACACTGTTCTGAGCAAACTCAATCCAAACTTTCAAGAATTGTATCTTGTCTTTCTCCTGGTCACTCTGCAGCCTTCTGATCTGAACACTGAATTAGCAACTTCAGAGCTTGGCTGACTACCTCACTCTCCACCCGCCCCGCCCCCTCCAGCAATCTAGGTTCTCCTATTTGTTTTGCACTTTGCTCCCTTCAACTTTGAAGCTGTTTTACTCAACTTTTGTCTTTCTTCGTGCCATTTAAGAGCTTACTGACAGATCTTTGTATATCATCTAGCACTTTCATTTCGCTCCAGGCTTTAAAAAAAATCCTTTCACAGGCTATTAAACCCATTGGGTGCTCCATTGTAATAATATTCAACATATTTGACTTGTGCCCTTTACCCATTGTTCCCTCCTCCCTCTGCTTTGTTAAGTTCTCCAAAGTGGCTTGATAGCCTTCCTTATTCAATTCCGATGAAGGGTCTCTGAAATGCTAACCTATCTTTATTTTCAGATGTTGATGAACATGTGTCGTTCCATCATTTTTATTTTGGACTATTCAAAATATAATTAGGTGCTGTGAAGGGGGAGTTAATATACCAGGGGCATAAGTTCTAATGGGTTGCAATGCCTTTTCTCATCGCTGACTTTTTTATTGTTTTGAAATAGTAGAGCATGACTTGAACTTGCATAGATCTGATTATGCTGTTCATCCTCTATGTCAATGTCTAGGTGTTTGGTTGGAATTGTGAGTGATGATCAGAAACAGAAAGATGAGTGTGGGTGGTGGAAGAGAGGACGGGTTCCAGTCGTCAATGGTGGCATGAGAATTAGGGAGTAAGTTGGCAGTTCAGAAAAAAAAGCTGCTATAAATCTAGCATTGTCTTCTCTTACATCCCCTCCTCCCAAGCATGTGCATGTGCAAAATTCAGAAAACTGACTATGTGTAGAACATTATAGTCCATGATTTCAATTCTTTAAATTAAGAATTTTTTGATGAATCTAGTTAAAGTGAGAATCGCTAGGAAAGTTTCAAAACCTGAATTGCTTTGTTCAATGATAGTACTCTTGCCTGTGTCGGAAAGTCATGGGTTGAAGCCCCACTTCAGGACTTGAGCACATAATCTAGGTTGACATTTCAGTGCTGTAATTGTATTAGCATATTGACCACCTTCTGTCTGGTGTCTTTTTACTTTAAAAAAGCTTGTGTAAATAAATCTTGCTTAAAAGCATTTAAAAGTAACTCTTCTTTTCCCCATATCCTTTCTGCGGGAAAATGGTCAAAGATCCTGATTGAGGAACTTGTTTTTAAAGAAATACAAAACAAGTCAAGGCACGGGCTAAAGGTCTGTGTTTCCTTGTGTTGTTAAGTGAGATAGTCTGCTTGCACTGCTGCCATTTTTTCTCCATCCTCCTCATCTGTCCTTTAGAGGCTAACAATTAATGTATTTTTCTGATTGTGCTTTCTATTTTCCATTTTCCATCAAAATATTTCAACTATTTCAAAGACCATTAATGAACCACTAATCACAACCCCTCTCCTTCCCATCAAAATTCCTCTGTTACTGTATCTAGGATACCACACACCTGATGTAATATGCTGCTGTAATGTCATAATAGAAAAGTGACTTTGGATAGTGAGAAGGGTATATATATGTGAACTTCTTGCAAATCTAGAATCTGATTGGATTCAGAGATCTTTGTGGACTGAGAAAATATGATAAATGTAATGATATTCTGGTTGTTTAATTTTATGCACTTGTTGAAAACCTGCCTCGGGAAAATGAAACAAGCTCTTACTCATGATTTGTTTATCTCTATGGAACTTAAATGTTCCTTTTGTGTCAAAAGTTCAATGGACACATTCAGATATCCAGAAATAAACACAACCGTCAGAGGGTCTAAACAGTAAACTGCTTAGTTCTGCTGTACAGCCTATGGGCAAACATGGCTTAGTGGTCCAATTGCTTGTGGCCTTGGAAGAGTTGGTATTCTGAAAATGAACCTTCTGCTCTACAACAACTTACATTTATGTTGCATCTTTAATGTAAAAAAAAGTCCCAAGATGCTTCGCGGGCATAATCCAAAAAATTGGACGCTGAGCCTAAGAAGCAGATATTAGGAGGTGTGACCAAAAGCTTAGTCAAAGCTGTGAGTTTTAAGGAGGGTCTTAAAGGAGGATAGGGAGGTGGCGAGGTGGAGGATCATAGGCAGGGAATTCCAGAGTACAGGGCATACATGGCTGAAGGCACAACCGCCAATGGTGGGCGAAGGGAGGCGCTTAAGTGCAAAAGACCAGAGTTGGAAGAATGGAGAATTTGGGAGGGATTGTAGGGCTGGAGGTTAAAGTGGAACCAATGCTTACTGATGTGCTTCTGTCTGTGAACTTCAGCTATCTTTAGATGATGCAGTTCCTGATTTTCTCCTCAGTTTAACCAAGATTAGACTTCTGACAGAGTTTGAGAATCTGTCCTAAGTTTCCCCAAGACTAGTGGCTCTATTCTATTCAATCTTTACATTAATACACCAGTCATCCAGAAGAGATGGAAAAATGACTTATACCATACCAACATGTAGGAAAGAATGAAGATCTGCAAAATGGTGGCTTGTACTTCAAGGTGTTATTAACTCAGCCAACATCTTTGTTGTATATACTAACCTCCTCGTGCAATTCTGGTATCTTGTTGGAAGCACTTTGAAGCTCTGAATATGTGGCAATACATATTCAGACACCCTCATGATGCATGCTTTCTGGGGTGAAGATCTAGTGAATATGAAAATAGAAATCCATTGGCAGCTAATTGGGTTTCTGTTGGTTGTAGTTGAATAGTCCATTCCACTACAGATTCAGGCACTCGAGCACATCGCCATCTTATGCATTTTAATGGTTGATAAAATTGGATCTTTCCACTTAAAAATCCAAAGGTTTCTACCAATTAGGCCATAGCAAAGCTCCATTTATGGCATAAAGTTCCACTAAATCAAAAGCATTCGACATAAAGAATGAAACTTGCATTAAACATAATTGCGACTCATAACTGACTTTTTAAAAGTTCGGACTGATGGAGCTACTGGATCTTTAAAATCCAAGCACTTGCTGACTACAGTAAGATGTATCAACTTTTTATTGTGTTGCAAATCTTGTGATGTTTCAGTCACAAAGACAATGTCCTACATTGTTTTGGCTGTCTGAGTTTCTCATGAAATTACACAGAGTTCACCTGCATGCTGATTAAGCAAAGGGACACAAATAGTTTCTTTGTGTGCACTGTACCTAGTAACAATTTCAACTAGCAATAGGCACTTGTAAATCTGGGCAACTGATTGAATTTTTAAAACAAAAAGGGAGGCAGGTTAAAATGCTACATGGATAGTTGCCTTGTTTAGGCTGTTCTGCCTACCGTGAGCTTTTTTTTATTCCTTGCTAATGATGGTGGTATGAAGGTTTCCAGTGCTGTCCATCCAGGCAAAGTAGTTTGTCATATCAATAGTCTAAGACTGCTTCATCAGATTTTAAGTAATGTAATTTTTCTATTACTTTTCTTCCTTTTGGAAATTGCCGCTGGGAACAGCAGCCCCAAATTTACTCAAGTCGTGATCCCAATGGTGTCGTCCAGCACTGTCCCTGCCAGGGTTAGTGGGAGGGAACTCCATTAAAATGCATGGGGCCTATGGGTGCCACTTTGGGGACATATCTGCTGCCTGACTGTCCCATGTTGTTGGAAAATCTGCCTAGATCCCCCTCCCCTGGCAAGCATCCTATCTGTCCCCGATCTGGTTGCCTTTTAAAAAAATATATTTTTATATATTCGGGATCCAGGCCAGTTGACCTGGATGGAGTCCACATGCAATTTTGTGGCAGCTGGCACACCTCCTAGGCGTATTAACCACCTCTACTATGCCGGGTCCCTACCGTTGATCAGGAGCGGGAACGCCCGGCTTAGATAGTCTCTGTCCCAACCCGTCATTTGCCTTGTAAGGGGTAGATGGAAGTTCTGCTCCTTAGAACTCAAATCGGAAACAGAGGAGATCTGATGCCAGGTCTTCGCCGTTTCCATGGGGATTCCGCTGATCCCCCACCAGAGTTATAGTGGGAGGCCAGTGGAACCCCTGTGAAATTTAAGCCCCAGAATGTGTAACTCCATTCAGAAATATGGTCTTCCCATTTCAGTATCTGAAATGCTGCACTAGATTTCTTTCTTTTTTCTTGCTTTTCTTTGTTATATTTTTATTATCATAATTAGTTTTATTTAGGTAGAATAGTAAGCCTAAGTTTGCCAATGTCTATTGCATTTACAATATCCAGAGATGGGAAGCATAATATCAACAGCAGCAAGCCTTCCACCTTAACCAATTCACAAAACAGGTAGTTTGTATAAAATAAATGTACATCATATGCACCAATGTTGACTAAAATTTACTTTGGGCTTATGTCCATTCTACAAGGCTGCAAAGACAAATTAACAAATATAAATTGGATTCTTGAACTAGGGGCTTATTACAGTTAGTATCAATAAAACATCAAGGATTACAAACATCATACATATCTCATTAGGTTTAAAAAGGGTAATCTTGCCTAGTTCATGGGATTAAATGCTAACATTCCACAAATTTACAATGGGAATATTATGTTTTAAAATATCTAATTTTGCACTCTTATTATAAACTTGTCTAACAATATCTTTGGGAGAATGTTGACCCATTGAGCTTAGGGGTAGTGTGCATTCTGAGCGATTCCTTTTTAGGGAATATGTTTCTTTGCTGTAACTTAAAGTTGAATTTATCAACCTCAGTGTGAGATAATTTTGGATCAGCTTTGGAACTAAGGAAGGAAGGAAAGGGGAGAAGCAGTAATACAACTTTCTCAAATCAGATGCAAATGTTAAGCTTACCTGCCATTGTGTTTTTTCGAAATTGCTGTTTCAAATTTTTTGCAAAGAAAGGATACAACTTTAACAATAATTGGACAAAAGGTACAGCCATTTATTGTATTTTTAATGTAAAGGGTTATTTTGTGACAGCTCTCCAAAATGTACACAGTCATCCTTGAACAGTTGTCACACTGGAGCCAAAATAAGTTTTACTTTTTGTTTTTCCCACAATTTAATAGTAAAGTAGTTTTATTCTCACACATAATGATCCAACCTGGATGAATTATTTTTGCTAATGCACCATATGTGTACAGAGATTATAAAAGGCTTAATTTAAGCCCAAAGGGATTTAGATTAGGGGTAGAACCATCATACATGCAAATATTTCTCTTACTGATATAATTTGAAGAATACCAATTTATTCCATCCTTGCAATCCTGGATCCAGGTCTTGCATCAAGAACTGCCACAGATGGAATGACCCACCCAGATCTTGTTTCTGATTATATTAAACCAGCCAAAACAAATGTTTGAGCTACTGAATACTCTGAGTTGTAAAGACCAATATGTTTGTTGCGTGTTTCAAAAATAAAAAGGTTGAATTTCCGCGAGTGCTCTCTCAATCGACCGCCATAACTTTGGCAGAAGATCAATGGAAAGCCCGGAGGAATTGCACTGTTTCTCTGGGGTTTCCACTGGGTCTTCTGCCAAAGTTATAGCGGTCGATCAGGAGAACCAAGAGCAGCATTTGCCTTGTGGGGACCATGTGCAAATGTTTGGTTCAGAGCCCTACATTTTACCATACCATAATAGTAAATATTACCTACTTAATCTGGTCTCAAATCTGTACACGTATGATCATGAAAAGACATGTTTGCAATAGGTAATATAAAAATAAATCGATTTATCTCAATCCTTTAACTTGTCACTTGATTCGCTTGATTCCTGACTGGCTCAGGACCTCAGGCAATTGCACAGTCCCAGCGAGGAGAACCCCCATAGAAATTAAATGGTGAAAATGTTGTCCGACAGCTATCCATTGTCTAACAGTGAAGAAGCTACTTTTATTTTAGCTAAGCTGTTTCAATTGCTAGAGCCAGTGGAACTCCAGTTTATCCCAAATCTCTCCGTTGCTAAAATGATATGATTTTCTTTCCCTCTTGGAATCAAAATGTTGAGTGCTGGATTGGTGAGTAATTCCACTATGAAATGCCAAGTGACTGAGGAACTAGGATGATTAGAATTTGCTCATTTGGTGACAAACTGAGGGAAGGACTTATCGACATTAGTTATATTGTAAATGGGCCCATGAAATAGAAGTGCATTAGATAAGTAACCCAAAGTGACTCCCCTATGTATTCCTCTCCCTGGGGCAGTGCCACTCCTTTAAGGCAGCACTTTTTTATAATCCATTTTATTGATGTATGCCTTTGAAACAGTGTTTTTATTAGGTAAGGGTATCAAGGGGTATGGATCTAAGCAGGTAAATGGAGTTGAGGTACAGATCAGCCCTGATCTTATTGATTGGCAGAACAGGATTGAGGGGCTGAATGTCCTACTCATGTTTCTATGAAACCACATCTTTTATTTTAGCTTCTCTGAAAAATATATCAATGTTAGAAATGGTAAATAAAGCTTATACAACAATAATCACATTCTGTTAACATGAACATGCACTTTCTTATTCTTATCACACTTCATTTATTTCTTTCAAAGCTTTTCTGTCTGCCCTGGCACAAATAAGTTCTTATGAGCATTGTACACCTCCCTAATCCTATGTCTGTTATTGCTGCCTTGGGTTCTAGGTTTTAAAATCCAGATCTATTGTACAATTAATTGCTAAAGTGATTTTACACAGTGAAAGATAGTTCAAAAGGAGACACTTGCAGCATTTTAATTTTTCTCACAAATTAACATTTTGGCTGTGGAGATAATGGAGGTACCAAAGGAGCTGCACAAATACTAAGCATCTTGTTTATATCCAGAGAGACTTGTGCTGACTTGTTAGGCTCAGATTTTTCTGGTGTACCTAAAGACAAACTTGGTGAAGTTCGCAAAAGGGAATCCTCCTTGTTTTCATTACCTGTATATATAAAATGTGATATAATATTATACAAATTAATGTTTGTTATCCAAGGATCTCTTATACTTTGGTGACTAGTAGACTAGTTGTATGAATATAAAACAGATTGCAGATACTTGTTCTGGTTGGTTTTACTGAATATTTAGGCGTGACCGAGTAGAGTTGCCCTGGTTATACTATGTTCTGTTTAGTGAGGCAGTTCCGCACTATAAATCAGTTAATTTGGTTTGCACAAGTACTCAATCTCCTGACATTTGCATGAACAAAACATCAAAACTAGTGCACAACACGGAGAATGAGATGCATAAGGATGAATAAGGAATTTGGCAATGCAGTAGAGGAGGGCATTCAGTTTTGAGCCTGATGTCAGGTTAAATTGGCAAGTGTCAAAACAATAATGAACCTTTCTAATTTAAGACATAGTACAGCAAATATACTAATATAGTAGTGAAAATTTCTATTAATTCAAAACAACATGCTTCTTAAAATTAGAAGTTTAGTTAATTTCCTTTATTCATAAAATTAAACACTATTTTCAAAGACAACCCATCTTTAAGGAATCAACATGGTTGCAGGACTCATGAAAACTTTGCCCCTAACCCTTGTAAAGCAGCAAGACAGTGTTCAAATATTTCACATTTCTTTGCTCTTTCTCCCACAAAAAGCAAAAAAAATGCTGACTGCACATGATCAATTGAAAGCTCTGATAAACAAATCATGGTATAGGTAGATATGTGCTTGGAAAAAGCCAGTAGTATGGACAGGAACACCGCATTAATATGAAGTCAAATTGCGGACATCTCTGTTAGTCCTTACTCTTGGAAGAAAAGGCTGCAGTGCTGGAAATCTGGAAGTTCCCTCTGAGATTTGAGAGACCAACAGAAAGATTTAATGTAATGTGAAAGAACATGTCCATGAGGCGAGCCAATATCCCAATACATTACCTAAAGCATCTGTGGTATTATCACAATATTAAACTTATCCTTGGGCCCAGAATGAGGTGAAAGCCTTCTGCTCTCTTGAGGATCTCAGAGTAGCGGCAGACAGTTTTTCTGACCCTCCCCCCCGCCCCC
Source organism: Heptranchias perlo (assembly GCF_035084215.1). Classification (NCBI taxonomy): domain Eukaryota; kingdom Metazoa; phylum Chordata; class Chondrichthyes; order Hexanchiformes; family Hexanchidae; genus Heptranchias; species Heptranchias perlo. Next base: position 24,779,504 of record NC_090340.1, read on the forward strand.
CCAACGCAAAGTGCTAATGAGCCAGCAATTTCTGGTGGTGCCAGAAATAGACTAGTTATGTCAATTGCCACTATCAGAGATGTGAATGAAACAACCGACAGAAGGAAACAGGTGTTTTTTTTAGCAACTTTGAAGATGGGGTTCTTGGACAGAAACATTGGGAATATTCAGCAACTGGAGTCAACGCAGGCTGTCTAAATCGAAATGGCATAGAACAGGAGCAGCTTAACTTTTTGTTTTTGTGGGCCACTTCGGTGCATAGCAATGGAGCCTCAGGGACCATGTATCATGTGGTAGAAGTGTATAACATTTAAATCAATGTTCCCATTAATTGGTATAGATCGCAAGTTGTTTATACTAACCGAAATTGGTGTTTTATTTTGGGATTTCTTACCAATGAGAACATTAGCACTAAAAACAGTCCTTTCCAAACCTTCAGGCCCACAAAATTGAAACACAACAAATGGTGAGTGGGAAATGTAAAAAATAGGACTTGGGGGTCACGTATGGTTCATGGAAGAACTAATTGTCTGCACTGTGCGTCAGGATCCTCTAAGGTGTTTACAGATTATATAGAGTTACAGTTCAAGGTCTCATTTAAAACATATTAATACTTATTCTTGTCTTGCCCCACTAGTTTCAGCAAACTTCTTCTTGCTCTACTCCTCTCTCGTCTCTGGTTCATCCCATAATATCCACCACTTCCCAGCCAAGAGGGTGAAGTAGACACCTGCTCCCGCGTGCCTGCTAATGCCACTCTCTATCTGGCCCATCTTGCCAGCTGATTCTTCTCTTCATCCAAGACGTGAAACACTTGGCTTCTTCCAAGTGTTCCTTCCCCAGACAAAGCAGTTATATTGTTGACATCTGTGGCTTCGTCTCTCAGCGCGACTACCCCATCCTCCCAACTGATTAGATAATCTTGGATGTAGGTGGCAGAGAAAACAAGTTTTACAAAAAAAAGTGAGGAACTTTTTAAATAGTCAAATGAAGTGAACCATACACTCTATGTATTTGCAAGGTGTGGATTACCTGCTGTCGGAGCCGTTGGATGGCTTGGGACAGATACTTTTGTTTTGTTTTCACTAATATTTTCTTGTATGGTCTGTTCTTTCTTATCATTCTCAGCAGCAGTAAGTATGTTAAATTCTGGGTTATCGAAATTGATATACTGATACAACATTCTCCGTTGTTTCCCTGTAGTCACTACAAAACAAAGAGAATAGTGCACAAGAAGCTAACCAAAAAGCACAAAATAGGGTTTGAAATTCGCAAAAGTCTAGCAGAATGAAGTTAAATATGATCTTAAGGGCTACCACCTTATATTAAGGATCTTGGAACTACTTGGGTCAATAGAAACTTTGGTGTTGAAGATAATATCTCAATGATAGCTAAACCTTTATCATGTAAACTCTGATAAACAAACGCTCTCAGATGAAGGTCAATAAGTCATTAGCAGAGCGCAACCTTCTGTAAAATTAAACCTCTGATGAGAATTATTTTGTTGATTCCACAGAGATGGTAATGATGAGGTTTCACTGTTAAAATTCATACTACATAAAAAGGATAACATGTAGATTTTGTTTTAATAAGGAATCATAAATATCTAGCACTGCTTATCTCACATCCAGGCTTGTATAAACTGCAATTTCCTCCAGTTAAACATTGGGAAGAATGAAGCAATCGTCTTCGGCCCTTACTACAAACTCCATACCCTTGCCACCAATTCCATCTCTCTCCCCGGTCATGGTCTCAGGCTGAACAAAACCGTGGCATCCTATTCAACCCCAAGCTGAGCTTTTGACCCTATATCCTCTCCATCACAAAGATCGCCGACTTCCACCAACATAACATTGCCCACCTCTGCCTCTACCTCAGTCATCTCCTGTAGAAGCACTCATCCATGCCTTTGTCAGTTCCAGACTCAACTATTCCAATTCTCTCTGGCTATCCTCCCATCTTCCACCCTCCATAAACTTCAACTCATCCAAAACTCTGTTGCACATATCCTATCAAACATCAAGTACCCACTCACCGATCACCCAGGTCCTCACTGACCTACAGTGGCTTCGGGTTCCCTAACTCCTCCAATTTACAATTCTCATCCTTGTGTTTAAATCCCTTCGTGGCCTTGCCCTTATCTCTGTAACCTCTTCCAGCCCTACAACCAGTCCTCTAAATCTCTGCTCCAACAGGCATCTTGTGCATCCCCGCCCCTCCCTCCATCTCCCTTCACCCCGCCATTGGCAGCCATGCTTACAATCGTCTTGACCCCACACTCCGGAATGCCCTCCATCTCTCTGCCTCCGTCTCCTGTTTTGACTGTCCTTAACCTAACTCTCTCACCAGTATTAGGTCACCTTTCCTAATAGCTCCTCCTTTGGCTGAGAGTCATTTTTTTTGTCTAATTGCACCTCTGTGAAATGCCTTGGAACATTTTTCTGTGTTAAAGGTATTATATAAATGTGGTGTTGTTGTAAAGCCCATCTCCCCATCACTTCTCAATGGAAAAATCTCCAGATGCACTGAATCTTAAACAATATTTTGCAAGTTGTGGAATTAAAAAGAAATATTTATTTCAGTGCTTTACACTTTGAGATTTCACATCTTTATTTTATATTCTTTTCTGTAAAATTTAAATTTAAATAATTCCAAAATGTCTCCTCTTTTCTGTCAGCCTATTATTGACACAACTGAGTTTATAACCACAGTAAATTTGACAGTGGCATCACATTTGAGGATCCCCAGGTCAGGTACTGCGTGACCAGAGACAGCGTAAATATGCCACCAATGTACCATAGACCAACTTCAGAAGATGTATCCACTTCCCACATCTTTATAGCCATCTTTGAGTGAGATTGCTAATTTAGAGTTAATTTGTGCTGAACCGTGGAGAGATTTGTGTCGTTGACCTGTGCTCAGTAGGGATTGGGAGTAGTGCCCAAGCTCATTTCACATAGGACTCTTACGCTGGCAGGGAAAGGAGATTTTCAACCCATCACTCTGGATTGGATTCTAACCAGAAATTAAGCGACAGTGTGTTACTAATTGCATTGCCGTGTCTCCCAAATATTGGGTTTGCTAATAGATCCATATCGGTAAATTACTGCTGCTTCCTTGAACAAAAAAAAGCTTGTTTAGAGATTTTTTTTAAAAGTTCACGGTACAATAGGTCTGATGTACTTAAGAAATGCATAATATTTGTTTATTTCTCTTACATATTTTGCTGTTGTTTTCTAGAGTTATGGTAGAGATTTTTGGAGAGATTGCTGTATTATTTAGCACTACCATCCCATCACTGCGTCTCTTTTTCTTGAGGGCTCTCTTCTGCTGTAAAGCAACTGCTGAAAGATCTGTTTTACTGCTATCACTCTCAGTGTCTTTATATGAGTGTTCTTTTGTGAAGTCTGGGTGTTGAAAAATGTGCACCTCTGCACTGGCCCTAAAGGTGCAGAGAAAAAAAATGCAGTTTATCAACCGAGTTACTATTAAATTGAAAATATCTGATGGCAAATCATTGAATATGGAATCTATCCCATGAGTGAGGGTGATAAGTAACTTGAGTACTATGAGCAAGTGAGTTACATAAGTCCCACATACACATGCAATAAGTTCCATATTCTATGAGTATTGTGTTTATAACAAAAGTGATATAAAATGAGAAAAAATTGCTACTATATTAGTCTAGGTTGTTGTAAATGCAGAATGGGCTGTGACACTTCTCATCATTTTATATTAAGTCCATTTCATCCCTTTCCAGAAATGTAATCACACATCTGGAAAATCCAATTAGGTGGGATTAAAGTAACAATTCATGTACAGTAACAGCTCCAACAATCACACTTCAATAAATTCCTATGGAAAGTGTTCAAATTCACAGCTCTCTGACTTTTTGGTGTTCCAAATATTAATCAAAATATTGGAAAATGTTATTGATGCTGGCATACAACTCTGCACATCAGTTATTTTGTAAGTTGCTGAGTTAAACATTTACAATGAATCACAAAGTTAGAAACCTAGGCAAATTATATATGTATATATTTTGGGGACTGAGAAAGTGGTGTAGGAAATTAGTCCTAAGACACATACTAGAATAAATAATCAAATGAGGCTTCTGAATATCAAAAATATATTCAGTGATCCATAGACCCACATGAATGGTGGAAAAAGGTTACTTCCGTTTGGCTTTGTGACACATACAGTCATCAGTAATAGTTGCATTCGTGAGATTCAAATCTCATTAATATTTTTGACATGAGATGAAACAAACAATTTAGAGCTAAAACTGATCGTCAGAAAATAAATTACTTCTTTAAAATTATTTTGAAAAAATTATGTAGCACAAAAATGTAATAATAGTTACTAAATTACAGTATAAAGGTATACATATATTATGTTTCTGTAGCATTGCTGATGAGACAAGTAGCAATGTGACTGCTTGTGAAACCTGTGGACCACACAAAACAGCAGAAAGTAACTTGGGATCAATATTCTAAGACATTAGGATGGTTCAGGACTCATTCTTTACAATTGGCACCAACTCTCCTCTCAGCAGGAGGCACGATGCTAGCAGTGGTAGTGTAAACTGCTCCACCTAGCGGTCGGATGGGGAATTTCATCCCAACTGAAGCTAGTGCATAATAGGCCACTAAATTGGGCCGCGTAGCGCACGTTGTTTCGGCGCTACATGGCCTCTCTGACATCCAAGATGGCGTCTTGGATGCGCATGCACATTTCCAGCGTGACATGCTCCGGACGCCATTTTGGTATGAGTTAGTGCGCGCGCAAATACCGAACGCTGGAAGCATGTAAAGTAGGGAGAAAATGCGCGCAACCAGTGTGCAACGCTGATTTGAAGTCACTATTTTTGACATTAACGCTCAACTCAACGTACAGTGTTAACCCCGACCATCTGAACGTGTCCAACAGTGCCTGAAGGACCTCCCACCAGCGCTATTTAAAGGGGCCATGCAGGTTAGTTGTTGGATTATTGCTTCTGGCTGCTGGTGGAGTAGGAAGTGTTTTTTGAAGCTCCCTATTCTTACTGAGAGTTCCTGGTCTACATTTGAGAATGGTTTGGCAGATACAGCCTTACGGTTCGGAAAGTTAAAACCGTGGTTGAACAACATTTCTGCCAACCATGGGCGGTCTGCTAGGGCTCCCGCTGGGCATTGAGCAAGACTGAGAGCGTGCAGAGAGGCCACACATAGCAGGTCAAGCTGCGAGGAGACGCAGGGCACTGAGCAAGAGGCCCTAACCAATGAGGGCCTTCCGGGACCAATTCTCTTACCTCAACATGACCGAGGAGGATTGCATCCGACGCCTGAGGTTCACCAAGGAAGCCGTCACCGAGATCTGTCAACTGGTGCGGCCACAACTGCAGCCTCAGAGCAGGGCAAGGACAGCACTGCCTGTGGCTGTGAAGGTCACCGTGGCGCTGAATTTCTACAGCTCAGGATCATTTCAGGCCTCTGCTGGCGGCATGTGCAACATCTCGCAGTATGCAGTGCACAGCTGCATAAGGGAGGTCAGAGACGCACTGTACCAGATGAGGAACAGGTTCATCACCTTCCCTCTCCACAGAGACAAGCAGAACAAGCGAGCACGGGGGCTCGCTCGCATTGCTGGCTTCCCCATGGTGCAGGGTGCCATTGACTGCACACATATTGCCCTGAAATGCATATCAACTCAGCCGTCTTCATCAGCCAAAAGGGCTTCCATTCCCTGAATGTGCAGCTGGTGTGCGATCACACGCATCGAATCATGGAGGTTGATGTCCGCTACCCTGGGAGCAGTCACAATGCCTTCGTCATGCGGCAGTCCAACGTGCCAGCTATCTTTCACCCAACTCGGCAAGTCAAAGGCTGGCTACTGGGCGACAAGGGCTATCCCCTCATGCCGTGGCTCATGACACCGGTCAGGAACTCACGCACAGGTGCACAGCAGGCCTATAATGAGAGCCATGCTGCCACACGCAACATTGTGGCAACACCATAGGCCTCCTCAAACAACGCCTCCACTGCCTGGACTGGTCTGGAGGAGCCCTGCAGTACTCCCCTGAGCGGGTGAGCAGATTTGTGCTGGTATGCTGTATGGAGCACAACCTCGCCATCATGAGGGACCAGCCTTTGCCACCAATGATTGGAGAAGACCCTGAGCCAGAGGTAGAGGAGGAGGAGGCAGAGGAGGAAGAGGCTGAGGAGGAGGAGGAGAAAGAGGCTGAGGAGGAGGAGGAGGAGGAAGAGGCTGAGGAGGAGGAGGAGGAAGAGGCTGAGGAGGAGGAGGAGGAAGAGGCTGAGGAGGAGGAGGAGGAAGAGGCTGAGGAGGAGGAGGGGGTGGAGCCGGAAGAGGAAGTGGAAGAAGACGCGAGGGTGCAAGGGCTCTGCGTGCTCGCCTGATCCGTGCCTGCTATCAATAAGTTGAACTACATCCCCCAACTCATCAACAGTCCTACACTCATCACCTTTCCGCTCCCACAAGACAATCAAATCACTCTCCATCTGATTACACATTGGTTTCCCTCTCAGCTCATTGCCTAAATAAAAATGACCACCAAATGCAAAATCGAAGTCTCATTTATCAATGAATAAATGAAATTATGCAAACATAACAGAACTATTCACCCTTCTGTATTCCCTCAGTGCCTGTCATTCATATGCCTTTCCTAGTACTCCTATGAGGTGCTTCCCCAGTGGCTGGAGCTTGGTGGTGGGAGGTTGCTGGCCTTCAATGGAGGAGCGTGCAGATGGCCTTGGAGGACGACCTCGAGCAGGTCAGGAGGCCTGGCTTCAGACTGCACTATCTCAGCATGGGCTGCAGCAGTCTGGCCTGGCTGGCCGTTAGGCAACAACGGGGGCACTGGCAGAGTGGCAGGGGTGGGAGCAGGAAGGCTTTTTTTTTATTCGTTCGTGGGATGTGGGCGTCGCTGGCGAGGCTGGCATTTATTGCCCATCCCTAATTGCCCTTGAGAAGGTGGTGGTGAGTGGTGAGCCGCCTTCTTGAACCGCTGCGGTCCGTGTGGTGAAGGTTCTCCCACAGTGCTGTTAGGAAGGGAGTTCCAGGATTTTGACCCAGCGATGATGAAGAGGACTGAGAGAGGACAGCAGGTCCGACTGCCATTCCGCCACTGCCACTCTCTCACGGCGGCGCCTCAGCAATCCTGGTGATCAGCTGGAGAACGGATTGCTGAAGTGCTGTGACGCCCTAGAAGCCCCGTTCCACAGTGGTCCTCAGACCCACGATAGCAGCAGTCTGAGCTCCAAATGCAGCAGTCAGACCTTGGATGGCAGATGTTTGTGCTGCAATGGACGCTGTGACATCAATCATCAGACGCTGCATCATGGTGGGTTCCACAGGTGCGCTGATGGAGGTGACCACCCGTTCCATGTGGGAAAGGATGTGCTTCAAGCTCTGCGCAAAGCCCTGTGCCAAGTTGGAGCTGGACTCCTCCATGCCCCTTCTCATTGTGCGCAGACTTTCTGGCAGGCTTTCCTGTGCCCCAAGCATTTGGTGGTGTACGGCCATCAGCGTCTTCTGTAGCCTGGCCCATCGAAGTCCTCATCTGCAGCAGAACTAGTGAGCGTCCTCGCCCTCCAGTGAGCTGGCACCTGTGGTATCCGTTCCCTCCGCCCCGGCTCCTGCGCACATGCTCGGTGTCTCACCATGTGCAGATCCCTCCTCTAACCTAGCTTCTAGAGGACGCACAGTGTCAGTCTCTGAGCTGGTGGAAGCAAGTGTCAGATTGAGTGACGGTGTGGCTTCAGTGTCCCCCTCCTCCTCCTCGGACGGTGCTGCCAGTGTTCTTGGGTATCTGCAATGATAAAGGGAAACAGGTTGAGTTGTGGAGTGGGAAGAGGAGCAAGTAAGTCGTGCACAGCACGAGTCAGAAACGATTATGGGAGGAGGGTGATGTGGGAAAGGAGAAGGAGCATTAGATATGCAGAGACCCCCTTCATCTCCAGCACGGCATGTTGTCATGGCTGCAGCGACGGACCACCCAATGACCCGAAGCACTGTCTCCTCAAGGGGGATGAGGACGTGTAAGTGTGCCCGTCCACCCTCAGGTCCCTCCTGCTGCTGGCTTTTGTGCGCCGCTGTCTCCTGCAAGACAGAGGACAGTGTGTCAGTGAGTGTCCTGCAAGGTGTGTGGGTGATGTGCCTGCCATGGTCGAATAGCTGCCAGTTTGTGTGACCTGTGAGTGGTGGTTGTGTGGCATGCAAGTGTGGTACTATGTGCGGGTGAGATGCAGCATGCCGAGAGCAGCATTGCATATGGATGGGCAGTGTTTGTTGGTGGGTGGGTGGGTGATGGAGGGTGTCGTGCATGGAGCAGTGGTACAGTTGGTAGGATGTACCATTTGACACTTGCATTCACTCCTCTTGACCACTCGCGTCAAATCATTGAACTTCTTTCGGCACTGCACCCAAGTGCGTGGTGCAATGCTCCTGGCATTGACTTCCTGCACCACAGCCCGCCAATGCCTGCAGAGCTGCAGTCTGGAGGGTCTCCGGCCACCCTGCGGGTACATGTTGACCCTCCTTTCGTCCACCCCTTCCACCAGGGCCTCCAGAACATCATCGGAGAAGCGTGGAGCCCTCTCTCGTGCCGGTCCTGCTATCCTCGTGGCCATCTTTCCCTTCTCTGAGCTGTGTACCTGCCATTTGAATTGTGCACCTGCACCTTTAAGAGGTGCAGGCTACTGATGACGTGCGCTGTGCACGCCCCATTTCCAACTTCCTCATTCGGGTAGCGCTGGCTGCACGGAGATATCATGGTAAGTAGCAGGCAGCACGAAGTTCACCTGCTGCCTGCGTAGGGGCTATCAGGCGCAGGGTATTAGTGCATCACGCTACCCCCGCCCGAAAGTGGCCCTTATCGGATTTGTCCCCCATAGTGTCAAGGCAATCCTGGGATGAAATCCATGATGATGTATGGAGGGGAACCCAGAGTACCACAGGGCTGCACATCTCCATTGTAAACAATTTATTTTCTTTGACTACATTTGCCATTTTTTTCTTGAAGCGGAATACTGTGGATGCTGGAAATCTGAAATAAAAACAAAGTGCCGGCAACACTCAGCAGGTCAGGCATCATCTGTGGAGAGAGAAACATTTAACATTTCGGGTCAATGACCTTTCATCAGAACATTTTGTTTCAATGCTATTTTCTCTCCACTACCCCGTTATTTCCTATTATCCCTCAGCCATACAATTTCTGTGGTACAGAAGATGGAATGCAAGATGTTCCCTGGGCTCTGCTTCTGCTACTCTGAGCTGGTCAATAGGAGTTATGTGAGAACAGCCCAATGATAACTCTCTTTTGATTTTCTTCACTGAGGAAATGCTTGCCCTCTGGTTGCTGCTTCCCACTCCAATGTGTCTAGGACCAGGAAGGCAGCGTGGTAATTATGGCATTGCACACTGGTAGTGCTGCCTGCTGCACTACAGACCACAATTCTATTTTGTAGATAAGAATTTTGCTAATTTCTAAAGTGTACATTGAGTTTTCTAGAGACATTCCTTGTAATTATCAGATGCTTTTTTAAAAAAAGTATTGCTTTTAACCCCTACTTTTGTGGCGAGTTTAATATGGAATAAAATGTTTTTTGGCACTTCAATGCAGAAGAGTTTGACATTGTTGTCTAACAGAAATTTAATTTTATTTGGCAATGTGAATCCCTATTGTATTGCTGAGAGTGCTGGAGGTCAGGTACACTTTTCCCAATGTCACTAAAACTAGCTACAAATAGATACAGAAGAACAACAGAAAGTGTAAAATTATTGGTCAATGTCTCCTCCTGATATATTGATGTTTTTCCCCAATTTCTCCTCTCATTGCCTACAGGTAAGTTACATGGGCACCAGCAGCCATCTGGAAACTCCCCAGGCAGTCATTCTCCATGTGTGAGTCAAGACAGTGGTCTTGGCAGGTTATTCAACCATAGTGGACTGGAGAGAAACTTGGAGTGGGAGGGGGAGGATCCAGTTGTCATGGTCCACGTAGGTACCAACGACATAGGTAGGACTAAGAAAGAGGTTCTGCTGAGAGAGTTTGAGCAGCTAGGGGCTAAATTAAAAAGCAGAACCACAAAGGTGATAATCTCCGGATTATTACCTGAGCTACGAGCAAATTGACACAGGGTAAATCAGATCAGAGAGATGAATGCGTGGCTCAAAGATTGGTGTGGGTTTTGATTCATGGGGCACTGGCACTAGTACTGGGGAAAGAGGGACGGGCTTCACCTGAACCAGGCTGGGACCAGTGTTCTGGCAAACCGAATAACTAGGGCGGTAGAGAAGGCTTTAAACTAAATAGGGGGGGGGGGGGAGGCTCATGTGGGGCAAAGTTTAGATTGATAAAGAGAAAAGACAAGGAAGTAGTACAGGAAAGTGATGGGGGTAATGATAAACAGAGTGTGTCAGGAAGGGACAGAGCGTACAAACATAAGAGTGCACTAGCAAATGGGGCCGGGGTAGGAAAGAATGGTAAAAAGACAAAATTAAAGATTCTTTATCTGAATGCATGCAGTATTCGTAATAAGATAGATGAATTGACGACACAAATAGAAACAAATGGGTATGATCTCGTGGCCATTACAGAGACGTGGTTGCAAGGTGACCAAGGTTGGGAGCTAAATATTCAGGGTTATTTAACATTTTGGAAGGATAGGAAAAAAGGTAAAGGTGATGGGGTAACTCTGTTAATAAAGGATGAAATTGGTATAATAGTGAGAAATGATCTTGGCTCAGAAGATCAAGATGTCAAATCAATTTGGGTGGAGGTAAGAAATAGCAAGGGAGAGAAATCACTGGTGGGAGTAGTATATAAGCCCCCTAATAGTAGCTACACTGTAGGGCAAAATATTAATCAAGAAATAAGAGGGGCTTGTAAAAAAGGTAATGCAATAACCATGGGCGATTTTAACTTTCACATAGATTGGACAAATCAATTTGGCAAAAATAGCCCTGAGGAGGAGTTCATAGAGTGTATTAGGGACTGTTTCTTAGACCAATATGTTGGGGAACCAACCAGGGAACAGGCCATTTTGGATCTGGTAATGGGTAACGAAACAGGATTAATTAATGATCTCAAAGTAAAGGATCCCTTGGGAAACAGTGATCATAACATGATAGAATTTCACATCCAGTTTGAGAGCGAGGATCTTGGGTCTGAAACTACTGTATTAAATTTAAATAAGGGCAATTATAAAGGAATGAGGGCGGAATTGGCTAAAGTGGACTGGGTAAACAGATTAGATGGTATGATGGTGGATAAGTAGTGGCAAACATTTAAAAAGATATTTTATGACTCACAACAAAAATATATCCCTGTGAGTAGGAAAGACTCCACAAAAAGGGTGAATCAACCATGGCTAACTGAAGAAGTAAAGGATGGTATCAGGTTAAAAGAAAAAGCAACAACATGGCAAAGATTACTGGTAAGCCCGAAGATTGGGAAAACTTTAAAAACCAGCAAAGGATGACTAAAAGAATAATAAAGAGGGAGAAAATAAATTATGAGAGTAAACTAGCAAGAAATATAAAAACTGACAGTAAAAGCTTCTACAAGTATATAAAAAGGAAGAGGGTAGCTAAAGTAAACATTGGTCCCTTAGAGGATGAGACTGGGGAAATAATAATGGAAAACAAGGAAATGGCAGAGGAATTGAACAGATATTTTATATCTGTCTTCACAGTAGAAGACACTAATAATATACCAATAATAGTAGAAAATCAAGGGGCAAAGGAGAGGGAGGAACTAAAAACAATTATTATCACTAGAGAAAAAGTACTAGGTAAACTAATGGGTCTAAAGGCTGACAAGTCCCCTGGACCTGATGGCTTGCATCAGAGGGTCTTAAAGGAAGTGGCTACAGAGATAGTGGATGCATTGATTGTAATCTTCCAGAATTCACTAGATTCTGGAAAGGTCCCAGCAGATTGGAAAACTGCAAACATAACACCCCTATTCAAGAAGGGAGTAAGGCAGAAAGCAGGTAACTATAGACCAGTTAGCCTAACATCTGTCATTGGGAAAATGCTAGAATCCATTATTAAGGAAGTAGTAGCAGGACATTTGGAGACTCATAACACAATCAAGGAGAGTCAATATGGTTTTATGAAGGGTCTGACAAATTTATTAGAGTTCTTTGAGGAAGTAACGGGCAGGGTGGATAAAGGGGAACCAATGGATGCAGTATATTTGGATTTCCAAAAGGCATTCGATAAGGTGCCACATAAAAGATTACTGCACAAGATAAGAGCTCATGGTGTTGGGGGTAATATACTGGCAGGGATAGAGGATTGGCTAACTAACAGAAAACAAAGAGTCGGGATAAAAGGGTTGTTTTCAAAATGGCAATCTGTAACTAGTGGGGTGCCGCAGGGATCAGTGCCGGGGCCTCAAGTATTTACAATATATATCAATGACTTGGATGAAGGAACAGAGTGTCTTGTGGCCAAATTTGCTGATGATACAAAGCTAGGTGGAAAAGCAAGTTGCGATGAGGACACAAAGTGTCTGCAAAGGGATACTGACAGGTTAAGCGAATGGGCAAAAATTTGGCAGATGGAATATAATGTGGGAAAATGTGAAGTCATCCACTTTGGGAGGAAAAATAAAAAAGCAAAATATTATTTGAATGGAGGAATACTACAAAATGCTGCGGTAGAGAGGGATCTGGGTGTCCTCGTACATGAAACACAAAAAGTCAACAAACAGGTGCAGCAGGTAATCCGGAAGGCAAACGGAATATTGGCCTTTATTTCTAGGGGGATGGAGTATAAAAGCAGGGAAGTCATGCTACAACTGTACAGGGTGCTGGTGAGACCACACCTGGAGTACTGCGTACAGTTCTGGTGTCCTTATTTAAGGAAGGACATACTTGCATTGGAGGCAGTTCAGAGAAGGTTCACTGGGTAGATTCTGGGTTGTCTTATGAGGAAAGATTGAACAGGTTGGATCTATACTCATTGGAGTTGAGTAGAACGAGAGGAGATCTTATTGAAACATACAAGGTTCTGAGGGGACTTGATAGGGTAGATGCTGAGAGAATGTTGCCCCTCATGGGGGAATCTAAGACTAGAGGGCATAGTCTCAGAATAAGGGGTCGCCCGTTTAAGACTGAAATGAGGAGGAATTTCTTCTCCCAGAGGGTCGTGAATCTTTGGAATTCTTTACCCCAAAAAGCTGTGGAGGCTGAGTCATTGAATACATTCAAGGCTGAGTTAGACAAATTTTTGATCAGCAAGGGAGTCAAAGGATATGGGGAAAACGCAGGAAAGTGGAGTTGAGGTAAAAATTAGATCAGCCATGATCTCATTGAATGGCAGAGCAGGCTCGAGGGGCCGAATGGCCTACTCCTGCTCCTATCTCTTATGGTCTTTTGGTCTTATGGATATCCAGCTGAACCTGATCCTACCTTCACCTGATATTCATACATATCTACTTTCCAGCAGGGGGTGCTGGCTAGTAATCTGGAGCAGACACACTATTTGATTTTTCCCTGACTCTGGAAATTTATGGTTTGATGATATTAAGCCATGAATAAATTCCTCCTGATTTTGAGGCCATGACTGCCAACTTGCCATACAGGGAAGCATATGCATAATAATGTGTGCAATTAATCCATTGCATGGCCCATTTATAGGCAACAAGCTGCACCAGTACGCCACTGCACTATTGACACTTTCTGACATGTATGAATCTTAAAAACATGTTTTTATAATAAAGCTCCATGAGCTTCACTATATGGCTTAAATGGGAAACATTTTGTTAGCAGATGTTATTGTAACACTATTTCATTAACATGCATTGTAGTTTACAAAATCTTGTACCCTTTCCAAGGAAATGATCCAAGTCTGGAAACTAATAGAAATTGTATACTGTGATGTAATTTTTCTAATGCAATTCTTTATAAACATATTTTACATTTGAGCATTTTCTTTAGGTTTAACTGATGAATTATGACAGCAGAATTCAAACAACATAAACTATGCTGCTGCATCTGATCAAATGTGCGTAAAAATTGAGCATCTATAAAACAAATAATATAGAAAAAGTATATTGCAATTTATTAGAATGTTTTTTGTGTATACTGTGCTCTTTTTCCTCTTAAAAGTGTAACCATAATGCAGTTGGGAACAAATATCTCACTGGATCCTTCACTGGAAGATAGCCAGGAAAGTGTCCTGCAGCAAAGACTGCAGCTGGAGATAAGTCAAAATTAATTGGATTTAAATATATATTATATTTTATGTAATATTTATAATAAATATGCTAGCACAGATGGAGGCCTTGCTTCAAATGCCCCACAGTGTGCAAGAGTGTGGAGAATACATTATAATAACTTCCAAAAGTGCTAATTATGTAATTATTTGTGCTTTTCTCAGAAGACATTTCCAATGATGACCATATGATAATCTGCTGCTTTTAATATTTCTTTTCTTTTGGGATTTATTTATATTATCTTGGAGATGAATATAACTATGAATGCAGTAATTTTGAGAAATATTTTAATAACAAAATACCATTTCCTTGACAGAAATATAATCTCTAGCTTTTTAATCTCTTCACAACCTCGTCTCTCCCTATCTCTATAACCTCCTCCAGCTCCACAACCCCCCTCTCTCATCTCCGTTCCTCTGACTTCAGCCTCTTGTGCATCCCCTTTCCCTTTTCCCCATCATTGGTGGCCATGCCTTCAGATGCCTTGGTCCCACTCTCTGGAATTCCACCTTTAAAAGCCTTTTATTCCCCTCTCCTACTTTAAGGCCCTTCTCTTTGTCTCTTTGACCCAAGCTTTTGGTTTCCCCGCCTAATCTTCTCCTTTGACTTAGCATCTGAATTCCTCACACCTCTGTGAAGCTCTTGGGACTTTTTCTATTAAAGGCGCTAAAATGCAAGTTGCTGTTTAGAGCTATAGTCTAGCAATTACTGTTAATTTAAATACAATGCATTCATATAACATTTCTTTGCTATTTTAGTGGAGGCATTAACTAATTTAGAATGAATGGGTTAATGCCTGTGTTAAAATAGTCATGATGTGATAAATGCGTAGGCTTCGAGGAGCTCCTGAACATTTACCTGAGGAAGGAGGAAGCCTCCGAAAGCTTGTGAATTTAAAATAAAATTGCTGGACTATAACTTGGTGTTGTAAAATTGTTTACATGTGTTAAAATAGTGGATAGAAGAAAGTCATATGTGCATGTTAAATATTCCTCTACTAATATCGTTGATCATAATTTCCAAGCTTAAATATTAGCACATTCTCGATTCAATTAAGAATAGATTCTCATATTTAGTTTACTAAGATCACTGTATGCATGGGGATGTTTTCTACACTGCTACAAGTGTTTTAATGGCACATTCTTATTTCAAATAAATAAATACAAAGGGTCCCAGAGCATTGTGCAAATCAGGTCGTACATAGCTGTTGCTATCGAAAAATCATATTCAAAGGATAAGTTACAACTGAGCATGTTCAGCTGAGCTGATCACCAAGATTGAGTAATTAATTTAATTTTACTTTATAAAATTCAACATAATTACAGGAGCAAATGTTGCTATTGCAAATGCTATATGGTAGAAAACTTATATATGAAAGTAGTGGTGAACAGTTGTTTTTCAGACTGGAGGGAAGTGTACAGTGGTGTTCCCAAGGGGTCAGTATTAGGACCACTGCTCTTTTTTACATATATTAATGACCTGGACTTGGGTAGAGAGGATTATAATTTCAAAGTTTTCAGATGACATGAAACTCGGAAATGTAGTAAACAATGTGGAGGATAGTAACAGACTTCAGGAGGACATAGACAGACTAGTTAAATGGGCAGACACATAGCAGATGAAATTTAATACAGAGAAGTGTGAAGTGACACATTTTGGTAGGAAGAATGAGGAGAGGCAATATAAACTAAATGGTACAATTTTAAAGGGGCTGCAGGATCAGATTTGTGGACATACACAAATCTTTGAAGGTGGAAGGACAAGTTGAACATAAGAACATAAGAAATAGGAGCAGGAGTAGGCCAATTGGCCCTTCGAGCCTGCTCCGCCATTCAATAAGATCATGGCTGATCTGATCCTAACCTCAAATCTAAATTCATGTCCAATTTCCTGCCCGCTCCCCGTAACCCCTAATTCCCTTTACTTCTAGGAAACTGTCTATTTCTGTTTTAAATTTATTCAATGATGTAGCTTCCACAGCTTCCTGGGGCAGCAAATTCCACAGACCTACTACCTTCTGAGTGAAGAAGTTTCTCCTCATCTCAGTTTTGAGAAGTTGAGAAGGCTGTTAAAAAACCACATGGGAATCCTGGGCTTTATTAATAGAGGCAAAGAGTACAAAAGCAAGGAAGTTATCATAAACTTTTATAAAACACTGTGTAGGCTTCAGCTGGAGTACTGTGTTCAATTCTGGGCACCATACTTTAGGAAGGATGTCAAGGCCTTAGAAAGGGTGCAGAACAGATTTACTAGAATGGGACCAGTCATGAGGGACTTCAGTTATGTGGAGAGATTGGAGAAGCTCGGGTTGTTCTCCCTTAGAACAGAGAAGGTTAAGGGGAGATTTGATAAAAGTATTCAAAATTATGAATGGTTTTGACAAAGTGAATAAGGAGAAACTGTTTCCAATGGCAGACAGGTCAGTAACCAGAGGACACAGATTTAAAGTGATCGGCAAAAGAGCCAGAGGCAACATGAGGAAACATTTTTTTACATAGCAAATTGTAATGATCTGGAATGCACTGCCTGAAAGGGTGGTGGAAGCAGATTCAATAGTAACTTTCAAAAGGGAATTGGATAAATACTTGAAGGAAAAATATTTACAGGGCTATGGGGAATGGGAGTAATTGGATAACTCTTTCAAACAGCCGGCACAGGCACGATGGGCCAAATGGCCTCCTCCTGTGCTGTACCTACTATGATACTATGAAGTTACAATGAAAATGAAGCATTTTTGCCATAAAGATGCTATGAAAAAACAGCAGTGTGTCTCAAAATATTTGTTCAACAATATTTACATTGATTACTCAATTTCTTTGCTATGCAAACATTACTTTTATTGTTTTTGACAATGATGCTGTTTGTCCCTGTCAACAACATACTTTGCCATCTTCTTTTTAAATCCATAGGTGCACAGTAAGCTATGAAGCATGGACATACTCTGATAGTTCTTTAGCTCAGGCAAAAGCTCCCCATACAATTTAATTTCTTCTTCATAAACTTTTGCATTCACAAGAACTGCTTTTCCTTTCTCATCCCACTGAAACAGAATGACAATAGCATAGATTTTGTGGTGTCAAAACAAATAGTTACATTACAACGTTACTGCAAAATGTAAAGCAATATATCATCACTTATCTTAAACCAAATGTATCATCCAATATTTGAAATATATCCTTACTGAACCACAATATACAAAAATAATTCTAGTCTTTGTTTTTATAAACCTCTCATTTGATTTTTTTAAAAAATTGTCTGTCTCTATGCTACTCCCTATCAACTTGGAACTGAGCCAACACAGAGCTGTGACACATTTCCACCCCCTTATTCCCTGATAACATATTGTATAGGACAGAACTGTCACAATAAGCCCACTAAGCCACTTTTATACTGATTTCATTTAGTTCGGATTCTGGGAGACCATCAATCGTGAGCTGGCTTCCCGCATTTACACTCCTAAATCCGGTTCACCAATTCTAGCGGCAGAATCATAGTCCCAATTTCTGCATCCGGCCTGCATGAGTGCCTGGAAACCACCGTGACTGGCTATTTAAGGGTGAATTACCCTGAAATTTTATTGTTTAAATTAAAAATGCACCTGCAGATCTGAATGTACCAAACAAAAAAAGTGTTGGTGCTGTGAATTAGGACACTGGTCTTTTATCTCCAGAGTACAGGTCTTGAGTCCAGCCCAGATTTTTGGGATAAAAGTCTTTCTCTTTGTTAGCTGAATGAGCCTAGGTAAAATGAATCTGGATAGTCCCAATCTAATTCCTAACTGGTATAAATAACTGCAGCACAAAACTCTGCATCAGTCAGTGGTGGCTGGTTACCTTTCAGACAGGCATACGTTGTACCCAACCAAGCCATCTTATTTCCCATGGCGACCGGCTCTTCGCTGTGCCACAGTACAGGACACAAGCCAGTAAGCTGCGGGCATCTACCATGTTGAAATACGCGAACGCCTTTCTACATTATACTTCACCTGTCGGCGTCAGCCGATTGCTTTATATTTAACGTTCTAGTGATGACCATTTTGGTTTCATTCACAAACTGTTACGCATTGTCTACTCTCGCTTCCCAACTTACTATCAATTATGTGCCATGATAACCAGAAAGTTTTCGCAATTAAACGACAAAAAAAACTTGATCGTCAAAAGCGAAACCATCAGCCGCTCCGAGTCCAAGATACAACTACAACTTCTGCACTGGAAGTCTAGGCCAGTTTTAAAAAATATTTATCTAATTTGGGAACAATGCATTCATATTTTTATACATTGCTACATGTACATATCTCCTGTGACTGCCACATGTGTCATACACAAAATTTCGCCAAGGCAATGGCTTTAGGTATGCATGGGGTTGCGAACCCTCCCGGATTGTCCTGGAGTCTCAACCATCTTATTGATGTCCTGGTGCTGCGACTTTGGACACTATCTTAAAGTCAGTGCTATCTCACTTTGGGTCATGTGATAAAACTTCTCGGAATACACCCAACCAAAGTTGGCAAACCTATTCATGCATCAAGGCAAAACTGGCAGAATAACTCATGGGAATATTGCCACACAAAATGCTTGAGGTATAACTATGAGGGAAGCTGTCTCACACCAATATCACATCAAGCTGCAATTTGATTGGTGCCAAGTGATTTCTGCTTTGTATTAATGCTAAACTGTCAGTGTAATGTAAATCCAGAGTCAGGATACAACTTGACTCTGAAGCAATGTGGAGACTCCTGAAGGGAATAATCTCTCACCACTTTGGTTTCAGAACATCAGAATTAGGAGCAGGAGTAGGCTATATGGCCCCTCGAGCCTGCTCCGCCATTCAATAAGATCATGGCTGATCTTCGACCTCCACTTTCCCGCCCGATCCCCATATCCTTCGATTCCCTGAGACCCCAAAAATCTATCTACCTCAGCCTTGAATATACTCAATGACTTAGCATCCACAGCCCTCTGGGGTAGAGAATTCCAAAGATTCACAACCCTCTGCGTGAAGAAATTCCTCCTCATTTCAGTCTTAAATGGCCGACCCCTTATCCTGAGACTATGCCCCCCTAGTTCTAGACTCTCCAGCCAGGGGAACAACCTCTCAGCCACTACCCTGTCATGCCCCCTCAGAATCTTATATGTTTCTATGAGATCACCTCTCATTCTTCTAAACTCTAGAGAATATAGGCTCATTTTACTCAATCTCTCCTCATAGGACAACCCTCTCATCCCAGGAATCAATCTAGTGAACCTTAATTGGTCCGCCTCTCAGGCAAGTATATCCTTCCTCAGATAAGGAGACCAAAACTGTGCACAGTACTCCAGGTGTGGTCACACCAAAGCAATTGTAGCAAGACTTCCTTACTTGTACTCCAACCCCCTTGCAATAAAGGACAACATTCCATTTGCCTTCCTAATTGCTTGTTGTACCTACATGCTAACTTTCTGTGTTTCTTGTACGAGGACACCCAGATCTCTCTGAACACCAACATTTAATAGTTTCTCACCATTTAAAATATATTCTGTTTTTCTATTCCTCCTACCAAAGTGAATAACCTCAAACCTCCCCACATTATACTCCATCTGCCACCTTCTTGCCCACTCACTTAACCTGTCTATATCCCTTTGCAGTCTCTTTGTGTCCTCCTCACAGCTTACTTTCCCACCTACCTTTGTATCGTCAGCAAACTTGGATACGTTACTTGGTCCCTTCATCTAAGTCATTAATATAGATTGTAAATAGCTGAGGCCCAAGGACTGATCCTTGTGGCACCCCACTAGTTTTAGCCTGCCAACCTGAAAATGACCCATTTATCCCTGCTCTCTGTTTTCTGTCCATTAATCACTCCTCTACCCATGCCAATATATTACCCCCAACCTTTTATGTGGCATCTTATCAAATGCCTTTTGGAACCATGTGGACCGTGTGGAGTGTAAAGCCAGTGTGGTATCAAACCTGCTTTACAAAATGTTTGGGGCAGGGTATCCATTGAATCTCCTTGGACATAGGAACAGGATTAGGCCATTTAGCCCCTCGAGCCAGTTCTGCCATTCAATGAGATCATGGCTGATCTGTGACCTAACTCAATATATCCACCTTAGCCCCATATCCCTTAATACCTTTGGTTAACAAAAGTCTGAGTATCTCAGGTTTAAAATTAACAATTGAGCTAGCATCAACCGCCGTTTGGGGAAGAGAGTTCCAAATTTCTACCACCCTTTGCATGTAGAAGTGTTTCCTAACTTCACCCCTGAAAGTCCTGGCTCTAATTTTTAGGCTATGTCCCCTAGTCCTAGACTCCCAAACCAGCGGAAATAGTTTCTCTCTATCTACCCTATCAGTTCCCCTTAATATCTTGAAAACTTCGATCAAATCACCCCTTAATCTTCTAAATTCCAGGGACTACAACCCTAGTTTGTGTAATCTCTCCTTGTAATTTAACCCTTGGAGTCCAGGATTCATTCTAGTAAATCTACGCTGCACTCCCTCCAAGGCCAATATACCCTACCTAAGGTGCGGTGCCCAGAACTGAACACAGTACTCTAGGTATGGTCTAACCAGGGCTTTGTATAGCTGTAACAAAACTTCTACCCCTTGTATTCTAGTCCTTTTAGATATATTATCCTTATTGATTATTTTCTGTACCCGTCCATGATATTTTAATGATCTATGTACATAGACCCCAAAGTCTCTTTGGAACTCCCTGTTTTGAGCTTTTCACCGTTTAGAAAGTACTGTGATCAATCCTTTTTAGGTCCAAAGTGGATCTCACATTTGCCTGCATTGAAATCCATTTGCCAGTTTTGCCCATTCATCTATTACTATCTCTCTGTAATTGTATGCTTTCACCTACACTGCTTACAATGGTGCCTATCATTGAGTCATCAGCAAACTTGGATATGTGGCTCTATATCCTGTCATTTAAGTCGTTAATAAATACAGTGAATAGTTGAGGCTCCAATACTGATCCCCGTAGGACACCACTAGTCACATCCTGCCAGTATGAGTATCTGCCCATTATCCCTACTCTCTGTCTCCTGCTGCTCAGCCAATTTCCTAACCAGGTCAAAAATTTGCCCTCAATTCCATGCGCTTCAACTTTAGCTAACAGTCTCTTACCAGGGACTTTATCAAATGCCTTCTGGAAGTCCATATAAACAACATTCATAGACATTCCCCTGTCCACTACTTTAGTCATCTCTTCAAAAACACTTAGTAAACATACCTAAATTCAATTTAAATGTTTAGCAGGCAGGAGTTCTCTCTTCATCACTTTCTAAATGTTAAAATGATTAACTTTTCAGAGAAACCTGTGCCCAATGCCCATATGTAAGGATGTGCACAGCATTCTCCTGGGCAACCCCTCCAAACTGGAGCAGACCCCAAATTGCGGTGGAAATGCAACTGAAAGAAACAGCAGCAGCAACGGTTTGCGGGTCGGACATAACGTCCCCCTGTAAGTAAATGAAAAGTCAGTAATAGTTGACACTAACGCGTCGTGCTCGGTTTTTGAACCGTTGCTGAGGCTTGTAGTTGCGCAGTGGGCCCGGTTGCTATGGAGACGAGCAGGGAGGGGGTTGGTTACTCACAGTAAAAGCTCGCACCTCCGGCTTCTCCATCAGCGCCGACAGCTTGGCGAAGAACCGCGGCACCGGCACTTTGCGCGGGCTAGACTCACATTTACTTTCAGTGGACGACATGTTTTCTATTATTAACAATAACTGGAGTGCAGTGAAGTGTCGCCGTTTGGTATCGGCTCCGCTCCGGGAACGAACACCCCAAGTTCTGGAGCTCAGGGTGCGAGCTGTCACTATGACACCCGGGAATAATAATAATACAGGTAAATGCTGAAAACAAGTGCTTTTAATTTTACTTTTGAGCCAAAGGTTGCTTTTAATTTAGGTAATATGTTAAGGTTTATTTTCATTGTTATTGACTTAAGTGCTTCAGATTTTATTTTTCCTTCAAACACTGGAAAAAACTCTTCTCCCAAATCACACAACTGCACTTCCAAATTCCCAACTGTCTAGCCTTTGGCACTCCATTCACCACGACTTTTCTGCAGCTACCGATCTGCTCAATCACACCCTCACCTCCACCTTTGATGCCCTTGTCCCCATTAAAACCATTACTCTCTTTCACCCTGGTCGTTCCTACTGGTATGGCCCTCATCTCCGCTCCCTTGAGTCCAAGGGACGCAGACTTGAATGCTTATGGCGGACAACTGGTTTAGCCATTCATCGCCAGATCTGGCTGGATCACATAAAGCACAATCGGGTCATGCTGTCCTCTGCTAAAACTGCTCACTATTCCAGGATCACCCTGGAATGCAAAGATAAACCCCGGCTTCTCTTCACTACAAACCGTCTTCTTAAACCTCTTTCCCCTGCCCCCTCCACCCTCAACTCCAACGAAAAGTGCGAGGAGCTCATGGACTTCTTTGTCACTAAGATTGAGTCCATCCGTTCAGCTGCCTCTGCCACTTTCCTCCCTTCCCCTAGCCCACCAAGCCAAGCTTCCCGTAAGGTTCTCCCCTGCCCTAACGCTGAACTTGTGTCTTTCTCTAGTTTTTCTCCTATCTCCTTTCATGCCTCTCCAAGCTCAACTTGACCATGAGACCCACCTTCTGCTCCCTCGACCCTATTCCCACCAAACTGCTGACCACCCAACTTCCCTTCCTGGCCCCCATGTTAGCTGATATTGTTAACAGTTTCCCCTCCTCAGTTATTGTCGCCCTCCCCATCAAATCTGCAGTCATCTCCCCCCTCCTCAAAAAAATCCACCCTTCACCCCTCTATCCTTGCAAACTACTGCCCCATCTCCAACCTCCCTTACCTCTCCAAAGTCCTTGAATGTGTTGTCACCTCCCAAATCCGTGCCCATCTTTCCCACAACTCCATGTTTGAATCCCTCCAATCAGGTTTCTGCCCCTGCCACAGTATTGAAGCGGCCCTTATCAAAGTCACAAATGACATCGTATGTGACCGTGAACATGTTAAACTATCCCTTCTCATTCTTCTCGATCTGTCTGCAGCCTTTGACATGGTTGACCATACCATCCTGCTCCAACGCCCCTCCCCAGCTGCGTGGAACTGTGCTCGCTCGGTTCCATTCTCATCTATCCAGTCGTAGCCAGAGAATCATTTGCAATGGCTTCTCTTCCTGCTTCCGCGCCATTATCTCTGGAGTCTCCCAAGGATCTATCCTTGGCCCCCTTCTATTTCTCATCTACATGCTGACCATCGCGACATCATCCGAAAACACGACTCAGATTCCAAATGTATGTTCATGATACCCAGCTCTACCTCAGCACCACCTCTCTTGACCCCTCCACGGTCTCTCATTTGTCACACTGCTTGTCCGACATCCAGTACTGGATAAGTAAAAATTTTCTCCAACTAAATATTGGGAACACCAAAGTCATTGTCTTTGGTTCCCGCCGTAAACTCCGTTACCTAACCACTGACTCCATCCCTCTCCCTGGCCACTGTCTGAGGCTGAACTAGACCATTTGCAACCTTGGTGTCCTATTTGACCCTGAGATGAGCTTCCGACCACATATCCGCTCCATTACCAAGGTCGCCTACTTCCATCTCCATAACATCATCCGTCTCTGCCCCTGCCTCAGCTCATCTGCTGTTGAAACCCTCATCCTTGCCTTCGTTACCTCTAGACTTGACTATTCCAATACTCTCCTGGCTAGCCTCCCATCTTCCACCCTTCATAAACTTGAGCTCATCCAAAACTCTGCTGCCTGTATCCTAAATCGCACCAAGTCCTGTTCACCCATCACCCTCATGCTCACTGACCTACATTGGCTACCGGTCCGAGAATGCCTCGATTTTAAAATTCTCATCCTTTTTCAAATCCCTGCATGGCCTCACCCCTCCTTATCTCTGTAACCTCCTCTAGCCCTACAACCCTCCGAGATTCTTGCCTCTTGCGCATCCCCGATTTTAATCGCTCCACCATTGGCTGCCGTGCCTTCAGCTGCCTAGACGATAAGCTCTGGAATTCCCCCCCTAAACATCTCAGCCTCTCCACCTCTCTCTCCTCCTTTGACGGTTCTTAAAACCTATCTCTGTGACCAAGCCCATCCTAATATCTGCTTATGTGGCTCAGAGTCAAATTTTGTTTGATAACACTCCTGTGACATTTTACTATGTTGAAGGTGCTGTATAAATGCAAGTTGTTTTTCAGCCAAAAGTTGTTTTTTATTTATTATTTTTTCAGCTTCGTATTCGTTGTTTCTGACTTAAGTACTTCACATTTTACTTTTCCTTCATCCATTGTCAATTCTCATTCATTTCCATAATGTGTATATAATTTTTTAAGAAATAATTTTTGCTTTGGACAGTGTGCCCAATTATTATCATTAGTCTTGATTGTGAAGTCAAGATTGAGATTGATAGATTTTTGTTAGGCAAGGGTATATGGAGCAAAGGTGCGTAAATGGAGTTGAGGTACACATCAGCCATGGTCTAATTGAATGGCAGAGCAGGCTTAAGGGGCTGAATGGCCTACTCTTGTTGCTATTTTCCAACACCAGGTTGCCCAGGCACAAGCCTCTGTGATGCAGCCAGCAGTGGCTCACTGTCTGGACCAAGATGCCATGAGAGAAGGGCCACCTCAGTACGATGAGCCTTTTGTATCAGAGGAGCAGCTTACCACCTCTTGCGATGCTGGCCTCAGGTTGCACCTAAGAAAAGCAATAAGTATGAAAAGGAAGGGTCCTTTAGATAACCAGATTGGCTTCTGTTCACTTGTATTAAAGAAGAATATATACTTAAATCATGTTTTGTTATTCATGGAGATTATAATCATCTAGGAAAGGGTGCGCTTACTTCATGCTGACTTATTCAATCAGAGGATTATTATTGGCATGGTCATTTAGGGCCAAAGAGGGCTGATGTGTTATAATGGTTATGTTGCCTATATATTCCTTAGCAAGGTTGGGGGGTGGGGGGTAATGTTTTGAAGAGCACATCCTACTCAAGTGATCCTTCTCTCGCCATTCCTCCATTCTTTGCTGCTGCTCATCCTCCAAGATAATGGCATCGAAAGGAATGCCCATTAGGAATCCCATACCTGCTCCTGAGAAAGCTCTCCCTGTGCGTGGATGAGAAAGATTTGCCAGTGGTCTCACAGTCCCATAAACAGAAGCAAGTTCAAGGTTTTGTAGGCTCAAAGCAAAAAAGAAAATTGCTTGGAAGGTCATACCCAGTTGTAGAAATCACTAGTCAAGCTTTTAGCAGACTTCAGACTCAAACACTCCTCACTTCTACGAATCTCAGCTGATCCTGCCAATAGCTATGTCTTATATTTCTTGTTCTAACTTACCCTTATTGTATTGTGACAGTAACTGCAGGAAATTCAGGGTGCCAGTGCTGCTGGCCCTCATTTAAGCTTGGTGCAAGGATACTCAGCGGGTGAATCATGGAAACAGCCAAAAAGCCTTTGGAAATTCGGCTGGATTCATTTTTGGGCGGAAAACTGGTGGAAATGGCCTCCACCCCAATTTGCTGATCAAAAAAATAAGTTGCCTCAATTTTATACTGAGAACAATGAGTAAATTTTAGACCCTCTTTTTTACACTAAAAAGAAAACATGAAAAAAGTCCAAAACCCCCATAAAAAAGTCTTTAAATATCCTTATCCACTCCTCAAGTGAATCTCTGGTTATTTCAATTGACAAAATACATAGCAAATATTTAGCTCCAGCATTGATTTACAATTTTATACCTTGAATTTATTTGTTTTCAATTTAGGCAGGAATAGGTATGACCAGAAAGTTGTCTGCCATTTTGTTCAGTTGATCCAGCATGTTGTTTGTTTGATTGACTGACCTAGTTCATTGAATGGGTGCCTGAAACTATACAATAGTATAAAGAAATGTGCAATACACTACCCAGTAATCCATAACTAGAGATGAAAAGAAATCCATAGCTAGGAAGTGTGGTAAAAGGAAATAGATTCTTTTTCTGAATTTTTGTAATGGCTGTTGCTACTGACCACAGCTACAATATTATGAACATTACCATTTTTAATATTGGCACATTAAGATTCATCTTGCTGTCTGTATAACTGATAATATCCTAGTTTACTACAACACTACAACTTTAATTTATATTTATGGTGCCTATAATGTGGAAAGACATCCCGAGGTGCTTCACAGAGGCTTGAGGAAAATGGGCCCTGAGCCAAAATAAGAAAGATTAGGAGGTGACCAAATGCTAGGTCAAAGAGGTGGCTTTGAAGGAGGTTCTTAAAGGAGGAGAGGGAGGTGGAGATGCAAATGGATTTAGGGAGGAAATTCCAGGGAGTGATATCTAAGTGGCTCAAGGCATGGCTGCCAGTGGTGGGCCAGAGGGAAGGGAGGTGCACAAGAGGCTGGAGTCAAAGGAACAGAGAGCTCGAGATGGTGAGAGTTGTTGGGCTGGAGGAGTTTGCACAGATAAGAAGGAGTGTTTAGTGACAATTCATTGCTAATAAGAGCTGACACAACAAATAACATACAATAAAAGGCCACAAGTGGGCAGTAGCAGATGCATTCCAAAGGGAAGTGAATGCAAATATTGTTGGAAGAAATAGGTTCTACAGTCCAGAACAAGTATAAAATAGATTAATACCACACAGGGAGACGCCAAAAAAATCTCATTGTCAATTATCACATATATTTATATTCTTCACGTATTGCATAATGTGCATATTTATATCACTTTGAATAACATGCTATTCCTAATGTCTTCATAAGGCAAATAAATTGCATCCATTGTTCAGTTGTTCCAACAGACCTAAAAATAATTTAAATTTGAAATCTATTTGTTACATTTGATATAAGTAGAATACTGAGATTATCCCATGTGCTTATAAGATTTTCACAACTCACATGTGACTTTGTCACTTGGACATTGAAGTCTTTTTCACTTCATAGTATCATAGTAGGTACAGCACAGGAGGAGGCCATTTGGCCCATTGTGCCTGCGCTGGCTCTTTGAAAGAGCTATCCGATGAGACCTATTTCCCTATAGCCCTGTAATTTTTCTCCCTTCAAGTATTTATCTAATTCTCTTTTGAAAGTTACTATTGAATCTGCATCCATACTCTTTCAGGCAGTGCATTCCAGATCATTACAATTCACTGCATAAAAAAATGTTTCCTCATGTCGCCTCTGGCTCTTTTGCCGATCACCTTAAATCTGTGTCCTTTGGTTACTGACCCTTCTGCCACTGGAAACAGTTTCTGCTTATTTACTCTATCAAAACTGTTCATGATTTTGAACACCTGTCAAATCTCCCCTTAACCTTCTCTGTTCTAAGGAGAACAACCCCAACTTCTCCAGCTCTCAACATAAATGAAGTCTCTCATCCATGGTACTATTCTAGTAAATCTGTTCTGCACCCTCTCTGAGGCCTTGACATCTTTCCTAAAGTGTGGTGCCCAGAAGGTTTAGCATAACTTCCTTGCTTTTGTACTCTATGCTTCTATTTAAAAAATCCCAGGACCTCATGTGGTTTTTTTAACAGCCTTCTCAACTTTTCCTGCTACCTACAAAGATTCGTGTATGTGCAACCCCAGATGTCTCTTTTCCTGTACCCCCTTTAAAATTGTACCATTTAGTTTATATTACCTCTCCTAATTCTTCTTAGCAAAATGCATCACTTCAAACTTCTCTGCATTAAATTTCATCTGACATGTGTCTGCCCTTTCACCAGTCTGTCTATGTCCTCCTGAGGTCTGTTACTATCCTCCACATTGTTTACTACATTTCCAAGTTTCGTTTCATCTGCAAACTTTGAAATTATACCCTCTATGCCCAAGTCCAGGTCATTAATATATATCAAAAATAGCAGTGGTCCTAATACTGACCCCTGGGGAACACCACTGTATACTTCCCTCCGTTCACTACTACTCTCTGTTTTCTGTCCCTTAGCCAATTTTGTATCTATGCTGCCACTGTCCCTTTAATCCCATGGGCTTTAACTTTGCTAACAAGTCTATTATGTGTTACTTTATCAGATGCATTTTGAAAGTCTATATAAACATCAACCGCACTACCCTCATCAACCCTCTCCGTTACTTTATCAAAGAACTCAATCAAGTTAGTCAAACACGTTTTTCCGTTAACAAATTCGTGCTGACTTTCATTTCTTAGTCTATACTTTTCCAAGTGCCAATTAATTTTGTCCCGGATTATTGTCTCTAAAAGTTTCCCCACCACCGACGTTCGGCTGACTGGCCTATAATTGCCAGGTTTATCCCGCTCCCCTTTTTTGAACAGGGGTGTAACATTTGCAATCCTCCAGTCCTTCGGCACTGTCCCCATATCTAAGGATTGGAAGATTGTGGCTAGAGCCTCCGCAATTTCCACACTTCCCTCAGTAACCTAGGATGCATCCCATCTGGACCAGGTGACTTTTCTACTTCGAGTACTGCCAACCTTTTAAGTACCTCCTCTTTATCTATTTTTATCCTATCTAATATCGCTAGTACCTCCTCCTTTACTGCTACAATGGCAGCATCCTCTTCTCAAGTGAAGACAGATGCAAAGTATTCACTTAGTACCTCAGCCATACCCTCTGCCTCCACAAGAAGATCTTCTAATTGATCCCACTCTTCCTTTGACTACTCTTTTACTATTTATATGTTTATAAAAGACTTTTGGGTTTCCTTTTAATGTTAGCTCCTAATGTATTCTCATACTCTCTCATTGCCCCTGTTATTCCGTTTTTAGATCGCCTCTGTATTTTCTGTATTCAGCCTGGTTCTCTACTGTATTATGAACCTTAAGCCTCCTTTTTCTGTTTTATTTTAATCTCTGTATCTTTAGTCATCCAGGGAGTTCCAGCTTTGAATGCCCTTCCTTTCTCCATCGTACGGAATGTATCTACTCTGTACCTGAACCAACTCCTCTTTGAAGGCCTCCCGTTGTTCAATTCCAGTTTTACCTACTAATTTTTGATTCCACTCCACCGAGGCAAGATCCGTTTTAACTCACTGAAATTTGCCCTCCTCCAGTTAAGCATTTTAACATTTGTTCCTTGTCCTTTTCCATAACTATTCTATTCTTATTGGATAAACTCTGGCTATTGTGTATCGGCTGTTGATAATATTTTGTGCTTGATTTGTTCATGACTTGCCCAAAAACAACTTGGAATACAGTGGTATCTGTTACAAGATATGTTCTCTGTTTGGTTTGTATATCACCTATTGTTATCTTTTCAACTGTATTGCACAGCTTCTACTGCACTCAGTCTTCCCCTACTACACAATAGTAAGAAAACACCTAATTTAAAACAACTTGGCTGTGCAGTATGTTGGAACACCAAACGAGCTCTTCCGTGGAGTGGTTAGCAATGTGGTTCACATATATGATTCAAATATGACAAGTTCCTTATCTCAACTGTGTCATCAGAGATGCTGAGCAGAGAGAGAAATTATCAGTTGGTCAGCCCTCCCAGGTTGCTCTCATGCACCACCTAGTGGCCAATTACTGAGCACTAGATCTACACCATGAGCTTGAGTTTCCCCACTTCCACTGGTCTACCAGAGGCATATGTGAAATGGCTGTTACCTCTGATAGCCAGATTGGCCCAGTAGGTAACACTGTTGGGCCAGAATATTATGGGGTTCAGTTGCATACCATACAGATTTGAGTTTATTATCTAAACTGCAGTACGAAGAGAGTGCTGGATTGTTGGGGGTGCCGTCCTTCTGATGAGACATCAAGTTGAGGCTGCCTTTTGTAGTGGTTCAAAGAGACATTTGAGATCACATGGGGTAATATTCAAAGAAAAGCAGGGAGTTGTCCTGGTGTAAACAAAACACTGCAGATGGTGGAAATCTGAAACAAAAACAGAAAAGCTGGAAACACTCAGCAGGTCAGGCAGCAGCTGTGGAGACAGCACAGAAGTTGACATTTCAGATGTGGGCCCTTCAGAACATTCTGTCCTCAACTAGTACTAGCAAAAAAAACCCAGACTAACTTGTGATTTGTCTCATTGCTGCTTGTGGAATGTATACCTACATAACAATAGTCACTACACTACAACCTAATTCATTGTGTGTAGCACTTTGATGCGTTTCGATGTGATGAAGTGCTATATATATTTGAGTGTTATTATTTGCTATTGTAAAATTTAAGATCCATAGATAGGTACTGCTGAGTATATCTTTTAATAAGTTTTTATAGAACTAGTTTAAATTTCTAACCCTTGACACTTCAACATGATAAACTATTACAAGAATATTAATAGTTATCATTGGCTGTATACAGCCTTTCCGCTAACCTTCAGTAGCAGAAACACCTTTTCACTGTTTCCCAGGCTGCCAATTATGTTCTAAAATATAATTATATTTACAGTGATAATGAATCATAGCGATAGAAATTTAGATTACCACAGAGGCACATTATTAAAATCTACTGTTTCTAGAGGATTAACCAAGACTGTTTTGGAGACCAAGTGGTGCATGAAATTAATCCCAGTTCCTGCATCTACATAAATGAGACAAGTGGGATCTTTGAATAATAAAGCAAAAATTAATGGGCTGAACTACTGTACAATGTGCAGAAATCAAATTATTTCATGTGTTTTAAAAGGTGCGCAAGACCACACTTAGCTTAAACTAAGCTGTATTAATAATAACATTTTAAGAACTTAGGTCAGCCTTTAATTGCTTTTTATCATGCTTTTTACTGAAAGGTGTATGTGAAGCAAACTCAAAAATTGTGTCTGAATTGTTGCAGTGGGTCAGTTATCAGCAAATATTTCTGTATTTTATTTGCAAGCAAGTTTTTTTTATTCCTTGATTGATATTTCTGACTGTATCTGCAGATGAATCTGTTAAGTATAATTGCATTATTTTGGCGTATATCTATCCAGAATGTTATGAGAACTTGTCATTCTCATATAATTGAGGACTTTGCAATGTACACTGGGAATTTTAAGGCCTTACAGAAAACCCATAGCATTGTAATTCCCATCTATCAGGTGCTGTGTCTAGATCGCCAGGTTGGTGACCTTTGGTTTTCTATCCCTGAGTCTCTGCTCAGCGATGTGATGAAATCTCTCCAGGCATGACCTGTCTGAAGCATTTGCTACCAGGAATGTCAATTTCAACTCTCCAGAGGATTGGCAGGGTAGGTGAGATCTAATCATAGAGATCTTACACTTGGAGGAGCTCAACTTTCCTGTGCAGGTGTGTGTAAGTTGTGTACTCTCTTACATTTTTTTAATATATGTGGGCAGGAAGGAATCGATTGCAACTTACCTGAGAATATAGCACAGTATGTGATTATTTGGGTTGCAGGGAATCTTAGCTGTTCAAAGTTTGTTTATTTGTATTGTCTCAATGAACCTGAGGAACATATGTGTGTTTGGGTGGGTGGTGGGGGGAGAGGGTACTGGCACGCGCTTTCTCTTTCTATGTCTCTCTCGCGCTCTCTTTGCCTTTAAGTTCTACCTTACACTTTTGGGTAATGGGAAGATGAATCAAGTACATAGAAACAAAAGTATGGAAGTCATGATGAACCTTTATAAAACACTGGTTCGGCCACAACTGGAGTATTGTGTCCCGTTCTGGGCACCGCACTTTAGGAAAGATGTGAAGGCCTTAGAGAGGGTGCAGAAGAGATTTAGTAGAATGATTCCACGGATGAGGGGCTTTAGTTGGATAGTTTGGAGAAGCTGGGGTTGTTCTCCTTGGGACAGGGACGGTTGCGAGGAGATTTGATAGAGGTATTCAAAATCACAAAGGTCTAGATAGAGAAAACTGTTCCCATTGGCGGAAAGGTCAAGAACCAGAGGATATAGATTTAAGGTGATTGGCAAAAGAACCAAAGGTGACATGAGGAAAAACTTTTTTACACAGCGAGTGGTTAGGATGTGGAATGCACCGCATGAGGGAGTGGTGGAGTCAGATTCAATCATGGCCTTCAAAAGGGAACTGGATAAGTACTTGAAAGGAAAAAATTTGCAGGGCTATGGGGATAGGGCGGGGGAGTGGGATAGCTGGATTGCTCTTGCATAGAGCCGGCACGGACTCGATGGGCCAAATGGCCTCCTTCCGTGCTGTAACCTTTCTATGAAAATCAGTTGTAACTAAGTAAGCAGGAAGGCTTTGCATTCCTTTGAATGTTTCCTTTTGGTTTTGAAGCACATGAAATGTTAGTTACATACTCAAACTTTACATTTTATCGACCTGCTTGCATGGATTAAACATTTAACATCACAGCACAATCATAGAATCACAGAAAGTTATGGCACGGAAGGCGGCTATTTGGCCCATCGTGTCTGTGCTGGAAATCTATTGCTTTAGCAGGGCTAAATAAACTTAGATTATTTGAGGGCGTGATTAACAGCAGTTTACTTTAGAGTATCAGATTGGCAAAAATCCTGACTTTTACAAACACACAGAATGGTGCAAAAGGCGGAATTTGGCCACTGTTTAGTCTGGGTTGGTATCTTAGGAACAGTAGATTCTGCTATGAGAAAGGAAACCTCTAGAGGGCAGCATATGTTTGTTAAGGGGATGCATAATGTTCTTTTTCAGAAAATGGAATTTATGCAGATCTGCTTCTTTTTCTTGTGTAGCCTTCTCAGTCATTACATGCAGTTTAGTTTCAGTGCTTTCAGTCAAACTGCACTGAAAAGGCAGCTAATAACCAGTAAAGTGAAGTTCTGGGCCTTTGACTTCAGATACAATTTGCTAAGATTGTCACCTATCCTGTTTGGACAAAGAATTAAATTTTTTTTGATGCAAACGGAGCAGTTAATGTCAGGTTTTCCATGTTTTGCTCAGTTTTCAGCAGATTTTTTTGTCTGGTCTGATATTGGAAGGTTTACATTAAAATATCAAAACTGGACAAATTCAAATCGTTACTGTGGCTTCAAAGCCACTAGGGCCTTGAAATGTACATTCAGCAGCACCAGCAAAGAAAGGAGCAGCCGGTCCTGGGAGTTAACAACAGTTCATCTAAATCTGCAGGATTTAAACAAAGAACTGGAAAATAGGCAGGAGCTTGGAAATCCTGGGGTATGGAGGTAGAGGGAGAGAGAGAGAGAGAAGAAATATATGTGTACATCTATGGCAGATGAATGTTGAAGCCACGCAACAATTGAAATAATTTACCTAATTACAGTTTTTTTTAAAAAGTTCTTTTTCCCCAACCTATGCCACTGGCTCTACCTCCTGCTCTATTCTTTGTCTGATTTAGGACTTAATAAAAGATGGCATTCCCCACCATTTGCACAATTGAGATTGAAACTTTGAATTTCTGGTGATCTGAACTTTGGAGAGATGAATGAATTTTAAAAATCCCAAAGTTTAGATTGGAGTTCAGCTTTTGGTTTTTAAAATGATTATGAACATGAATCTGCAAATCAGTTGCAATTAGCTATTTTACATGTGCTTATCTGTCACACATAACTATTATAAGCTTTGTCTGAGATATACAGCCCTAGTGCAACATATCTCCAGTTTGTCACCATATCTTCCCATTAATTACTATGCTTTCCAAATATAGTGTCACATAGAGCCAAATCTTTAATTGAAGTTTATAGCAATTCTGATTACTCAGTGGACAAATGCACTGCGTGATGTGCTACAGGGCCGTACAGGCCAGGGAGGTCTCAGGTTGTATCCCTGGTCTGTGCTGAGTTAGCTGGTCGCAGCCATGGTGGTGAAAGGGTCTCTACGATTGACTTCAACACTTTGGGCTAAAAAGGGGAAAAAAATGATATTTTTGTGGAATAAACTTATGGACAGAGTAGTGGAGGCAAAAACCCTGGAATCATTTAAGAAACTGTTGGATACTACAGTGGGGGGGGGGTGGACATTGGGATCTCTCTGGATGTGAATTAAGATGGGCCAAATTGCTTTCCTCATCTGTAATTATCTTATGATTTTGTAATCACATCTAGGGTTCCTATCCCTGAGTGAGGCCTCCTGCAAAGTGTGCACTTGCGTGCTAGATGAGATTAGGATTGGGTGAAGCTGTGATGCCCTTCATGATTGAATAGCCTGTGGATACTTGCTGAGTTACAGCCTCATACATGAACAATGACAAATTGAGTGAGGTACTGGAGGGCTGTCAACTCCTCTGGAGTCAGTTACCACCTTCAGGAAAGAAAGTGAGGGGATATTGAGGTCTAACGTATCAATCTATTTTCATATCCTGTTGAATTTTGTGGTTCTCTATATTTTCTTCTCAATTGATCTCCATTCAATAAAAAAAATCTGATGCCTGTTGCCATCCATTTTGACTTTTATGCAATATCTCTACACATCTGTGAAACTTTCTTTATTGTTCTTGCCAAAGCAATCCAATTAAAGCTCTGCAACACTCTGTTTAAGGATAATAATAATCAAAATCTCCACAAGCTTGAGTTAGCAATCAGTGCAAAAAAGTGACTAATTATCCCCATAAAGTTTTAATTACAAAATGGGTCACCTTGAATGATTTTTGGAGGGTAAACTTTCCAAGCATTGAAGTAAAGACCTGTTATTGTCACTAGCTCGGATGCAAAACATAATAACAGAAATGTATTGTACTATAAATAACTTGGAACAAGACTATAAATACTAATTCTAAAACAATCACACCTACCACACAGTGGTACTGGGTGGGGTGACTCTTTCACTGTTTTATGACGTTGCCCCATTGGCAGAACAATGTAGCATTTGTCACAAAGTGCTGTGCAGATTCAAACAAAGGTGTGTAGGTTACATATAGGATTACACAAAGCTGGGAAACAATTAGAAAGCTGTAATTCAGTTGAGCATTTCTCACACCATCATAAACACCAGCTGAGCTACTAGCTTTTAACTCTCAACAATGTTATTCTGTTCAGAATATCTTATAAAATCCACGTTTGCTTTAGTTACCTTGCCATTATACAGCAAGAATTCAGGTATTGCGTCACAGTTGGAAGAGCATAAATGTCAGGAAGTGATGATTTACAGAAAATAAACCATCAATTGTCACAAGGCCTGAGTGCGTTAGGTTGAGTGTGGTGTGCTGGGTAGATTGATACCATTGGTAGTGCAGCTGGACAGAGACTAATGGCCTTGAGCATTTAGTCTATGATTACAGGACCCTCTTATATTGCAAAGGCTGAGTCCCCATAGTTTTTTTTAGGAGTTCCGCTTGTCTCCTGGCAGGGTTATGGTGAGAGGTTTGGTGAACCCCTGTAGAATTTTAGAGCCAATATCATCTGTGAAAAGGAATGCAGAAATACTTTCAG
This sequence comes from Heptranchias perlo, assembly GCF_035084215.1. Classification (NCBI taxonomy): domain Eukaryota; kingdom Metazoa; phylum Chordata; class Chondrichthyes; order Hexanchiformes; family Hexanchidae; genus Heptranchias; species Heptranchias perlo. Next base: position 24,814,969 of record NC_090340.1, read on the forward strand.
AAATGCCTGGAATTTTTTTTCGAAATGCAGCCCTTCTGCCCCACAGAATGTGGGGTATCAAGAGGACATTTTTGATGCTCAAGAGCTGGTGCCTTCTCTGACAGGTTGACCCTATCCTTGTCAGCTAATCATCACCCCAGGGCAGCAGTGTACCTTTTAATAGGAGGAATGCCACTGACCAGTATATTTGCAGAATGGGGCTGGTCATAAGGGGTCATGCCATATTAGTGAGCTATGGTTTTACTAGCCACGCCATAACTCCTAGTTCTGCCCCAAAAGGGACCCAAAGCCTGGACAGGGCCACCTGTAGCATAACTCCGAGTCATGGTAAGATCCAAGGTATTCCCCAGATCTATTAATTAAAAGGTAAAGACCAAAAAGTTAGTAAATAACCCTAGACTATGGCATCACATGATAGGTACTACATGTACTTTTTGGCAGTAAATAAACTGTTCAGATTTTAGTATACAATTATTCTATCAATATTCTAAACTGCTGTTGGTTCCAGAATGTGTATACAGATTGTTAGGTGTCATTCATTACTGTGTCTGACATACATCAAAAACATTTGGAGTATGCCATTGAACAGAGTTGCACCTGACTTGCATAAGTCTTCCAAATGAGGCTAATTACATTAATTTATTATATGGCAACATTTGTTGTTGACTAGTTCTTATGCTTTAACTAGTTTTTATAGAGTTACTTCATGCAGTAGGTGGTTTAATCGCTAATTGATTGCTAATTGCTGATCCAGTTGATGAAACTAGACTTCAAAATGGCATTGGCCAAAGAATATCTGACTCGTTACGTGGTGCCAACAAATCACCGAAACTAGTTGGTAAACAAATTGACTAACACTGTGTGGCAGATATCAAGTTTATTTATAGATTTTCTGGTTGAGTACATACAACAGGAAATTGCAGAAATTTGTCAACGTCACAATACTTGTAGATGAAATGTCAACTAAACAACTCCATTAAAGTAGACTAGAGTTTGTTTTTGTTTTGTGTTTTTTTAAATGTAGGGAATACCTTTTAATCAACCAAGAAATCACTGTTATAAAATCCACTTACATCTCTGCTTTGCGATTTCGCCTCACCTTCCTAAACATTAGTATGATTGTAAGAATCCAATCTCCTATTCTCCAGGCTCAGGAAATACTTCAAAAGCCAGAAGTATAATCACTCCTTTATTTGCAGTACACATTTATTAACAATACTATTATGTGATTGGGCTTTTATGCACACTGCACTAAATCCCGCACGTTAAAAATATTTCTTCCTCCTCTCCTCACTACACTTTCTTCAGTTGGGAGGGCAGGATACTGTGGAAGGCTGATCCATCTATTAATGATATTAGTGTTGCTCTATGGTCAGCTGGCAGGAGGTACTATTTGAGTGGGTGAAGATGGGCTATAATAATGTTTTTCTCTCTTTCCAGATGGACTGGCTCATTTGAACATGGTACTTTATCTGGTTGTCCAAGAAGTGACGCAGTAAGCTAGTTAACTGATATTTGAATCCATCACTTGGTCAGGAGGTGAGTACCGTTTTATTGACTCTCTGTTGCCTTTGTGCACCATGTGAAGATTAACTGCTGTTTTCGTCTCTTGATTTTCAGGTATATTGGAATTGTTATGCTGCCCAAAACTGTGACCATATTTGTTCTCTGACTAATTTTCTCCTCTCGTGATGGTATTGACTTGTGCTGGGATACTGTTCCTTGGGCACCAGATAACCCAAGCATCACAGCCAAATCTTATCCTGTCCTTGCTCTCTGTTCACAGGCGTGTGCGCACGTACACACACACACACTCCAGCAGAGGTCACTAGATAGTGATCAAGAGCAGGAACCCTGGATAATTTTTTTTTGCTTGCTAGTCCTGGGGATATGAAGGCCAGTATTTCTGCTGCTGCTTTGGTGGGCATCAGTTAGCTCAGCACCGACTGGGGATCAAATCCAGGACCTTTGTGGTCCATGTGGCTTGGTACTACACCAGGCAATACCATTACTGAGCCATCAGGGGAACTCAGCAAATATTTTTTGAATTACGTTTTAGTGTGGGTACTCTTTTCCATGGTGATGGAGTGATATCTGACAGAATCCAGTGAATAGAATCTGATGTGCACTTTCTCTGTTGTAATCAAAAGTCTTCATATAGTATGTCACAAATTTACTGTGTAGGCTGACATATTAGATTTGTCCACACCAGAAAAATGTCAAGTCTCATTTTCTGATGGCTCAGGTAAGATATTTAACCACACTGAGTCACAAATGTAAATTAGGGAAGATATCATAACCAATTCAAATGCTGCAATGTATATCAATCACATTGCTTAGTTAATTTTTTAAAAGGTGATTTCAGTTGCATCTTGATGTCTGACCCAGTTGAAAATGTAGTCATAGAAATAACAATAATATAAGAAAAACATCTGAAATTAAATAACCTCTGCTAAAGCCATAAACTCACCCATAAAATGTATCGTGTAATGCTAGAAATCTGAGAAATTTCCACAGCAGTGGTTTGTTCCTCTCTCCAGTGGAAGAGTTGGAAGTATCACCTAGGCCTTGGTTACTAGGGATTTCAAATGCCTGTGAATGAATTCTGCGAATGAGAGAAATGCATCATGGGAATTGTTGTTTTCATCCTGCTCCTGTGGAACTGCAATACCCAGAGTGCACCATGATTACCCATGTCACCCGACAGATAATATCAGTGAAGTGTGACTTGCAAGGAAAAGATATCATAAATGTAAATTTAGTTTTATCAGCAATTTATATAGCTTAAGCTGTTAAATTGATTGGGATGCAGTGTTTGATTATATCTCGAAGGGGAATTGATGTTTGTGTTGAGGATGTTTGAGGTGCTTTGATGCTGAGGTCAGAGACTGCAGCCAAGTCAGTCAGCCAGCCAGCCACGTCCGGATCGTGGCAAAATGACTACCTATTTAAGACCTGGTCATTGGAGATTCAACAGTAGGAAAAACTTTCCTGGTGCACTACTGCACCAATAACTGCTTTGGCAGAAACCACAAATGTGGGAATTAAGGAAGGGGGGGGGGAAATATCTTTTGTAATCTTATATCTTTAATAATAAACTGAGAAAAGGGATTCTGGGGAGGGATGACTTCTGCTCATTGTGTATTATCAATTATTTGGATATAGGCCTAGAGAGAGTAGTGTCGAAACTTGCAGATGATACCAAAATAGGAAAGATAAATAATTCTGTAGAAGACTAAAGGAAGCTGCAGAGGAATATTGATAATACTGCAAATCCGTTGTAAAGTAAAGCAACAAAATAAATTGTCTAATGTAAATAACTGAAAAGAGGAGGATCTGGGGAGAGAAGAACAAAGTTACATTCATCTTAAACAGTTTCTAAAGTTGTAGGTAAATAGATTACAAGAATTTAGGGAGGAGATAGTAGGGGCACTATTACATATATATAAAAATTCACTAGAAAAGGGAATAGTGCCAGAGGACTGGTGGACAACTAATGTTATTCCTATATTTAAAAAGAGAGGTAGAACATGTCCAGGGAACTATAGACCAGTTAGCTTAACATCGGTGGCAGGAAAGATAATGGAATCTTTACTCAAAGATGTAATAGAAAGATATCTAGAGAACAAAAATATAATAAAGAATAGTCAGCATGGATTTCAGAAGGGAAAGTCATGCTTGACCAACCTTATTGAATTCTTTGAAGAAGTAACAGAAAGAGTGGACAAGGGTAATGCAGTAGATGTAATATATTTGGATTTTCAACAGGTCTCCGATAAGGTACCACATTGTAGACTCATGGCTGAGGTCAGAGCATGTGGAGTCAGGGGACAGGTAGCAGAATGGATAGCAAGTTGGCTACAAAACAGAAAAGAGAGTAGGGGTTAAGGATAGCTACTCAGACTGGCAAAAGGTGGGAAGTGATGTTCTACAATTTACATTAACGGTTTGGATTCGTGAATTGGAAGTGCAATTTCAAAATTTGTGGATGACACCAAATTGGGAGGTGTAGTTAATACAAAGGAAGAATGCGTCAAAATGCAAGAGGACATTAATAAACTTGCAGAATGGATGTGTAATTGGCAAATGAATTTCAATATAGATAGGTGTGAGGTGGTGCATTTTGGTAGGAAGAATAAGGAGGCCACATACTGCTTGAATAATAATAGTCTAAACAGGATAGAGGATCAAAGGGATCTAGGTAGCAATGCAGGTTAATATGGCCATAAAAAAGGCAAATCAAGCACTAGGGTTCGTTTCTAGAAGGATAGATTTGAATAGCAAAGAAGTTATGCTAAACTTTTATAGAACCTTGCTTAGACCACACTTGGAGTATTGTGCACAGTTCTGGTCGCCATATTATATAAAGAATATATAAGCATTGAAGAGGGTACAAAAAAGATTCACAAGGATGATACTTGAACTGAGAGGATATCCTTATCAGGAAAGGCTGAACAGGCTGGGGCTCTTTACTCTAGAAAAGGGAAGGCTGAGGGGTGACCTGATAGAAGTCTTTAAGATAATAAGGTTTGATAGGGTAGATGCAGAGGAAATGTTTCCACTTGTGGGGGAGTCCAAAACTAGAGGTCATAAATATAAAATAATCGCTAACAAATCCAATAGGGAATTCAGGAGAAACTTCTTTACCCGAAGAGTGGTAAGAATGTGGAACGTTCTACCATAAGGAGTAGTTCAGGCAAATAGCATAGATGCATTTAAGGGGAAGCTAGATAAGCACATGAGGAAGAAAAGAATAGAAGGGTATCCTGATAGGGTTAGATGAAGTAGGGAGGGAGGAGGCTCGTGTGGAGCATAAACGCCAGCACAGACCAATTGTGCCAAATAGCCTGTTTCTGTGCTGTGGTTTCGATGTAACTCGATGTAATAATATTATATCTGTGAGGCCTGTATTTTTCAGCTTCAGTAATGTGTGTAATATCAGTCATAAGCTCTGTTGCTTCAGTGAAATTGCAGTATTATGGCAATTGGTAAACTATCGTAACTTTTAGACTGCTTTAGACTGTGGTAAACATAAGAAATTGCACTGCAGGCCCAGGACTACCTACAAGCAATGCCACAAGAGATCCACTAGTGTTTATAAATTGTGGTTCTGTGAGATATGATGTCACATTTATTGTACAAATTGCTAGAAAAGATATTCCTGATAGGGCTGGTGCACTCGCACTGTACTCCGTGCCTTAGAACAGGTTCAGGCACAGATTCAAGCCCCAATGTGCTCGGTTTCTGACTGAGCTGTGCCATGCAGGGAGGTGCCAAGTGCGGCTGGTTACAGAGGCCAATGTTGGCAGCCTGAGAACAGACTCTGGGTCCATCCTCTTGACTGCAAGGTGGCAGGGTCGACAGTGGCAAAGGAACAGGATTTTTAAAAATTACAGAAAAAAGATGGACTTGCCCAAAGAATAATCCTATGAAAAAATAAGTAAAGCAAAATGTACAGTGGACTTTGGTTATAACAATCGATTTGCGCATTAAAACTGAATAATTGAGATAAGCAGTGATTGCTCAAGTCAAATTCCACTGTATCCTGAATGGTGCTCAGAGGCTTCCTAATCTTATTTGTGGTGACGTTTTTTTATGACAACATTCCACCTAATCAAGGATGGATTGCACAATCTTTGAAGTTTTGGCTGATCAATGTAAGATGTTGTAAGTGGAGTGTTGTTTACTGATATATTAACCACAGTTGACTGTATGAAACACATGGAATTCAAAACAAATAGAAATAATACCTAAAACTAATTCTTGACTTTTAGTTGTAATCTTTTGACTGAAATATGAATTTGTTAAGGGAAGGTCGTGTCTGACTAACTTGATTGAACTTTTTGAGCAGGTAACAAGGAGGGTCGATGAGGGTCACGCGTTTGATGTAGTGTACATGGATTTTAGTAAGGCTTTTGACAAGGTCCCAAATGGCAGACTGGTCAAAAAAGTAAAAGCCCATGGGATCCAAAGGAAAGTGGCTAGTTGGATCCAAAAATTGGCTCAGTGGCAGGCAGCAAAGGGTAATGGTTGATGGGTGTTTTTGCAACAGGAAGGCTGTTTCCACTGGGGTCCCGCAAGGCTCGGAACTAGGTCCCTTGCTGTTTGTGGTATATATTAATGATTTGGACTTGAATGTGGGGGGCTTGATCAAGAAGTTTGCAGATGATACAAAAATTGGCCGTGTGATTGATAGTGAGGAGGAAAGCTGTAGACTGCAGGAAGATATCAGTGGACTGGTCAGGTGGGCAGAAAAGTGGCAAATGGAATTCAACCCAGTGAAGTGTGAGGTAATGCATTTGAGGAGGGCAAACAAGGCATGGGAGTGCACAATAAATGGGAGGATACTGAGAGGTGTAGAGGAACAAAGGGACCTTGGGGTGCATGTTCACAGATCCCAAAGGTAGCAGGACAGGAAGATAAGGTGGTTAAAAAGGCATATGGGATACTTTCCTATATTAGCCCAGGCATAGAATATAAGAGCAGGGAGATTGTATAAAACATTGGTTAGGCCACAGCTTGAGTGCTGCATACAGTTCTGGTCACCACATTACAGGAAAGATGTGGTTGCACTAGAGAGGGTACAGAAGAGATTTATGAGAATGTTGCCAGGGCTGGAGAATTTTACCTATGAGAAAAAATTGGATAGGCTGGGGTTGTTTTCTTTGGAACAAAGAAGGCTGAGGGGAGATTTAATTGAGGTATATAAAATTATGAAAGGACTAGATAGAGTGGATAGGAAGGACCTATTTCCCTTAGAAGAGGGGTCAGTGACCAAGGGGCATGGATTTAAAGTAATTGGTAGAAGGATTAGAGGGGAGCTGAGGAGAAATTATTTTCACCCAGAGGATGGTGGGAGTCTGGAACTCACTGCCTGAAAGGGTGGTAGAGGCAGAAACCCTGAACTCATTTAAAAAGTACTTGGATGTGCACTTGAAGTGCCGGAACGAACAGGGTTACGGAACAAGTGCTGGAAAGTGGAATTAAGCTGGATAGCTCTTTTTCGGCCGGCACGGACACAATGGGCCAAATGGCCCCCTTCTGTGCCGGAACTTCCTATGAAATAGAAAAAGGAATATTTTATAATTGATTGTGTATTTACAGTGGAGGATTGCTGCTGCTTGCTGTGGACTGAATGTTGATGAGCAGCAAATAAACATCCTCTAATGCATTACATTGCTTGCATTTTACAGTTAATTGTGAGGTTGCTCTTCTCCCCTGACTTGCCAGAATCATTTGTATTTAATAATATTTTCCTGGTTTTTGTTTCTCAGTACTATATTTAAAAGATTTTAATGAAAGTGTTTTGACTTCCACCAAAATGAGTTACTTGGAAAATAAATTGCCTCTTGACAAACCAACGAACACCTGTGTGATGGCAGGTGCAGTTCTTGAAGAAAGCTACTGTTCAATTATCATGCATCTGCTTCTCATTTTATATGTTATTGTGGCTGACTGTATGTGGTGACTCTTACCACTTCTTCCTAAATGAGGTTGTTGTAACCATGTCCAGTTCTGCATGTGGTCAGTCAACATAATATGAAAGTAGAGTGAAGGGAATTACATTTTTTTTTGTATGCCTTCACTATCATCTTAAGTAGAATTTTGACACAGTCCTAGAACATGTTTGGCATTAAACATATTTTGACATGCACAGCGTTTTATATGTTAGCTCTGTTTAAAATTTTCATCATAAAAAGGGGATGTGCAGTCACACCTAACCAAAAAACTGCTGACAACATTCTAAACCAGTGAACAAAAAGCAATGTCCACAAAAAATAAACATTCAATCTGTAATGGCATTTTGCGTTAAAAATGCACTGCACAAGCCAAAACTTATAGTAATTTAAAGATTTAAATTTCCTTTCAAAATTGTATTCACAACCCTGCCCTGTTTGGTGAACCTGGGCAGATTTTCTTTTAGCAGATATTGTTTGTGCAATTTGTAAAATTCCTTTTGGCACAAATGTTTTGATAATGCATAGGCCCTATTTAAGACTGGATATTGGTTTAAAATATTGTAGTTTTGGGTTAAGCAAGATATTTCTTTTGGTCTTGGGACTATTTCTGATTCCTTTTCCTATTACATATACAATTAGAATCTGTTGACCATTCTTCTCTCAGACTCCCCAACCCTGTACTTTACTTGCCTCTCATAAATAAAGGCGGAGGGGGTTAAATTGGTGAACCTGCTAGATGTGCAGCGTGGAGCCATAGCTGCGTACGTCTCTCCATTTTCTCCGTTCTCTCCGCTTCTCACCAGTGGTTGGGGGTGGGGGGGTGCAAATCTCGGGTGATTTGTTCACGTCTCAAATGCAGGCTGCACCTCTTTTTTGCAAAAAATAAGATACGTGTCCACATGGAGTCTGAATGGAGATCAGACATCTCACACGTAAAACACAAATACAGGTCCCGTCCCTATGTTTTTAAACTGTTGAGTTATGTTAAAACATTGAACAAAGGTTGCGCACTACTAAATCCCACAGCCTCCAATCTGCATGCCAGACCTCAACAACCTGCCTGTCTGAGTTTGTATCAGGCCTGTGAGAGAGTGTGCTCCAAGGTTCTCTGATGATGCACAAGCAGCCGTGATGCAAGGGGTGGACAGCAGGAGGGGCATCCTATATCCACAGTTGGGCAAGAGGCCCTCCAGATACATACTCGGGAGGCAGTAGGGGATGAAGTCAATGCCAGGTACATAGCACCACATACATGGATGCAGTGCAGGAAGAAGTTCAATGCTTTGATACGAGTGGTCAAGGTGAGTGAGGTTAACTGTCGAGTGGCATCTCCTACCAACTACACCATTAGCCGCATTCACTGCTCCATGCACTACACTCCCCCATCACCCACATACCAACAAACTCTTTCAATTCAGCACTCAACTCTTCCAATCATATGCTTCCTCTCACCCTCACACATTATCACTGTTGCAAGCCGCACACCCACAACTCACAGGTCACACACACTGGCAGTATTCAACCATGACAGGCACATCACCCAAACGTCCTTCAGGACACTCACCAACACATGCCCCTCTTGCAGGAGAAGGTGGCACATAACAGGAGGCAGCAAGTGGCAGTGGCATTTAGCCCCTCGAGCCCGTTTTGCCATTCAGTGAGCTCATGGTTGATCTGTGGCCTAACTCCTTATACCCAGCTTAGCCCCATATCCCTTAATTCCCTTGGTTCACAGAAATCTATCAATTTCAGATTTAAAATTCACAATTGAGCTAGTATCAACTGTCGTTTGCAGAAAAACGTTCCAAACTTTTACCACCCTTTGTGTGTAGAAGCGTTTCCCAATTTCACTCCAGCATGCCTTGGCTCCAAATGTTAGGCTTTGTCCCCTCGTCCTAGTATTCATGTATAGGAGACCTCCAAAAACAGATACAAATGCATCAGCAGCCAAAAGCAATAATCCAGCAACTAACCTGTAAATCCTGCATGGCCACTTTAAGTAGCGCTAGTGGGGGTCCTCTAGGCCGTCTAAGACATGTTCTGGTATTTGTGGTTAAGACAATGCATTGGAGTGGAGTGTTAAGTGCCATAATGGCATCTATCACTTTAAATCAGCGTTGCACACTGATCTAAGGCATATTCTCCCTACTTTACGTGCTGCCGGCGTTCGTTATCTGCGTGCGCTAAACCCTTTACCAAGATGGCATCCGGCACACGTCACGCTAGAAGCATGTGCACGCATCCCAGATGCCATCTTGGACCTTCAGGAGGTTGTGTAGCGTCGAAACAACGGCCGCTACATGGCTAAATTTCTAGCCCACATTTTGAAAATGTGTCTGTCCACAATTCTGTGAGAAAAATCAGATGGATAGTTATCTGACAATCCTATATACATTCCTAATATTTTAATGAATATGGAATGCATCAGAAAACTAGTTCTTATTAAACCATATCAATTCATAATTGCTCAAATGGACCTACCTACAGTTTCCTTCTGAAATATTCTCAAACCTGATTAATCTCCTTAATTTAGTGATATGAACAATATAAGATCTTCCCACTAAACCTTGCAATTTTGACATATTCCATTGTGCATTCGAGAATACATCATTTATCGCTTTCCTGAATGAAATACACATTTCTGTACCTTTTTATAATTAACTTTCTTTAATTTTCTTATTTCTGTCCCCAGCTGAAATAACCACTCAATTTCATGCTATCTTCCTCTGGTTGTGAGAGTGGGGTAATATTATATAATAGGTTATGCTGTTGGATAGAATTATTGGCAGATTTCATATCAGGAGTTTGAATCATGGATGGTATATTGATAATTGAAAAAGCAGTAGAGCAGTTAAAATTGCTTCCAGACTAATATGACAATTTAATGTACCCTTTCCAAAATTACCAAAATCTCCAGATTAAATTTCCTGCCAAAGCAGCAAATTCTGCAGTAGAAATTAATGCTCCTTTACAACTTTCTTAAAATTTATTTTGCCTCCAGAATCAGTCACAGTAGAAAAAGCATCATTAACAGGTCTTGGGACTCATCCAGTGTCATTCTGTAACTGGTCTTCAGGTCTTGAAAGGTAAGCAATAATAACCCAGGGCTGCTGAACCTACAGATTTTGTGTCCCTCTTTACTTGTCAGGGAACACTTGGCGTCTTGCCTCTCCTTAGATACAGGAAAGATTAGGTACTTACTGCATGAGGATAAATTTGCGCATCTGCATCTCACTACTCTTGACAGAGCCACATCTACAGCACATTATTTTATCCTGCAAAGCTGCAATAATTAGCCAGAAGGGCATGCTTATAAATGCACTTCTCCCCCTCCAAAGGTATTTCCTAATTAATTTTATTTCACTTATTAATGTTTTAATTTTCATGCGTTGACAGGCAGTGCCAACCTTGTTCACTTCCCAGTATCCACAACAGCATCAACTTGCACTTATGTAGTGCCTTAATGTAGAGAAACATCCCAAGATGCTTCACAGAAGGATAATCAGAAAAAAATGGATGCAGGGTCAAAGAATGAGATTTTAGGAGGGGTGACCAAAAGGGTCTTAAAAGGAGGAGAGAGAGGTGAAGGTATTTAAGGAGGGAGTGCCAGAATGTGAGGCCTAGGCAGCTGAAGGCACATTGCCAATGGTGGGGCAAAGGGAGGGAGTGATGCACAAGAGGCTAGAGTTGGGGGAACGGAGAGTTTTGGATGTAGTGCTGGAGGAGATTACAGATATAGGGAAGGGTGAGGCCATGAAGGGATTTAAACACAAGGATGAAGCATTTAAATTGATGGTGTTGGGGGATTGGGAGCCAACATAGGTCAACTAGGACAGGAGTGATGGGTGAGTGGGACTTGGTGTGGGATAAGATACAGGCAGCAGAATTTTGGACTTAGCAATTTGAGCAATAGACATGAGAACTTTAAAGGAGAGGCAAGAGGGGTGGAACAAGATGATGTGCTCAAAGGAAGAGAAGGGGTCCAAGAAGTAGGGGAGAGGCCAAGGTGTTAAAGTAACATTAGAAGAGGTGTAAGGACCAAGCAGTTATCACCACACTTCCCAGGGAGTGATGCAGGGGGACTGGGGATAAAAGAAGGAACTTAAAATGTGAATGGGGAAAAAAAACTCATGCAGAATCTTTGCCAATTCCAATACCACTGTAAGGGCACTTACTAAGGAAGAGAGAATAGTAACATTTGTTTAAATTCCAGGAAGGTGAAATGACTCCAAACCCATTGCTGCTGGCATTTCAGAAATTAATTTGTTTATCAAGCAATAAAGCTCTGCTTTAATTGGTAATTATGTACAGCAGGATTGGTCTTGTGCCACAAACCTAAGAAGTTAATTTATGGATTAAATAGCAATTACCTGAACATCGGATAATATGACAGTGAGCTTCTTGGTGCCCTTGCAAGCACACCTGTTCAGTAGAATACATTTTTCATTCCCATTATAAAATATAGTAGACAGAAAAGAGATTTTGCAATGTTTTAGTATTTTTGCATGGTGTTTCTTTTATTTATTTTTGTCATCCGATTTCTCTCATGAAATGTTGATTCCTTGCTGAGGTATGATTCCGTGGACACAAGGCAACCTTCGATTCATTGTCCAAATGACCATTATAAGTCTTAACAGTGAATGTCAGCAGGCTATTTGACTACAGGGGAAGGGGGTGTGGGCAGCGAGGGGTATATCACAGCTGAGTCTGATAATGTTTTTCCCGATGTACGTATTTTCAGCATGAGCTATTGGCTAGAAATCAGCAAGAGGAACCTATCTGGCTTTATTTTCTCTTCCTGAACCAGGTGCTGAGGTCAGCTAACTTATCATGGACCAGGGATCGAACCCAGGATCTTCCTGGTTTCCACAGCTCAGTTATTCACTGGATAAACTCACAGATACTGGGGAACTCCAGCTTTATGTTTTTATGTAAATTCCATACAACAGTATGAATACATGTATCATTGGCTTTTTAAAAAAATGGAAGAGTGCACCATATTACACAGTAATCTGTACAACAAGTAAACAGAGTGAGGGCAGTTAAGAAAAAACACCGATAGGAGAATGGTGGCCTTTATGGAAAAACAACCTACTAGAGTATTGGATGGTATTGTAGGCCAGTCTCATACGATCAGTCCAGACAGTGTGATAGCATCTGCTCAGGCCGACAAGCTTCCCTTTGCAATTCAGCTGAATAATCATATCTCCGAGGCATTTATTACAAAGGGATTCCGATTCTGCAGAATTTCTTTTATATTTCTACATAAATATTTCCAGTCTCCAAAAGCAACCATGCCAAATGCCAAAATATTCATTCATCCCCACATCTCCACTATTCAACCTAGGATCTGCTGCCCTCTACAGATGAGACTCTCAGTTCCATCTCCATGAGCAGTGCAGGAACTATTGCGCTCAATGGGACTGGATCACAAACATGTGGACCAGGCAATCTAAGATCTTCTGTTCTCCATTTGAGCTCCCAAAACTACAGTAACAGAAAATGCTGGCAATGCAAAGCAGGTCAGTCACCATCTGTGGAGAGAACAGTTTCTGTTTTTGTTTGTGTTTGCTGTTTGTTTTTTGTTTTTATTTATATCTTTGTTCATATTAACTGTGTGACATGCATACAATTGAAGTTTGGGGTTTTTTTCAGTTAGCTTTTTGCTGCAGAGACTGCTTATATCAACAATTTATTTTTGCATTGAAAACAAATGGATGATAAGTGAACATACAAAAATCATTATGTTCAAGGTGTTTTGATTAATCAAGAGCTGGCAAGAGTTCCATTGTGGGCCCAGGAAATGCCCCTAAAGTCTCCCAGGCTAAGGTAATCAATCCTGGACCTTTGTCATTCCAGCAAATGGCTTCTGTTGAAGCTGAAGATTTTTTAAAAACTGCTTTATCATTGGCCTGGGAAGGGCTTCTGAGGACATCAGGCAGAGTGGCTGTGGGCTGCTTCACCTTACAAGGATGGATTGGAGCGGGCACCACTGAAGCACCCTTGCAGATGCCGATGGCCCACCCAACAGATGACCCCATCCCTGCAGTTTAGGATGGGGTCAGCATCTTTGGGCATGGGTGTCTGAGTTGCGCTCTGCCAAATTTCTGCCAGCGGAGAGGACTCTTGGAATTTTGGGCCCTACATATTTAAATTAGTCCATACTACAAAGAATTTTTGTTCATGCCAAGTTTCCTCACCTCCTCTCCTAGGATGTAGACTCATGCTAGGATACATTTCCATGGGCATTGGAAGCCTTCTAATACCTTGCCCAATGTTCATTTGTCATGCATGTCTAGAAAGTGAGTGCTACCAGGCTATTTGACTGTAGGAGCATCATAGGCTAGCCTGATCCTGTCCAATGCCCATACACTTTCCAGCAGCAGACACTGGATAACAATCAGGAATGGAAACCTTGCATGATTTTTTTCCCCCCTCTCCCTGGTTGAGGGACATTGAGGCTAATTAGCCAAGCTGAGCGCCTTGGCTCAGTGGTAGTACTCTCACCTCTGAGTCAGAAGGTCATGCATTTAAACCCACTCCAGAAACTTGAGCATATAATCTAGCTGGAATTGCAACACTTCGAGGTGCTGTTTTTCAGATGAAGCATCAAAGAAAGGCCATTTCTTCCCTCTAGCAAGGATGTAAAATCTGAAAGAAGAGCAGGGGAGTTCCCCCGGTGTCCTGGCCAACAATTATCCCTCAACCAACATCACTAAAACAGATTATCTGGTCATTTATGGGACTTGCACACAAATTGGCTGCTGTGTTTGCCTACATGACAACGGTGACAGCACTTCAAAAAGTAATTAATTGGCTGTGAAATGCTTTGGGATGTCCTGAGGTGGTGAAAGGCGCTGTATAAATGCACATTCTTTCTTTTGATTGTAGCAGCTCGAGTAGTGCCCCATTGAGATCAGCTAATAAGCACAGATAGGGGAAACATATAAAGAAGTTATTTCCATTTCTATTTTTTCCAGCATAATACATTAGGTTACACTTTAAAAATAAGGCATTATTTGTGAAGCCTTGCTTTGATGATTATTGTAAGCATCATAGGCAGAGTTCACAATTGTAATGCAAAATGTATTATTGGCAACACCATATCCATCTTTAGATGGGGATAATCATATCATTGTGAATGAAAGGACCACTAACTAATCACAGTGATATTATTAATTTTAATGTTGCTGCTTTTTAAATGCAAGTTTATTTCAGCAAAGTTCCCCAACATAGAGTTAATGATTGTTTAATACTGTTTGGCTTGGATGATTAGCAACAGCAAAGTTAACGTTGCAGTGATTACTATTAAATTTATACAAGTCTAGAATTATTGATGCAATGCCTATATCGGATCACTAGGCACCGGACACGACAACGGCAAACCAAGCCCAGTCGACCCTGCAAAGTCCTCCTCACTAACATCTGGGGACTTGTGTCAAAATTGGGAGAGCTGTCCCACAGACTAATCAAGCAACAGCCTGACATAGCCATACTCTCAGAATCATACCTTTCAGCCAACATCCCAGACTCTTCCATCACCATCCCTGGGTATGTCCTGTCCCACCGGCAGGACAGACCCACCAGAGGTGGCGGTACAGTGATATACGTCAGGAGGGAGTGGCCCTGGGAGTCCTTAACATTGACTCTGGACCCCATGAAATCTCATGGCATCAGGTCAAACATGGGCAAGGATTACTGCTGATTACCACCTACCGTCCTCCCTCAGCTGATGAATCAGTCCTCCTCCATGTTGAGCACCACTTGGAGGAAGCACTGAGGGTAGCAAGGGCACAAAATGTACTCTGGGTGGGGGACTTCAACGTCCATCACCAAGAGTGGCTCGGTAGCACCACTACTGACTGAGCTGGCCGAGTCCTGAAGGACATAGCTGCCAGACTGGGCCTGCGGCAGGTGGTGAGCGAACCAACACGAGGGAAAAAACTTACTTGACCTTGTCCTCACCAATCTACCTGTCGCAAATGCATCTGTCCATGACAGTATTGGTAGGAGTGACCACCGCATAGTCCTCGTGGAGATGAAGTCCCGTCATCGCACTGAGGACACCAGCCAACGTGTTGTGTGGCACGACCACCGTGCTAAATGGGATAGATTCAGAACAGATCTAGCAGCTCAAAACCGGGCATCCATGAGGCACTGTGGGCCATCAGCAGCAGCAGAATTGTATTCCAGCACAATCTGTAACCTCATGGCCCGGCATATTCCTCACTCTACCATTACCAACAAGCCAGGGGATCAACCCTGGTTCAATGAGGAGGGTAGAAGAGCATGCCAGGAGCAGCACCAGGCGTACCTAAGAATGAGGTGCCAGCCTGGTGAAGCTACAACTCAGGACTACATACATGCTAAATAGTGGAAGCAGCATGCTATAGACAGAGCTAAGCGATTCCACAACCAACGGATCAGATCAAAGCTCTGTAGTCCTGCCACATCCAATTGTGAATGGTGGTGGACAATTAAACAACGGTAGGAGGAGGCTCTGCAAACATCCCCATCCTCAAAGATGGCGGAGTCCAGCACGTGAGTGCAAAAGACAAGGCTGAAGCGTTTGCAACCATCTTCAGCCAGAAGTGCCGAGTGAATGATCCATCTCGGCCTCCTCCCGATATCCCCACCATCACAGAAGCCAGTCCTCAGCCAATTCGATTCACTCCACGTGATATCAAGAAACGGCTGAGTGCACTGGATACAGCAAAGGCTATGGGCCCCGACAACATCCCAGCTGTAGTGCTGAAGACTTGTGCTCCAGAACTAGCTGGACCTCTAGCCAAGCTGTTCCAGTACAGCTACAACACTGGCATCTACCCGACAATGTGGAAAATTGCCCAGGTATGTCCTGTCCACAAAAAGCAGGACAAATCCAATCCGGCCAATTACCGCCCCATCAGTCTACTCTCAATCATCAGCAAAGTGATGGAAGGTGTCGTCGACAGTGCTATCAAGCGGCACTTACTCACCAATAACCTGCTTACCGATGCTCAGTTTGGGTTCCGCCAGGACCACTCGGCTCCAGACCTCATTACAACCTTTGTCCAAACATGGACAACAGAGCTGAATTCCAGAGGTGAGGTGAGAGTGACTGCCCTTGACATCAAGGCAGCATTTAACCAAGTGTGGCACCAAGGAGCCCTAGTAAAATTGAAGTCAATGGGAATCAGGGGGAAAACTCCAGTGGCTGGAGTCATACCTAGCACAAAGGAAGATGGTAGTGGTTGTTGGAGGCCAATCATCCCAGCCCCAGGACATTGCTGCAAGAGTTCCTCAGGGCAGTGTCCTAGGCCCAACCATCTTCAGCTGCTTCATCAATGACCTTCCCTCCATCATAAGGTCAGAAATGGGGATGTTTGCTGATGATTGCAGTGTTCAGTTCCATTCGCAACCCCTCAAATAATGAAGCAGTCCGAGCCCGCATGCAGCAAGACCTGGACAACATCCAGGCTTGGGCTCATAAGTGGCAAGTAACATTCGCGCCAGATAAGTGCCAGGCAATGACCATCTCCAACAAGAGAGAGTCTAACCACCTCCCCTTGACATTCAATGGCATTATCATCGCCGAATCCCCCATCAACATCCTGGGGGTCACCATTGACCAGAAACTTAACTGGACCAGCCATATAAATACTGTGGCTACAAGAGCAGGTCAGAGGCTGGGTATTCTGCGGCGAGTGTCTCATCTCCTCACTCCCCAAAGCCTTTCCACCATCCACAAGGCACAAGTCAGGAGTGTGATGGAATACTCCCCACTTGCTTGGATGAGTGCAGCTCCATCAACACTTAAGAAGCTCGACACCATCCAAGATAAAGCAGCCCGCTTGATTGGCACCCCATCCACCACCCTAAACATTCACTCCCTTCACCACTGGCGCACAGTGGCTGCAGTGTGTACTATCCACAGGATGCACTGCAGCAACTCGCCAAGGCTTCTTCGACAGCACCTCCCAAACCCGCGACCTCCACCACCTAGAAGGACAAGAGCAGCAGGCACATGGGAACACCACCACCTGCACATTCCCCTTCAAGTCACACACCATCCCGACTTGGAAATATATCGCCGTTCCTTCATCGTCGCTGGGTCAAAATCCTGGAACTCCCTTCCTAACAGCACTGTGGGAGAACAGTCACCACACGGACTGCGGGAGAACAGTCACCACACGGACTGCAGCAGTTCAAGAAGGCGGCTCACCACCACCTTCTCAAGGGCAATTAGGGATAGGCAATAAATGCCGGCCTCGCCAGCGACGCCCACGTCCCATGAACGAATAAAAAAAAATAAGCCATAGAATTTTGCCAGCAAACGGTCATCCATCATCATCAAGTAGTAAAATACCATTTTGATTTGATTGTTTCCCTAATGTTGAAATCACAGTGCATTTGATTAATAAGCTAAGTAATCTTTTATTTAAAATCTATTAATATAGTGCTCATTACATAAAAGTAGTTTGGGAGGGTGGTGAAAGCAAGTGGATACTGAGCAGGCGGAAAGGGAAGAGGGTAAGGCAAAAGCACAGTCTTAGAGGAGGATCTCATGGAGGTATTTAAAGACAAGAAGTTCCTGAATACAGGGGCATGCTGCTGAATGAATGGCCATTGAAGGAGCAGAAGGAATCTGGGATAAGAAATAGGCTGGTGTTGGAGGGCTGGAGAGTGCATACAGAGACGTAAGCCTGGAGAAGAGGTAGGACAGCTTTAGTATGCTGACTAAAGAATTTGCAGATTGATAGGCAAAGTGCAATGTTTATTACTGTATCTCTGTGCTAATTCAGTTTTTTATTAGTTGGAATGGACAACTGGCTGGATGGAGAAGATCATGGAAGCAGGCAGGACAAGGCTGTGGAGAGATTTGAAGGTTAAGAAGAGTAAAGCAGGGGAGAAAACTAAATTAAATCTGATGAAACCATCTCTATAATATAATTCTGCTTTCTCACAGTATCTTCAACCTTTTAACCCCTTGGAGATTCCTGAAAGATCACCTCAGTTCAGGCTGCTCTGCACTGAAATGGGCTAATGTGTGATGTGTGGCTGCCTCAGACTATATCAGACATTAATTTTTAAATATAAAAACATAAATGCAGGAAATACCCACAGTAGGTCTGTCAGCATCTGAAAGAGAAAAGACAGGTTAAAGTTTGGATTGGAGAAGCTTCACCAGATCTGATTCTTAGTACATACATTTATCTGCTGGAGACTATTAATAAAACAACTTACATTTCTATAGTGCTCATTACATAAAAGTCGTTTTTTTTAAATCAATAAAATATGGCACTGAGTCTATAACAAAGTAGATTATAAGGAATATAAATTACATCTCTAGGAATGATTTATTTGAAATTTTAGAAATTAAGCATTAAAGAGGTAGTACAGCTTTAGTATGCTGACTAAAGAATTTGCAGATAGTTACACAAAGTGTAATGTTTATTACTGTATCTCTGTGCTAATTCAGTTTTTCATTAGTTGGAATGGACAACTGGCTGATGGATTATTCCCACTTTGCATCCTTCATGGTTCAAGCTCAGTAGTGATGACATTGCCACTGTCATAGATCAAAACTGGGAGAAAGGTTACCCATTCTCATAGGACCCATTTCCATTGTATAAATCATAAAGGGGAGCAAGTGCTATTTGTTCACTATTTTTAGAATGACCCAAATGTTTTGGATGAGTCATCAATGCTCTGGGTTGATGAGTCTCCAAGGAGTTATTGTTCTACTTTACCACTGAGATGTGTCCATGTGGTGCAGAAAGTAACATTTATTCTTGTCCGTTGTAAAATGTGTGTCAGATCTTTTATTCTTCTATGCAAAAGAATTGCTTTTCTGTTCAATGCCATAATAGCTCTAAACTAAGAGGGCTGATTCACTAGCTCAGCCAGTACTTTCCATTTATGTATTTTCAAATATATGTTCATTTATTATTATAGTTGTTCAATATTTTAGTCAAACTTATAATTTTTAAGAATTTTTTTTTTAAAAAAGGACAAAACTCTCAGCTTGAAATATCTGTGTAGATACAGTATTTGTAACTAAAACACAAACATGCAGAAAAAACCTGTAAGACTTGCAATCCTGAAATTCTTGCTGCAAAACATTGTTTACCATGATGAAATTATTAACTAAATTAGCAAAGTAGATTTCAGTATCTTTCAGCAAAACATTTATTGGATTCAAATTTGTTTTTAAGTATTTAGTTTTATAATTAAGTGTTACAGACTTACTTCATTTGCATTGGTACAACTTGTTCTGTTTTTTAAGCCTGTTGAAAATCTTGTGTAAATGCATTTTATTTTCCAATAGGATGCTTTAACCTTCTCTGTGATGATTATCATTAAATAACATAAGAAATAGGAGCAGCAGTAGGCCATACGGCCCCTCAAGCCTGCTCCGCCATTCAGTCAGATTATGGCTGATCTTTGACCTTAACTCCACTTTCCTGCCCGATCCCCATATCCCTTGATTCCCCTAGAGTCCAAAAATCTATTCATCTCAGCCTTGAATATATTCAATGACTCAGCATCCACAGCCCTCTGGGGTAGAGAATTCCAAAGATTCACCGCCCTCTGCGTGAAGAAATTCGTCCATCTCAGCCTTGAATGGCCGACCCCTTATCTTGCGACTATGCCCCCTAGTTCTAGACTCTCTAGCCAGGGGAAACAATCAAACAATCTCTCAGCATCTACCCGGTCAAGCCCCCTCATAATCTTGTATGTTTCAATGAGATCATTTCTCATTCTTCTAAACTCCAGAGAATATAGGCCCATTCTACTCAACCTCCCATCCCAGGAATTAATCTAGTGAACCTTCATTGCACCGCCTCTAAGGCAAGTATATCCTTCCTTAGATAAGGAGACCAAAACTGTATGCAGTACTCCAGGTGAGGTCTCACTAAAGCCCTGTGCAACTGTAGTAAGACTTCTCTACTCTTGTACTCCAACCCCATTGCAATAAAGACCAACATGCCATTTACTTTCCTAATTGCCTGCTGTACCTGCATACTAACTTTTTATTTTTCTTGTATGAGGACACCTAAGTCTCTCTGAACACCAACATTTAATAGTTTCTCACCATTTAAAAAATATTGTGTTTTTCTATTCTTCCTACCAAAGTGAAATTTCCCCACATTATACTCCATCTTGCCCACTCACTTAATCTGTCTATTTCCCTTTGCAGACTCTGTTCTCCTGACAGCTTGCTTTCCCGTCTTTGTATCATCAGCAAACTTGGATACATTACACTCGGTCTCTTCATCTAAGTCATTAATATAGATTGTAAATGGCTGAAGTCCTTGCAGCACCCCACTAGTTACAGCCTGCCGACCTGAGAATGACTCGTTTATCCCTACTCTGTTTTCTGTCCTTTAATCAATCCTCTATCCATGCTAATATATTACTCCAACCTCATGAGCCCTTACCTTGTGCAACAACCTTTTATGTGCACCTTATCAAATGCCTTTTGAAAATCCAAATATACTTCATCCACTGGTTCCCTTTTATCCACCCTGCTAGTTACATCCTCAAAAAACTCTAATAAATTTATCAAACACAATTTCCCTTTCATAAAACCATGTTGACTCTACCTAATCATATTATGATTTTCTAAGTGCCCTATTACCACTTCCTTAATAATGGATTCCAGCATTTTCCCAACAACTGATGTCAGGCTAACTGGCCTGTAGTTCCCTGTTTTCTCTCTCCCTCCCTTGTAAAATTGTTTACAACACCAAGTTATAGTCCAACGATTTTATTTGAAATTTACAAGCTTTCAGAGGCTTCCTCCTTCCTCAGGTAAATGTTTATCTGAGGAAGGAGGAAGCCTCCGAAAGCTTGTAAATTTCAAATAAAATCGTTGGACTATAACTTGGTGTTGTAAAATTGTTTACAATTGTCAACCCCAGTCCATCACCGGAATCTCCACATCAAGGCCTCCCTTCTTGAATAGCAGGGTAACATTTGCTACTTTTCAGTCCACTGGGACTGTTCCAGAATCTAGAGAATTTTGGAAGATCATAACCAATACATCTACTATCTATGCAGCCACCTCTTTTAGAACCCTAGGATGTAGGCCAAGAGTTCCAGGGGATTTGTCAGCTTTTAATCCCATTAGTTTGTCCAGTACTTTTTCCTCCAGTGATATTAATTGTTTTAAGTTCCTCACTTTCATTTAACCCTTGGTTCCCCACTATTTATGCTATGCTTTTTGTGCCTTGTATTATGAAGACATACACAAATTATCTGTTTAATGCATCTGCCATTAGAATTTCTCCTGTCTCAGCCTCTAAGGAACCAAAGTTTACTTTTGCTACTCTCTTCCTTTTTACATACTTGTAGAAGCTCTTAATCTGTTTTTATATTTCTTGCTAGTTTACTTTCATATTCTATACTCTTCCAATCCCCAGGCTTATTGCTCTCCTTGGCAACATTACAGGACTCTTCTTTCAATCTAATACTCTCCTTTACTTCTTTAGTTAGCCAAGGGTGGATCACTTTTCCCGTGGAGTTTTTATTTCTCAATGGAAAGTATATTTATTGAGAATATTGAAATATTTCTTTAAATGTTTGCCATTGCTTTTCTACTGTCAAACCCTTTAATTTAATTTCCCAATCTAACTTTGACAACTCATCACCTTGTTCACCTTTCTCATAGGTGGAAGTATGACTTGGCATAAATTTTGTAAAACATTTTTAAAAATAGATTCTACCATTTTCAGCTCCTTATTAGCTAAGATGGAATCATCTCAGGTCCCTCGAATATATCCCCGATTGATTGATTACAGAGTTGGATTGGCAAAGACTCGTAAGCATTGGTTAACAAGATGAGCCAGAAACCTCACTATGAGATGGATTGTCTCACTGTTTTTCAAAGATTCACCTAACGGCCTGGCTGAGAACTGGTAGTTAAGGAAAACCAGTTTTAAGTGACCAGCTGCAGTAAATGAGCCGTTTGAGAAGAAAAATATGACCAGCCATTAGCTATTCTGATTGCTTAGGCTGCAGTTTACTGCCAGGTTTTCAATTTATGTGCATCAAAAACTGCTTCATGTGGATGTAAAACTGGTAGTGTAATTCAGGATTTGACTTCCCCTCCAGGAAGTTGTCTCAGTCGAAGTTTTTTAATGTAATGAGAAATTGTTGCTGCTGCCTCTGCTCTCCTAGCCATGTGTAAGTACTTGCAGAATTCCCTTCTGATACATAATGTGAGAATTACAACCAGGGGCAGGCCTATAGTATGACTCCAGTCTTGCTGATTGCTCTTTGCACTCTACAGGCAAGCTTCACTTTCTACAACTCCTGATCTTAGACCAGTACTGTAGCAACCTTCGTGGGTAAAGTCACTGCCTGGTGTAGCACTAAGCCACACAGACCAGAAAGGTCCCTTTTTCAATCTCCAGGATATGCTGACTTAGCTAATTTAAAGATGGGGTTCTACAATTGGCTTCTGCTCTCCTGGGCTAGGGAGGAGAAAAATTAGTTTGGGTGCCTGCTCCTTATTGCTAGTGATTGATTGATTGATTGATTGATTGTGAGTGTGAGGAGAACAGACATGGGCTCAGGTGGGATGCACTGCAGTAAGCACTTACGGGTATTTTATAAAACCATTTTCTCTCTCTTTCTCTTAGTCATTTCATAGCAGTTCCCATAAGTGTTTTTTGCCCCTTATGATCAGGGAGCTGTATTTTGCTTTTTGATGATCTACCTTTTCAGCATCAGAAGATCCTAAGATTTAACAATTATCATACTTGCAGTGATGTGTTTACCAGATTAAATGTATTCTCTTGCAATACATCACATTTCATTTGAATCGATGGTTTTTAAAACAGCTAATGTAATCATTTATACTTGAAGCACCAAACATTTGGCACATCTCCAACATGTGTACAAACTGCAAATACAACCAGGAAAGTGTGTCATTGGAAAATGTCTCTTTGTAATAACTTCTCCTGATAGTCCTTTCTACTAGAAAACCTAGTGCTGGTGACTGGCAATGTCAATTCAAGAGGTTTAGTAATTTCAGTTCACCTTTGGTATGGGCATGTCAATTTGAAACATGATGGGGGTCATTTTAAACCCCAAGAAAGGGTGGGTTGGGGGCGGGTGAGAGTTGAAAATAGTTGGTTTTTGGGTCACAACTGCAAAATTTTCGGACTTGGTATTCCCAGTGGGAAGCCTGTACTTTTACGCGCGACGTTAAACCCGGAAATAAAGCCGGGTTGCAGTCGCAACCCAAAAAACAACTATTTTCAACTCCCACCCGCCCTCAACCCACCCGTTCTTGGGGTTTAAAATGACCCCCTATGTATATGTAACAGAGGCTCATTTTACAGTGTCCTCCGTTTGACTATTCATTAAGAAATCTGCTAAGCTCAAACCACGATCAGTTTTCAACCTCTTAATTCCTTTGAAGTCAAGATGTTTAGAACAATTTAACAAGGCTGAATCCAGAAATACAATTAACAATGCTTGGACAACAATATACGAATAAATTAATTTGTAAATTCACAATTCAGTGACGAGCAAAATACATTTATGTCTGTGAGATGCAAGTATAAACATCCACTAGTGTCTATAAAGATTAGGTTAGTGTACAAAATTTCAAAGAAATTGAATTGTTAGCTAGGCATGATAAGAATTTCACAATGGGGACAAAGAACTTTTTCTTTTAAGAATATAGGAAATCTCAGCTATTTGTATTGATGCATTCCATTAGCAATTTAAATCACCATCCAATCTGTCCTGGGAAAAGATCCCATCTGATTCTCTAAATAAACAAAGAATCAAAGATTGTTAAAATTCATGACTCCTGCTTACTGTCTAGGCTTGCGCTTGAAGAATTGCCTCTTGGGTGATGTACTGGAAAGTTGCCTCTGACCATGGAACTGTATCCCAGCAAGAATTAGCCACCAGAAGAGGAGGAAAGAAGTGGGAAAATAATTGGTAAAAACACCCCAGTAGAGGCGGTGATGCAGCTTGCAGAAGCTCCTGCATACTACGTGTGGAGAGGCAGGTCATAGCTTCACACCCAAAAATTCCCAAGATGGTGAGTTTGTTGATTTTGGCAATGCCCTCATGGGAAGTGTAAAGGGACCAGCTGGTTCCCAGAGGGAAGGCGATGCAATCATCTCAGGCTCCTCTAGTATATCTCCTATTGGTTGATTACAGAGTTGGATTGCCAAAGGCTTGGAAGCAGATTGCAGCAGCCAGAATATGATGTGTAGGAAAGGGATGAAAAATGTAAAATAACTTACGAAAACAAGAGATGGCAGTAATAAAATCACGGTAATGTAACTTTGTGGGTCCAAAAAAAGAGCCTCACGTGGCATGCCCTCAGTTTGGCTCTATAATACCATGATCACGGGAAGAAACAGTGGCGTAAGAGTGTACTCTCTCTCGTGACCCTGACCGTAACAACCAATGTGTGACTATCTAATGTACTTAAAATGTTATACATGCAGTTTAATTCTGTGCTCGTGTTCTCCGCATAAAAACACAATGAGCATATCAAGCAAGTATGTACATAAGTGTGTGTATAAGAGCACAATGTTCATATTGTTGACGGGAATGTGCTGTTTACACTTGTTACCAGTTACCTGCTTTGATAGCTTAAACTTAAACCTTGACAACTGGTTGCAACAAGTTGAACAAAATCTGATTATGCTTTACAATATTTCAAAATAATACTTGTGTAACATGCCCATTTGCATTAATCTATGAGGGTTCTCTGAGGTGTACCACAATTGGCAAACACCTGTTTATATCCTTCCAGTTCAGCTTTTGTAAAATAAAAAAGTGTTGTTTGGGGAGATTTTCAGATTTGACATAGAAGTTTTGCTCTAGTTCTGTAATTCTGTTCAAAAAAAATCACGTGGTGTACAAGAGGATTTTAGCTGTGTTAAAATTTTTCAGCAAAATGTGACTTCAAGAGGACATAGACAGGTTGGTGGAATGGGCGGACATGTGGCAGATGAAATTCAATGCGTAAAAGTGTGAAGTGACACATTTTGGTCGGAAGAATGAGGAGAGGCAATATAAACTAAAGGGTACAATTCTAAAAGGGGTGCAGGAACAGAGAGATCTGGGGGTATATGTGCACAAATCATTGAAGGTGGCAGGGAAGGTTGAGAAAGCGCTTAAGAAAGCATATGGGATCCTGGGCTTTATAAATAGAGACAGAGTACAAAAGCAAGGAGGATATGATGAACCTTTATAAAACACTGGTTCGGCCACAACTGGAGTATTGTGTCCAGTTCTGGGCACCGCACTTTAGGAAGGCCTTGGAGAGGGTGCAGAAGAGATTTACTAGAATGATTCCAGGGATGAGGGACTTCAGTTATGTGCATAGACTGGAAAACCTGGGGTTGTTCTCCTTAGAGCAGAGAAGGTTGAGAGGAGATTTGATAGAGGTATTCAAAATCATGACTGGTCGAGACAGAGTAGATAAAGAGAAACAGGTCCCATTGGCGGAGGGGTCAAGAACCAGAGGGCATCAGATTTAAGGTGATTGGCAAAAGAACCAAAGGTGACATGAAGAAAAACTTTTTTTACACAGTGAGTGGTTATGATCTGGAATGCACTGCCTGAGTGGGTGGTGGAGGGAGATTCAATTGTGGCTTTCAAAAGGGAATTGGATAAGTACTTGAAGGGAAAAAATTTGCAAAGCTACAGGGAAGGGAGTGGAACTAGCTGGATTGCTCTTGCAGAGCTGGCACGGACTCGATGAGCCGAATGGCCTTCCGTGCTGTAACCATTCTACAATTCTATGAAATCAAAGCGATGAATGTGTCAACTTTTCTATAGTCAACTCTAGTATCCTACAGTGTAGGATCTAACTTTGTAGAAACACATTATTGTAGTTATAATGATGGTCATACTCTTCATTGGTTTATAAGGGTAGAAATTCCACTCCATGGAGAAATGGAATTCTGGCAGAATTATGGCGGAGAGGGGTTGGAATTTGGAGCACAATCTGGATCAGTCAGGTTTCTGCCTCACTCACAAAAACAGCAAATTACAATCCAGGAGGGAAGTCTTTCATCTGCCTACCCCACTTATGTTTTGCCTGCAGTTTGGGTTCGTGTTTGGTGGGCATTCCTGGGCTACCCTACGAATCCAGCCAGAAGCGCCCAATAGGCTCAGTGGGACCTGTGTGGCTGCCGACACTTGGAAGTGATATTCCTCTGTGCATTAGAAATAACATTCATGGCACAAGTGTGCCTTAATGTGTAATCATTTAGTGCATTAGCAATAATGTAACATTTGCTAACTTTTACCATGCTCCTAAAATCCCTCTGGTGTAATGCATAAACCAAATGTTAAGGATTTTTTTTAAAGCTTGTTAAGCACCAATTGAAGACGAATGTGCAAATTTACTTAAGCTTGCCATTCCAGTCCACATTCTATTAATAATGTCTGCAATAAAGATGACATTAAAGCAGAGGAGAAAGTTGGTAGAAATCTAGCGCAGTGCAGGAAATATAATCCGGGCCGACACTTCAGTGCTGCACTGTCGGAGGTGTCGCCTTTCGGATGAGACGTTAAACCGACGCCCCGCCTGCCCTCACAGGTGCACGTTAAAAAAAAGCCCAAGGCATTAACAAGAGCAGGGGAGTTATCCCTGGTGTCCTGTCCAATATTTATTCCTCAACCAATATTACTAAAAAAAACCTGAGTATCTGATCATTATCACATTGCTGTTTGTGGGACCTTGCTGTGTGCAAGTTGGCTACCGCGATTCCTATATTACTGCAACAACTTGCATTTATATAGCGCCCTTAACATAGTGGAATGTCCTAAGGCACTTCACAGGAGTGTTATCAAACAAAATTTCACATCGATCCACATAAGGAGGTATTTAGGACAGATGACCAAAAGCTTGGTCAAAGAGGTAAGTTTTAAGGAGCAAAGGAGGAGAGAGGGGTTTAGGGAGGGAATTCCAGAGCTTAGGGCCTAGGCAGCTGAAGACACAGCCGCAGACACAGCCGCCAATGGTGGAGTGATTAAAATCGGGGATGCGCAAGAGGCAAGAATTGGAGGAGCGCAGAGATCTCGGAGGGTTGTACGGCTGGAGGAGGTTAGAAATAGGTAGGGGCAAGGCCATGGATGGATTTGAAAACAAGGATGAGAATTTTAAAATCAAGGTGTTCCTGGACTAGGAGCCATTGTAGGTCAGCGAGCACAGGGGTGATGGGAGAATGGGACTTGGTGTGAGTTAGGATATGGGCAACAGAGTTTTGGATGAGCTCAAGTTTATGGTGAGTGGAAGATGGGATGTCAGTCAGACGACCATTGAAATAGTCCAGTCTGGAGGTAATAAAGGCATGGATGAGGGTTTCAGCAGCAGATGAGCTGAGGCAGGGGCAGACATGGGCGATGTTTTGGAGGTGGAAGTAGGCGGTCTTGGTGATGGAGTGGATCTGTGTTCGGAAGCTCATCTTAGGGTCAAATAGGACAGCAAGGTTGCGAAAGGTCTGGTTCAGCCTCAGACAGTGGCCAGGGAGAGTGATGGAGTCGGTAGCTAGGGAACGGAGTTTGCAGCGGGGACCAAAGACAATGGCTTCAGTCTTCCCAATATTTAGTTGGAGGAAATTTCGCTTATCCAATACTGGATGTCAGTACTTCAAAAGCACTTCATTGGCTGTAGAGAGCTTTGGGATGCCCTGAGATCGTGAAAAATGCTAAATAAATGCAAGTCTTCCTTTTTTCTAATCAATTAGTGCTTCATTCTTATGCACACTCTCCTCTTGTCTTTCTGTAAATGCAGAAGCAAAGGCTTGCAAGCACATATTTTAGGGTATTTTACCCGCTCCTGCCCGCACCATTTTAACTAGTCTGAAGACAGGTACAGGAAGGCTGCCCACCCCAGAGGAGAGGGGTCCTAATTTAAATGACATCGTTGGGACGCGAACACTATTTTAACCACGGGCCCAATTAAGGTCAGCACAGTCTCAAACCCACTGGTAATTGCTGGCAACAGCAAGGATCCCCAGGTAAGTGTTATTTTTAAAACAAATTTTAATGGTTCCTTGTGGCCCAGGAGGAGTAGGTGTGCTTCTCCTAACTCAACAAAGAAACCTTGGGCCCCCCACCAATTGCAGACTTTCTAATTCACTCCCCCCAAAATTCCATACCTATCTTGTCAGGTCCATTTCTATGGGTCTCCGGCAGCAGCCTGACCTCCTCACCACCATGAATTTTGACTTCCGCCTGCCAGTAGCGACATCATTCCCACTGACTTCGGGTGGGAGTCGGTATCGGTGCATGCAAATGAGGCCCAAGAGTTAAAATTTCTTGAGTCCCATGCTCCGGATGGCCAGTTTGCTGCCTGCTTCGGACTCTGCATCAGATTCCTGCCCTGAGTTAAAATCGAGGGCTATAGCTCCAGACCTGAATTTCTTTACCCGTCTGTCTCCGAACCCCACTCTGCTCCTCCTCTTTCTTCTGTGTAACCTATCTATTTCACCATACCTTTGAGTACCTCTCCTAATTCTTTTCCTGCTACCTCTCAGTGCCTGTTCCTTCCCCCTCCTTTTCTGCTCTGTGAAGCGCTTTGGAAGTTTTACTATATTAATGTATTACTATAATAATACTATATTAATGGTGCTAAATAAACATAAGTTGTTGTTGAAACATATCAGTTGATCTCTCATGGCATTGTTCATGGGTAATCCCAGACCAGCACTGCGGTTTCTGATGTTTATTGTGGTCCCACTGCAACCCAAAGGTGTCTGGAGGTTTGCCCATCACTGCAATACAGCAAATTTACTGAAGCAGCCTAAGCCTTAACATATTTATTTATAAGAGTGGCAATCTGCCACTGTACAAAGCTTGCGTAGGTCGCAAATAATTTAAGAACACAGGAAGATATGAACAAGAGTAGGCCATTTAGCCCCTTGAGCCTGTTTCACCATTCAATTGGATTATGGCTAATCTGTACCTCAACTCCATTTACCCACCATTGCTCCATATTCCTTGATACCCCTACCTAACAAAAATCCATCAATTTCAGTCTTGAAAATTTCAGGTGATCCAACATCCGCTGCTTTTTTTTTGGGGGGGGTGGGGCTGGGGTGGCGGCGGCGAGGGCTGAGAAGAGTTCCAGATTTCCACTGCTCTTTGTTTCCTCCTTCTTTCTCCTCATATCCTATCTTTCTCTTCTCCCAATGCAAATATCAATTCCCTTCAATGACACAAAAAACCTCATCCCAAACAGCACTCTTAGCTCAGAATTTTTATTTAATGGCTTAAACTGTATAAAATGCTGGAAAATGAAACCTTTTTATTTTTGAAACCTTTTTCTGTTAGTAGTGCCTCACAGTTGTGTGTAAATTTTCTAATAGTATCACAGTTCCACAACAGCAGCAGGAAATTACAACTACTATGACGTATCTGTATAAATATTATTTCTAGCCAAATACATTACCCTGAATAAAGACGGAAAATCACAGCCAAAATCAGTGTGGAGAAATTATAAGTGATTTGATTTGTTGGTTTTATGGTGCTTTCTGGTTTATGAATTATAGCTTTGAAAAAAGGATTGAGGGTTATGATTGCTTGGTTTTCTGCTGCTTATGCATTCCTCATTGTTACTTTTTACTGCTTTTCATTCACTCACATTTAGTATTGGTAACAATAGATAAGTGGTTGTTTGAGTCACTCAATTTTTTGCTATATAGATGGATAATACTTTGAGGTGTGACATTTGAGGTCAGTTGTCATCTTTGAAAGATGTGATGCTATGGGTATATGCTAAATTTAAGACTACAGGTTATTTCTTGATGAGTAAGATAAAGTGCAATATTAGTTCAAAACCCCTCAAAATACATTAGTTTTAATACTGATATTTGAACTCCATTTGAAGAAGTAAAAACACAAAATATTGTACAGCAGGTCGGTCAGCATCTAGACCCTTCTTCGGAACTCCAGTTCTGACAAACAAACAGTCTTTACTTGAAACATGAACCAGTCATTTCTCTTTTCAGATGCTGATGCACCTGCTGTGTCTTTCCAGCATTTTTGTTTTTGTTACACATTTCCATCATTTACTGTGTTTCTTTTTAATCCACTTTCAGAGTATTAGAAGTTTCCCACTGTTGGAGGGACTTATAAAAATACACCAGCAAATGAGATAGTAGTTTGCAGTAAATCTTTCAAAATTAATCTCCTTTTGGAATATTGGTGCAATGTTGTATTTTTAGCAAGGTTTATTGCTTTTTTTTTAAAAAAAAGCCAGGAATTGGTATTTGAACTATTTGACAATTTATCAAATATAGATTGAAACATCCATAGGAGAAACATGGGAGGAGTTCTCTTTCCACTGATTGGTTGGCCTAATACCTATCAAGACATTTTTTCTAATTTATAAACTGAGGTATCATTAATGTATTCCTATTGCTCTTAACCAAGATATTTAAATACTTCTTGATTTACTCAGACTTGATCATCCTTGTCACTCATTAAACATGTGATAAGTTTTTGGAAACATTTATGTTCAATTTTCAGTAGGTAAGCTTTCATTAAAAAACCACAAAAAACTCCTACTTAGGAGTTCCTAAAGGTGAGACATTAGGTGGGTTCTCAAAAAAAAGTCAGTATCTGGTTAAATCACATTATAGGTTAAGATAACACATTGGATTTTGCTAGTCAAAGTGATAGCAGAGAGGTGATGAGTTTGCAAGTTGACCACTTAAAATGGCTAATTGCAGAGATTGTACCTTTTACACAAATTAAATAAAATTGGAAGTCTTAAGCTTTAGTGTGGTTTGATTTGCACCACATGTTCTCACTAATTTAAAATTATTTGCCTAGTCATTCAAAAGACTAAATATTGTTCATTCATTATCAGTTACATTGAGTGGGTTGAATGAATGACCTAATCATTACATTGTGAAACAAATTAGGCAAGCACACAAGCCTCTCCTCCCCCAACTTTGTAATATGAAAACAGTTTCTCTAAAGACGGAAAGAAGGAACACACATTACAATGTTTACAAAGATCCTTTGTGCATTGCGTCCAGTACAAACTGTTTAATATCAGGTCACAATGATACAATCCTTCCAGTATTGCTGACTGACCTTCTGCTCTGGAGAAAAAACAATGCTATCTTTGGAACGCTGTATTATATAAGACAGAATATCACAAAACCCTCTTTGTCCTATTGCAGTACCCTTGCATGAAGTACAGTCTCTGTAAAATGACACCATATGCTCATGCAGATTTTTTTCATTCCTAAAGCCTGGAGAATAAAGTGTTCCAAAATTGTAATATTTGACCCACCAGTACTCATTTTCTCCCTAAATTGGTATTTTTTTTATATATATGGCAAACAAAAATGTATTACTTACCTTTTTCTTGTCTTAAAGAAACCATTGTAACAGAGGTACGTTTCTTCTTTATTGCCTGGCTCTATCCATCTTTCTAGAACAGCAACACTGCTGAATTGATGAGACAATAAACATTCACATTTTTAATGTAGTTGCATAGGACAACGTATAACACTCTTAGAAAAAAACATTGTGTTCACACTTTTTGGTAAAAATAAAAACGATTGTGAGCTAACAAAGGCTGAAATGTAGTTATATTGGACCTGGTTAATAGCTAATTACAAGTCAATTTGACAGGAAAAGAAACACAATTAGGTGATTTAGCTCCATTAGCCACAATAAACTACAAATTAGCCCATTCAGAATGGTTTTTAATTTCAACATTCCTGCAACTGTAGATAATGAGATGCTCCAAAGGCAGTGATACTGGATGATTGCCTCCCCGATTTGCTTTTCTATTTTCCCATCATTTAAGGAAAAGATCAAAGCTTCCAGGTAGCACCTCTGAGTAATTCCAAAACAGAGCTTAAGTGAAAGAGGAAAAAATTCTGATGTGCACAAACACACAATGGGGTTGATTTTCAACTTGCTGCTAGGGGGTAAAACTGGCGTTGTGCTTCAGTCGCTGGTTATAGAAAGTGCCCATTTTTCATCTCAACTGGAATCTCTAATCACAGAATGCTTTTAGAACTGATGACAGCAGCACACTACATAGTAAATACACTTCATATGTAAGTCACTACAGCACATCTGCCCTCTAATCTTACTTTTTGCTGTGTTCACTAATCAAAGGTCTCACTATACATCTTTAGATACAACAATTTGAATTTACATGACACCTCTAATACAGAAAAATATCCCACGGCGCTTTGTAGAAGAAACAGATAAAAATGGATGCCGAGCCGAAAATGGAGATATTAGGTGGGGTGACAAAAGCTTGGTCAAAGAGGTGGGTTTTAAGGAAAGCCTTAAAGGAGGCGGAAAGGTGGAGAGATTTAGGGAGGAAATTCTGAAGCGTGGTGCCTAGGTGGC
Organism: Heptranchias perlo; assembly: GCF_035084215.1. Classification (NCBI taxonomy): domain Eukaryota; kingdom Metazoa; phylum Chordata; class Chondrichthyes; order Hexanchiformes; family Hexanchidae; genus Heptranchias; species Heptranchias perlo. Next base: position 24,847,788 of record NC_090340.1, read on the forward strand.
TGTAGGCATGCTATAAGGAAATATAGGTTTAGACATATTTAGGGGAACCAGGCTTGAAAGGTTAAATAGTCAAGACTTTAGCTGTAACTACTGTATCATAACAGACTGCTTTTAAATGAACTTACTGCAGCTGCAGGCACTAATATCCATGAGAATCTTGTTATTGCAAACTAAGGGAGGGACTATTAGCTATTAACTATTATGGTATCAGTCTCGAACAATTGAACAGAGTCAAATTGACTACAATGCCCACCAATGGAGTTGGGAGGGGAGGATGCTTGAGATGCCAAAGTTAGAGGAATGGAGAATTTGGGGGGGGGGTGCGTTCTAGTGCTGGAGGAGGTTAGAGATAGGGATTTAAATACAAGGATGAGAATTTTAAATTTGAGGCATTGGGGGACAGGGATGATGGGTGAGCAGGACTTGGTGAGGGATTGGTCACAGATGGCAGTTTTGGATGAGCTGAAGTTTACAGAAGGTGGAGAATGGAGGCTGGCCAGAAAAGCATTGAAATAGTTGAGTTTGGAGGTGACAAAGGCATGGATGAGGGTTTCAGCAGCAGATGGGCTGAGTGAGGGGCAGGGGCAGACGATGACGATGGTAGTGTTATGAAGGTGCAAGTAAGCATTCACTGTGATGGAGAGAATATGGGGTTGGAGGATCAGCTTGGGGTCCAGTAGAACACAGAGGTTGCAAAATATCTGGTTGAGCCTAAGACGATGACTATTTAACTGGAGGAAATTGTGTCTCATCCAAGCCTAGATGTCCAACAAGTTGTCGGACAGTACAGATGCAGTGAAGGAGTAGAGAGATGTAGTGAAATGGTGGAGATGGGTGTCGTCAGTGTATAGAAGGATATGCTGATAGGGTAGATTAAGTTGGTTGGAGGAGGCCCGTGTGGAGCATTAACACTGGCATAGACCAGTTGGGCCAAATGGCCTGTTTCTGTGCTGTAAATTCTATGTAATTTGAGAGAGAGCTGACCCTGTCTCTGCAGATGTTGTTGCTAAGGGAAGGGGCCCCAAGGATAATGGTGCAGGGCTGGCAAGAGAAGCCAAAAAGATAGGCCAACTCAAAAGTGAACTCAAGCATTGAGTTACGTTCAACGTTTTACCAAAATGTAATTTCTATTGACTTCTGTATACATGTTCAGATAGCAAGTATTGACAACAATGGGCAAACTGGCTCGGAGGAGTTACTGAACTTAACACTGAAAGGTTGCTGAATCAACACATGTAAACAATTGAAATGACATGAAACTCTCAAGACAGCAAACTGAAAATGATTTTATCTTTTGATATAATTCAACTCTCACTCCAGTCAGTCTTAATAATTCCTGTCAGTTTCCTAATGAGATCATCAGCAGTTTTATTTTTGTGTCTATACAAAAGGTCAGTTAATTGGAATTTTTCCCATGAGAAAGACCAGTGATGGTTAATATTCACTAAGTACCAGGATATTTTTTTTCCCACCCACAGGTACAGCTTGTATTTTAACCCACTGTTTCTCCCTTACCCCAAATAAAACTGCACACCTCATTATTGCAGTTTGTTAATGGTCTGACCAGCAGATTAAATGTAACCAACTGAAGTAATAGTTCAGTGACTGGTAAACAGGACACCCAACTCCATTTACATGGTTATATCTAATAGCAAAGCTAAATTGTTGTTGCTGTTGTTGGCATTTAGGCTCAGGCTGACCTCAGCCTACCAGTCTTAGATGAGTCATAACATCCTCCAGCTCAACACTAGGAAAATCAAAAGCTAAATCGGCCTTGGTCCCTTCCCACGAACTTTGCTTCCTAGCCACTCTCTGGCTGAGGCAGACTGTTTGCAACCCTGATGTCCTGTCCAAACCAGAGCTGGGCTTCAGATCTCAAAGCTTCTCCAGCACTAAGACCACTTATTTCCACCTCCCCATCCCATTTACTGCTGAAACCCTTAAACTTGCCTTCATCATCTCCAGATTTACTTCAACATTCTCTTGGTTGGCCACCCATCCTCCACACTCCAAACCCTCTAACAACTCCAACTTCTCCAAAAATCTGCAGCTTGTATGTTGTCCCACACTAAGTCCCATTTGTCTCAATCCTTGCTGACCTACATTGGTTCCCCATCCCCCAATACTTCTAATTTAAAATCCTCATCCTTGTCTTTAAATCTCTATGGCCTCACCTCCCCATCTGCACAACTGCCTCCTATATCCTCTCCAAATATTCCATTCCTCAAACTTTGATCTCTCATGCATACCCTTCTCTCAAACCGATCTCTTATACATATCCTTCTCTTCCATCTAACATTGACAGCAGAGCCTTCAGCCACCTGTGTGCTGCTCTCTAGAACTCCCTCCCTAAACTCCTTTGCCTCTCTGGCTCCTCCTCTTAAAAACCTCCCAAAAACCCATCTCTGAACCCTCAATCTTGTTCCTGGCTCTAGTTTTCCATATGCCAATCTGTGAAGCACCTTGGGAATTTTTTTTGAATGTCACAGGTGCTATATAAATGCAATGTAGACAAGTAATCCAGAGGCCTGGACGAATAATCCGGAGTCATGAGTTCAAATCCCACCACAGCAGCTGGGGAATTTAAATTCAATTAATTAAATAAAATCTGGAATTAAAAAAAACTATCAGTAATGGTGGGCATGAAACTACCAGATTGTCGTAAAAACCCATCTGGTTCATTAATGTCTCTTAGGGAAGGGAACCTGCCATCCTTACCCGGTCTGGCCTATATGTGACTCCAGACCCCAGCAATGTGGTTGATTCTTAATTGCCCTTTGAAATGGCCTAGCAAGCCACTCAGTTGTAAAATCTTGCTAAAAAAAAAATCACAAGAATAAAACTGGACTGACCACTCCGCATCGGACCAGTAGGCACCAGACACGACAAAGGCAAACCAAGCCCAGTCAACCCTGCAACGTCCTCCTCACTAACATCTGGGGACTTGTGCCAAAATTGGGAGAGCTGTCCCACAGACTAGTCAAGCAACAGCCTGACATAACCACACTCAATCATACCTTTCAGCCAATGTCCCAGACTCTTCCATCACCATCTCACCGGCAGGACAGACCCACCAGAGGTGGCGGTAGTGATACAGTCAGGAGGGAATGGCCCTGGGAGTCCTCAACATAGACTCCGAACCCCATGAAATCTCATGGCATCAGGTCAAACATGGGCAAGGAAACCTCCTGTTGATTACCACCAACCATCCTCCTTCAGCTGATGAATCAGTCCTCCTCCATGTTGGGGACCACCTGGAGGAAGCACTGAGGGTAGCAAGGGCACAGAATGTACTCTGGGTGGGGGGACTCCAATATCCATCACCAGGAGTGGCTCGCTAGCACCACTACTGACCAAGCTGGCCGAGTCCTGAAGGACATAGCTGCCAGACTGGGCCTGCGGCAGGTGGTGAGGAACCAACAAGGGAAAAACCTAATTGACCTCGTCCTCACCAATCTACCTGTTGCAGATGCATCTGTCCATGACAGTATTGGTAGGAGAGACCACCGCACAGTCCTCTGAGACGAAGTCCCATCTTCACACTGAAGACACCATCCAACGTGTTGTGTGGCACTATCACAGTGCTAAATGAGATAGATTCAGAACAGATCTAGCAGCTCAAAACTGGGCATCCATGAGGCGCGGTGGGCCATCAGCAGCAGAATTGTATTCCAGCACAATCTGTAACCTCATGGCCTGACATATTCCTCACTTTACCATTATCAACAAGCCAGGGGATTAACCCTGGTTCAATGAAGAGTATAGAGGAGCATGCCAGTAGCAGCACCAGGCACACCTAAAAATGAGGTGCCAGCTTGTTGAAGCTACAACTTAGGACTACATGCATGCTATACAGCGGAAGCAACATGCTATAGACAGAGCTAAGCGATTCCGCAACCAACGGATCAGATCAAAGCTCTGCAGTTCTGTAAACATCCCCATCCTCAAAGATGGCAGAGTCCAGCACGTGAGTGCAAAAGACAAGGCTGAAGCGTTTGCAACCATCTTCAGCCAGAAGTGCCGAGTGGATGATCCATCTCTGCCTCCTCCCGAGATCCCCACAATCACAGAAGCCAGTCTTCAGCCAATTCGATTCACTCCACGTGATAGCAAGAAATAGCTGAGTACACTGGATACAGCAAAGGCTATGGGCCCCGACAACATCCCGGCTGTAGTGCTGAAGACTTGTGCTCCAGAACTAGCTATGCCTCTAGCCAAACTGTTCCAGTACAGCTACAACACTGGCATCTACCCGAATGTGGAAAACTGCCCAGGTATGTCCTGGCCACAAAAAGCAGGACAAATCCAATCCGGCCAATTACTGCCCCATCCGTCTACTCTCAATCAGCAAAGTGATGGAAGGTGTCGTCAACAGTGCTATCAAGCGGCACTTACTCACCAATAACCTGCTCACTGGTGCTCAGTTTGGGTTCTGCCAGGACCACCCTGCTCCAGACCTCATTACAGCCTTGGTCCAAACATGGACAAAAGCTGAATTCCAGAGGGGAGGTGAGTGACTGCCCTTGACATCAAGGCAGCATTTGACCAAGTATGGCACCAAGGAGCCCTAGCAAAATTGAAGTCAATGGGAATCAGGGGGAAAACTCTAGTGGCTGGAGTCATACCTAGCACAAAGGAAGATGGTAGTGGTTGTTGGAGGCTAATCATCTCAGCCCCAGGACATTGCTGCAGGAGTTCCTCAGGGCAGTGTCCTAGGCCCAACCATTTTCAGCTGCTTTATCAATGACCTTCCCTCCATAAGGTCAGAAATGGGGATGTTCGCTGACGATTGCAGTGTTCAGTTCCATTCGCAACCCCTCAGATAATGAAGCAATCCGTGCCCACATGCAGCAAGACCTGGACAACATCAAGGCTTGGGCTGATAAGTGGCAAGTAACATTCACGCCAGACAAGTGCCAGGCAATGACCATCTCCAACAAGAGAGAGTCTAACCACCTTCCCTTGACATTCAACGGCATTACCATCGCCGAATCCCCCACCATCAACATCCTGGGGTCACCATTGACCAGAAACTTAACTGGACCAGCCATTTAAATACTGTGGCTACAAGAGCAGGTCAGAGGCAGGGTATTCTGTTGCGAGAGACTGACCTCCTGACTCCCCAAAGCCTTTCCACCATCTACAAGGCACAAGTCAGGAGTGTGATGGAATATTCTCCACTTGCCAGGATGAGTGCAGCTCCAACAACACTCATGAAGCTTGACACCATCCAGGACAAAGCAGCCTGCTTGATTGGCACCCCATGCACCACCCTAAACATTCATTTCCTTCATCACCGGCATACTGTGGCTGCAGTGTGTACCATCCATAGGATGCATTGCAGCAACTCGCCAAGGCTTCTTCAACAGCACCTCCCAAACCCACGACCTCTACCACCTAGAAGGACAAGGGCAGCAGGCACATGGGAACGACACCACCTGCATGTTCCCCTCCAAGTCACACACAATCCCGACTTCAAAATATATCGCCGTTCCTTCATCGTCGCTGGGTCAAAATCCTGGAACTCCCTTCCTAACAGCACTGTGGGAGAATCTTCACCACATGGACTGCAGCAGTTCAAGAAGGCAGCTCACCACCACCTTCTCAAGGGCAATTAGGGATGGGCAATAAATACTGGCCTCGCCATCCTGTCAGCCCATGAACAAATAAAAAGAAGTTGTACTAGATTATTGGTGATTCACAAAGCCTAAAGAAAACATACTTCAGTACTTGTTAGAACTTTTATTTGAATAATCAGCATACATCTAAGTAACATTCACAATATTCTACAGCCTGAACCTTTAAGACTGCTTATCTGTTAAATATTATAAATACAAGGTTTGTCGAGTTTAAGGGAAATCAGGTAGAGGTTAAGGATATGAGTGGGGTCAAATACAAAAAGTAAGAAAAATACTGCCCTCATTTCATAAAAAATTCATATACAAAATATTCCCAGTTAGATAAAATTGCCCCTTCTCTTTACTAAAGAGATTAGATGTGTAACAATTGACAAAAATACATACATGGTCTAAAAACAACAGAAAAGTTACGCCCCACCATTGAACCCTGCTGGCTCAGAACTACCACAAAAAACCTAAAATGTGGTGGGGGGAAAAAAACCAATTTCCATTAGAAAGCAATTAAGATAAAGTAATGGTCAAAACAACCAAGTAATCAAATTCTGCATACAACTGGTTTGAAGATATGTATTAATGTGATTGTGTAGTAGTCATTCATTGATATTTAAATGGCAGTTTAAAACTTAGAATTCCTGAAAGCATTTTCACTTCAATTTGTGGTTTTTCCCTGAATGCAAGAGCCTTTTTCAGTATTAAGAAAATATTGTCTTTGTGAAAGAGTTTTTGGCAATCCCAGTTTAGTTTTGGGAGGAAGGGGAGCCAAAAAATACTGCTCATTCCACAGGAAGCTTATTAAAACTGCAGAGTCATTGTGCTTCAGACCAGTGAAGATGCTTTTGAAGTGTGCAGAGATGCAGATACTTTGATTATTGCTTTTAATCCAGTGGCCAACAGTGAATGGACTCTAGATTTAAATACATTATTAGGCTATATAACTAGCAGGCTGGGACTATAATCAAAATGTAATTGGTATTTCTCAATTATGTTTTTTCCCCCACTAAGGGGCAGAAATAATCCCTATTTTTCATTGTTAAGGACCCCTTGTTACTACAGTAGAGGTCTGCAAGGTTTGCATGTGGAAAGCAGCTCATGACTTAATCACAATTGATTTAACGTTTCTATCATTTTTAATGAAGGCAGATTAGTCATGCTGTAAAAGTTAATACTGAAACAGACTGGAGTCTGTTCTGCTGCAAAAGCTTTAACAGTCAATATGATGGTATTATAGCAGGTTGTTCTGGGAATTTAGGCTGCCCAAAAACTTCCCCAATGTGGGACACTACTTTTAAAAACTGGAAGAAAAATCATACTTAGGGCACCCTCTGAATTCATTCCTCAATAAACTCCAACTCTAGTACCGAAACTTGCAGTATAAAAAGGCATAAAATCTCAATGGTCTTGCAAAAAAAAAATCTTGAAACTTACAATCAATAGGAATTAAAATGTAAAACCATTTAAGTCAATGCAATAGTTCTCCAGAATACAGTACTGCTTAGTTTAATGCATGAAACATGATTTTCTAGTCAACTGGAGCTTCCATTTTACTGATTTTTAAAAAATTATTAAGGTTAAGGTCAGAGAAACTTGTATAAGATCAATTAGTTGAGCTATTAATTTTTGACTTAGTCACTGTAATATTTAACCTTGGAATTAACTAAAAAGTTTGTTTACATATCTCTATACCCTAATTTAAAAAGTGCATTTTTAAAATTTGTCACCAAGGGTATGTATTTGGGCTTACTTGCTTCATCAAGAACCCTTCAGGTCTACAGTCTCACTTATTTCAATGTTGAATATGGCTTTGAAAAAAAGTGGAATATAGGCTCTAACAAACATTTACAACACAAAAAGAACATGTCAAGCAGCATGATAAAGGGCATTGAAGCCAGCAGGGTCTCTTAATTTTAAGATACAGGTAGTGTTAAAAAGATAGGCATACAAGACAACCCTCATACCACCAAAATGAGAAAACCTGCTTTTCAGCAGTAAATCTAAGAGTTTAAAATTTCAAAGCACTCAAATATTCTTTCCTGGTCATGGAGCAAGACAGCTACTTTGTGAAAAGTTTTGCTCCTGTTCCACAGAAATTTCTATTCACATTTGGTCAGTTTCATCATTAAATTTTCCATAGGAGAAAGGGGCTGTCTGCTCTCAAATAGGAAATGTAAATAATTGGAAATTGCTGAGTAAGTTTTAAAAAAATTGACATTGTACTAGAAGTCATTGATGGGATGTGCAAGTTCTTGTGGTATGAGGTTATTGAACTTAAATTTTAAACACTTGTTTTGCAATTTCACAAGATACATTTAATTGTCTCCAATTGTAGGCAACATTTATTAAAATGCAACTTTGTGTAGTGATGCATTCCAGTTTTATAAAAGTGGAACCAGTTCAGGAGGTTGGCTCCTAAAGTGATGTCTAGCTAACTGAATATTGGTCATTACCAAATATACATTATATAATGTCTCATTTCCAAAATAATGTGAATAAGCATACTTCTCTGAAAGATCCTTCATGTAAAAAAAATTGCGATTTTATTCTCCTGCCGTCATATTTACCTATACCCTTTTGATTCACCACTGTCAAATATTTCTGGGTAGAAATTAATTAGATTCCAACCTCCTTAACAAGGCTCATATCAAGCTTAACAACAAATTGACTGAGAAATATAAAGTGTTATTCTGAATGCTCTGTATATTAAAAAGTGATAAAACAGGGTGGGGGAAAAAGGTCTATAGTGTTATCATTGTTCCATCTTCTCTCATGTTTCCATGGCTTGAACTTATTTTGCTGGGACTATCACTGTGAGTGTTCAAAGAGTTTAATGAGCCTTTGTATTTGCTTTCTTTGTTGTCCAACAATGGGCTGTTTAGAGAGATGTTATGCTGCAGCTTTTTAGTTAGGTCTCCATTCACATAGTTGGGGATTACTGTTTTTGGAATGTATGACGGCATGTCATTTTCAATTATTATATCGCCTTCATCTTCACTCTCTCCTTCTGCTGTACTGTAGTGGTTAGCGTAGTGTGAAGTAGCTGTTACAGTGTGCTGGCTTGGAGTACTGTCTGTTGACACACCAGAGCTACCTGAGACCCTGCTGCTGCGAATGACATTATTTCGTTGATTTGCTGGCTTCACTGTGATGATTAGATTGTGACTGTTTGCCACCATCATGTCAGTCACCTGGTCCAGTGACTTCCCAGCGACGTCAATTCCATTTACCTCTAGTATTTCATCATTCACCCCGAGCAGGCCTGTGCTCTCTGCTAAGCCACCTCGGACGAGCCGTGAGATGAAGATTCCTGGTACCTTTTCCACCCCCTGAGGGGCTACCCGCACACTGACCCCATCACGAATATAGAATCCAAGTGGTTTGTCGGAGCCGTGTTTGTGAAGGCGAACTCTACGATGAGTTTCTGGAAGGATATCAACATCAATAATAGAAGAGATTTGTCTGAAATCCTGAGGCATTCCAATCAAGATGTGTGGCTTTGACTTGTGATGGACAGGGCGCAGGACGTGAAGGCCTTTCTTCTTGCGTAGGAGAGAATTGGTTCCAAATGCTCCATAGTCACCTTCAGCTGCAGAAAGATAAAAATATTTAGTTAGTTTTCTGTATCAGAAATAACATTTTAGCTTACACATAACAAAGAGGAATGAGCAGAGGGGACAGAGTAGCACGGTAGGATTCAGCAGTTTTTCAGGTTGTAGATTTATTCCAGACAGAATGAATATCTCCATTGTTTAATCAGTCAATATTTCCAAAGCAAAGTTTGACAGGGTCCAAAGTATCCTTAAATCTGGCAGTTATATAGTTACACTTGCTGTTACAGTAAGTAAAGTCCTAGGATAAATTATATGGGAAATGCAAGTCATATTGAGTCGACAAATGTTACCGTTTGAATTTGGCATTTAGGTAGCTACACTTTCCATTGATGTGCAATGATCACTAGGAGAGATTTATTCCAGACAGTCATTTATCACCTTGATAAATGCATAGTAGAACCAAAAAGCAGAGGGATGGGGGTGAAGACACAACTCACTTTACAAACCTTTCTTGTCTCCACAGATTAGACTCCAGGACAGTCAGAAGCACGTGCTCCCATTAAAATGAATTTGACCATTCCAAGAGGCACTAACCTCCTCCCATCACAATAACACACACTGAAGAACTCTGGATAGGATACAATGACAAATCTCCATGGCAGACAAAATGTGCCAACAAAAAAGGTAGATAAAATGCCTCCACATTTGTAGGTTCTTCCCCCATTCCCAGAAGAACTCTCAAAATACTTTTATACAGAAAAGTATATTCTCTCGCAACTCAGAAGCACCTGCTCCCATTAAAATGAATGTGACCAAAGAACTGCAATTTCAGTTGCCCACTGAACGCATCATTTCGATGCATTTAAAAAGATCACATTATTTGGGATGAAATTGAACAACTTTTCTACTGCTGTTTTCCCCTCTTCCCATCCCCCCCTTATGGGATTCACAATGATAAAAAAAGTTATAAAATTCTACACTAGCTAATCCATCCTCAGATGAGAGTATGCCATTACACTATTCTGGTGGCTCTTTGCCTGACCTGAAAATCCATGCTAACTGATTCAAGTGATTGGCAACCCCAGGACTTCGATCCATGATCGCCTGAGCTGATAATCTCGAAGTAGGCTGGTAGACTAGCAGTTGCAGCAATGGGTTAGGTTAAGTTTTCCTTGCGATAATGTGGAATTACTTATGGTCAGACTATGTTAATGTAATGCCTGTAATTGGATTGGCCCTACATTCTCATGTAGGGCCAATCCAATTAAAGTTTGATTGTAAATTGAAAAGAATAAATCAATTTGGGAAAACTTTTATGGAAGAGAGTAAAGAGCAAAAAAAACAATTGATTTCTGATCAAACCATTAAATTGTTAGTCTATTACATTAGTGATCTACTTAATTTGGACTGATTAGCTAACTGAAGCATTTGTATATTTTTAGATATAGCATTCCTTCTAAGATGTAATTACAAAGACATTTCAAAATGCAGTTTTTTCCCCTTTTTTCAAACATGCATACAAAAAAGCATTTCAAATTGAATATTAAAATTCACATTACATCAGATTCAGTGCTTGAAATGTGACGTTGCTTTATCCAGTGTTACAGCTCAGATGGCATAACTGGATATATTGCTTATTAGCAGCAATGTAATAGATATTATTTAAATCACAAAATTAAAATCTTTTGAGAGCAGCTGTAATATAAATACATACAGTGGTCATATTAAAGTTGTTCAGATTTGCTACACTACAGGACAGTAAAACAAAATGTCCAAGTATTTGAAGGCTATATTAAAACTTCTATAAAGGCAATTACGAAATAGACTAACAATGGACACATTTTCTCCTCCCCACCCCCATCCTGTACAGAGTCCAATTTTCTTGGATTTCATTGTCTGTACTGGAGGATAATATTGTGACATTTCTGTAAAGCTTAAGGTAAGGTCTCAAAAATCCTCCAATCAACCCAAATGCATATTATGGTGGTGCAAGTCAAAAGTAATTGCACAATATTCAAAATAATATGCAATATAGAATTGTGGTAAAGTTTCAGCCATTTTACGTGCCTTTGAAGCCTCCATATGCAAGAAAAAATTCTAACCAAAAAGCTGAGCTTAGCTTCATTGCCTTGAAAAGGACCTGTTTTTGTAACCTAATTCAAAACAGTAACTAGGGCTTTATGAATTTAAATAACTGACTATTTCATTCAAAGAGCCGCCAAACAGACAGACGTTTGAAATCACATAGCATGTTTGTGTTCCAATTGAGTGGCTCAGCTCATCCCTCAAACTAACTACCTGGTGATCAACAGATTCATCATCTTAACAACGGGAGTAATTTTCAACTTTTCTGCCTGGGCCGTAACCTGGGGGAGTGGATTGCCCATCTATTGTAGCACCTGACCAATTTTCATCCCATTAAAATTAATGGATGAAAATCGAATGGGTTCTACATTGGGCAGGCAATCTGCTCCACCAGGACACTGCCCAGGCAGAAAAGTTGAAAATTACCCCCAATACACTGCGTTAAACTGTGACATGATTTCTGTGTGAAGCTGGCTTTAACCCTTTATGTACCATGACAGAATCAAAAGCGAATACCAAGTTAAATCTTAGCCAAAAATGCTTCATTTTGTCATTTTGAACAAAACTGCTTCAATAAATTGTGAAGTGCAAATGAAACTTTTACTTTTTCCCTTTTACAACACCTTAAAAACAAAATCTAACATGTCATTTGTTCATCACTATAGGTTTAAAATTGAATGGGTCCTACAATGGGCAGGCAACCTGCTCCATCTGTGTTCAGATTACTACTGACTGGGTCAAAATTAGCCCCAACTCTACTTGTTTAGATCTAAACCTGCTTCACAAATTTGAAATCTATTTAAGCAGGATGCACAGAGGAGAGACTGTAATCTTCATATTATGAGATTACGGGTCCACAATTATAAACATACCCTAAAGGGAAAGTTTTTAAAAAAAATCTAGAATTCTTGTTGCAATGTGGAAATGTGTTTACCAAATACAAAGTTATACTGCAGGAGTAAGACTATTCCAGCAGATATAGGAATAGCAGCAAATAATGCATTTCAGACGGTAGGAATTAAGGTTTTACCACAAATTCATCTACATCAGATATATGGATGGAGTGTCTTAAAGCTTTGCCAGACTGCAGGCATGTTATTCTACATTTGTGAAAAAGCATTCCTAAGTGATGCTCCATTAAACTGCAGTAGGTAGCCAATTATGCATAATACAGTTCAGAAATGTGAGATGCAAGCATTTCAACATATCTGATAGCTTTCTGTAGCACTATTTGGTTTTAAAGCAGAAGAGCCAGATCTACTCCACATTAAGTTATATGTATTTGTTTGAGAGTTGGTAATACAGGAGATACATTCAACGCGCAGTGTGGAATTATGCAGAACAGGAGGTCACAGGTTCAAGCACTAGTTTGTGCTGAATTAGCTAACTAATCTCAATTGTAACACCGGAGCCAACAACTGGTCTCAATATCCCTCTATCAGAGAAGGAAAAAAAACACTAAAGGGACACTAAGGGAATCAACAGATATGGAGAAAGGGCGGGAAAACGGAGTGGAGGTAGAGGATCAGTAATAATCTTATTGAATGGCGGAGCAGGCTCGAGGGCCGAATGGCCTATTCCTTATGTTCTAAAACCAGCTAGGACCCCAGCTCACAGATACTATATCATGACCGTTACTGGATGGGTGTATGAGAGATGAAACGGTACAAGACTCAGCAGTAGAGTCCACTGATACTCTGAGGTCATACATGAAGAGTGGTCACTAAAAGGAAGGTTAACCGATTGCCGTTGGCTCCATCTTTGGGACCTGGAACTCAGTCTCTTGTACACAGAAGTTCAAATGCAGAGTTAACGATCACTTATTGAAGTTACACTGGGGCACCAATGGGCATGTTACAAGTTTTCCAACATCTAATCCATGCTTTAGTTTTTTTTGTATGTGCAGCACCCACCAGTCAAATTTGAGAGAAACACCAGGGGCGTCATTTTAGCACCCGCTATCGGGTGCGTTCCTGGCGGGGGGCTCCGAGAATCCAGGCGCGGGACCGGAGCCCGCCTTGAACCCGCGCACTTCCAGGTTCCCCGCTGACGCGCCGGCGTGCGCGCGCAGCCCCCACTGGTGGGAATCCCGCAGGCAATTAAAGCCAGCGGGATGCCACTTGAGAGTTTTTACCTTGGTATTTCAGGTCATTAACAGACCTGATTAAGGGATTGTGTGAGGAGGGGTGGGATTTTAGAGCAAACTGGGACTGTTTCCCACACTGGGGGAAACACTCCCAGGTCAAATGGACGTGTTGCAGCCATCAGCCTGTGGCAGCTGCAAAGGTCCATTTGACAGGTTGGGGGGGGGGGGAAGCGGAGACCCTCACCCATTGCAGGAGGCCACTCTGTCACTTGGGACAAAGTTTGGCCTTCACCACCCTCCTCCTGACAGTCAAAGTCACCAACCTGCATACTTACCCCGGGGTCCGGAGACATGTACCTACCTTTCGGACCCCCTCAGATGTATATCTTGCGGATGGGGGCCGCCGTAGCTGCAGTCATGACCTCCTCGGAGGGCGAACAGCATCACCAGCCTCGCCGTCCAACTCTGACACGTGGAGCTCCACAACAGTGTGCTGTGACACATCCACCTGTACAGCAGGAGGGAGGGCTATCTCAGAGAGAGATGTGTCGCAGAGGGCACTACCCTCGCCACAGGGTCCACAGACCGAGGCTCAGCCTCCTGGACCTCTCGGAGCAGCAGTGCACACGGAGGCTCAGAGTCACCAGACATGTAGTCGTGGACATCTGCAGCCTCTTTCATGCCGAGCTGCTCCTGGCTGGCCCGAGCACCATCTTCTTACCTGTCGCTGTCAAAGTCACCACTGCCCTCAACAACTTCTCCTCCGCATCCTTCCAGGGTGCAACCGGGGACATCGCCGATGTCTCTCAGTCGTCTGCATAAAAGAGCCCTGCAAATACACCTACACCCACTCTGCAGTGACACAATGGGTGGCATCAGTTGTGGGTCCTCAGTGATTCTCAGGAGAGGGCATTATTGCACAAACCAGACAGGATTCGCGAAGACATGGCAGTAGTGGTGCCAATATAATATGTAATGTGAGTTGGTCAGAAATTCAATACAAGTAACACCCGTGACAAACCCTCAAACACCCTTGTGCATCCCCTTCATGCTCATGACATGTTTGCCTTACGCTGCCTACTGCACATATGTGATGCATGCCCTGTGGCTGCAGCACAGGTAGTGGCAGGTTGAGTGAGGTTGGCCGTGAAAGAGATGCACGAGAGGGTGAGTATGAGATAGAGCCATGAGATTTGTAGGAGGATTGGGTTGAGTGGTAGTGGCGAGATGAGTACTGGCGAGGTGAGTAGGTGCAGGTAAGATGAGGATGAGGTTTGAGTGGGTATGAGGGGTGATGTGACAGAGTAGTGTTGGCAGTGCTGAAGGAGATGTGGGGTGGGGGGCGGTGATGTGGCAGATGGAGTGCAGGGGAAAGACTATGTGTACTCACTTTGGCTGACCTACTGAGGTCATTGGAGCGCCTCCTGCACTGTATGCAGGTGGGCGATGTGTTGGTTGCGCTGGTGACCTCCTCTGCCACCTCGAGCCAGGCCTTCCTGGTGGCAGAGGCAGGCCGCTTCCTCCCGCCCGCCAGGGGGGGGGGGGGGAAATCTCTGTCCTCCCCCTCCTCCCCACCCCATGTATTGATACCTGGAGTGAGGCATCATTAAACTGGGAGCAGCCTTCCCCCTGGGCTGCTCCATGCTGTAATTTTTGCTATTTGTTGCAGCATCTGTCAGTGGAGGACTGCCCCTTTAAATAGAGCTCCTCCAATTGACAGATCTTACTGTGCATGTGCAGCCCGCCCGACGCGCAGATCAGCAGTGGGGAACCTGGAGGAGCAGGTAAGTGGATCCAATTAGTGGATTGTCTGCTATGATCGCGCGGGAAGCAAACTAATTTCACCGGGCGCGTTACCCACGCGCCCGATAGCCCCCCTGCCGAGAACCCGCAGCCCTGCTAACATCGGGCCCCAGGTTTCATCAGTTTCTTCCAGAGCACTATTGGGAACCCAATATATAATTAATAAACAACTTCTGACAGCACTTCATAGTATTATTCTGGGTTCATTAGCCCAAGTGAATCAAAAATCAATACCAGTTGGGCTGCTGCTTGGGTAATTTTAACTGCCAAACTTATCCCATATTGATCAGATGAGTTATTAGGGCAAGTCTAAACACACCGTTGAGATGAGGCAACCATTTGGCATCTTGCTGACAGCATTTTACAATATGTGGCCTTGGGCAGTTGGGGTGAATGCACAAGGATAGAAGTTATACAGTAGGAGCATTTGTAATTGATGACCACTGGTCTTTAAAATTCCTGTTACATGCTCAAAAGGAATTTAACTTATAAGGCAAATATGCTAGGAAGGAGAGATGGAGAAGAGAATCATGCTGCAAAATAGAGTCTATAGTTGCTTGTTTAGCAATTCAGCTACTTTTTTTTTGTTAGTTATACAAAAGCACCGAATACACAAATCGAGAGTTGCTTTTATATTGCACTAAAAACCTGCGCTAGTAGTACTGGTTCCTGACACGTGGTTCTAGTGCAGCCAGTTTAACCTTGCCAGGATTCTGGTATCTTCCTGGCTGCCGGACCTTAGCAAATTTACTTTCTGGTTGCAGCCGGCTGCATCAGACCTGTGTGTTGGATGCCGATACTACCAGCATGGGATTTAGTACAATATAAAAAGCAGCTGAGAGCACCATTTTTTTTTTTAAAAAACACTATATTGAGGTACTTTAAGAAAATAGTTTTGTTCAGTGGCCAAGGCTTTTTTCCTTAGCAAACCCTGGCCTACCACTGAGCAAGTTCTTTTTAAAAAAAAACCTTCCTGAATTTCAATTCCTTGCCAGGTCACAACACAAACTGGCAGCTTGGGACTGGCCGGAGCTTCAAGTTACTCTTTTTAAAATAAAGCCTGATGCTACAGTCAAGTTTATCAATCAGAAATGTTCTACTGGGCAAAGAGTTGTCATTTGTAGTCTGAGTTATCATTATTTAAAATAACTTTTGCAGTAATAATAAAAACCAATCATTTCACCAGGAAATTCTCTGCAGAAAATTGGTTCCCTGTGGCCATGCAGAAGAATTGCACAGGCAATATTTCCATACCATTCACGTGCAATATTTTGTCTCTTTTCTCCCTCCCAACACACAAATTAGACAGACATGAACTAGACCCACATCATGCCTTTATTTTTCCATAACTACCTGCTTGGTTGTGTGCTGTTCTAGAAAATCAAACTGAACAATTTTACTGATGGAAAGGAACAAAATGTACCATCTTCAAATGTAGCTGCTTACATTAGCACCTATCCAATCTGAAATGGAGAGGAGGATGATACTCTTATAGCTGTGGCCAGGCATCCTTTAGTTAGTAGTGGCCATATGGAATACTTCTGTCTTGAGTACAAATAGTGGTAGCTTTAGGGATCCAGTTCTTTTTATTCCCTGTCTCTTTTTTTGAGAGAGAGAGACACACACACAATTTTAAAAATGTACATAAGACAATCCTTTTAAACTAGAATCTTTGAATTCAGCGAGGGTAACTTTTTATTTATAGGTGAGCACAAGTTGCAGCTTTAAGCAAAAAACATCCTCAGTTTTAAAAGATGTGCTGAAAGAGTATAGAGCAGGACATCCCATTATTCAGTCAACTGTTTCAAACTACCACATCACATCAAAATGCCAGCTTATAATGGTGATTAAAGAATGTTTTGGAATTGTAATTATGTTATCCTGCCAGTGATGCAACTCTAACAAGGGTGGGGGTGAACAGTTCAGAAGTAGTGTTGATACAACATCTGAACTCATAACAATTAAAGGCAGGGGATCCCAGATAATTAGAAGACACTCAGATTATAAACAATTGTCTGGCATCATGAAGTGTTCTTGCACAACAAAAAAGTATACTCCTGTCCATGGAGTGCCTGATGTACTGAATTTTCTATTTGCAGTTTTAAATCCAAGATCTTCCCATTTTCACCACTTGTGTGGTCTTCAGCTCCATGGAATAAAAGATTTTTGTTCTGTGGCTAATAAATAATAATGGAATAGGAATCTGGCTGCTCAGTTCACATGAATTCAGCATTCATGACTGCAGGGAAGACTGATGAGGAAAAAGGTGAAAAACATCTTGTATATTCTATACCACATGCATCAGTTAAACATTGGCAAACAGTAGTTTATATAAAATAATTGCTCACCTGTGACACATACACAGTTCAGCAGTTCTGAGCTTTGCACTAGGGAAGGTTCACATGAATAGTATTTGTGAACCTTTGCTTAGGAATGGCAGATATCAAGGGAGCATTCTACTTTTAATGAATCAATTGGCCAGTTTATGTGCTGGGTGGATTCCAGTACCTGTTCCAGTGCCCTCTCTCAGGAAGTTTGACCCCCAGAATAAGCATGGGAACAAGTTACAGAATGACGTGGGAACAGAGGATGACAAATTTTCAGCACTGATTAACAATTGTTCATTACAGCAAAACAGTGTCCTCCCTGCAGGAAGTATGTTGCCTCAATAAAATTCAGACTCCCTTCCCCCATATCATCAGGGGTTATTGGCACTCAAAATTAGAATGGGCACATGGCAATTATTCTGCTATATGGGACTAACACCACCAAGATCATATGTAGTTCCATATCTTAGTGGTAGTTCTTAAGGAAGGGTAACACAATATGGATTTCTGTGAGCCTTCCCTGGAGAATTTCTTCAAACAAGGTTGTTTTTTAAAAAAAATATAAAGTGGCCACTTACTAAGGATTAGCCTTGCTGGGTTGAGCAATTTATTCTGAACTTTAATGTCTCATTTTTCTTCATTGCCAGAAGTCAAGAGATCTGAACAAAGTTTACACCACAACTGAAAACATGAAACTAATGTGCAGATATAATGTGTTAACATTGGACAGATGCTTTAAAGGAATACTGAAAAAGATTAAAAAATGAACTTTAGTGGAAGACTGATCATGAAGTGGGGTACTGCAAGAGAAATGGATGTAGTTCCTACCCTGTGAGGCAAGTATCCTTTATACCTGTCAAGCCACACATTTAAGAGTGAAGTAGTTGTGAAATTTTGCAGAACTATTGTCTTTTCACCAGAGTGAGCAAAGGGTTCAGAATGTTCTTTGAATTCCATAGATTTACTGCAAAAAATGCCAAACTTGCAGATCAGGGATACAAGTGTGAGACACACCAGTATCACCTGCGTGTAAAACTACTGAGGAAGTAGTTGTTCGCAGGTGCATAAAGATAACCATCATGGTAAGAAGAGTACTTGGAGAGAAAGTTAGAATAGCAAAAAAGACAGGCAAAAATGGAGGCAAGGCTGAAGAAGGAGAAGAGAATAGTCAAAAGACCTAATGAACATTTTCTAGAAGTACTTAAGAGAATAGCACCAATCTGCTGTACAGTTGGTATATAGTACATCAAATAAAGGGGTTAGTGTGGCAGAGATACTGGAAAAGGGGACTAAAAAAAAAAAACTGATTTACATAGCGCCTTTCGATCTCAGGACATCCCAAAGCGCTTTTGAAGTGTAGTCACTGTTGTAATGTAGGAAATGCAGCAGCCAATTTATGCACAGCCAGCTCCCGCAAACAACGAGGTAAAAATGACTAGGTCGTCTGTTTCAGGTGTTGGTTGAGGGATCAGTGTTGGCCAGGACTCCCGGAGAACTCCCTTGCTCTTCTTCGAATAGTGCCATGGGATCTTGTATCCACCTAAGGGGGCAGATGGGGCCTCTGTTTAACATCTCATCCAAAAGAGGGCCTCTCCAACAGTGCAGCACTCCCTCAGTACTACACTGGAATGTCAGCCTGGATCATGTGCTCAAGTTGCTGGAGTGGAACCCACAACATTCTGACTCAGACAGACAAGAGTGCTATCACTGGGCCACTATGTAGCATGCTATTCTGCTAAACATATTGGAATAGAAGGTTTGAAATACAGCATTAGTCATAGTTGTATAAAGGATGTAAGCTATTTGGTAATGGCCAGATCTACAGTCTTGCCCAAAAGATCATTCCCCAGTCTGTTTAACAATGAACATGGCAATCACATGATACATTTAACAGAACAAGACTGTGGTATGTTCCTTCCAGCAGCTTCCAGCTGTATCCTTAGCAACAAGTGTAAACAAACTATTCTGAACATTCCAGGTGACAATTATTAAAGCATTCAGTGATGCAACAATTGCCCAACTTGCTCACAAAAACAAAAACAGAAACCCTCACTGTTCACATGGGTTCAAATGGTCATTAAATGTTGCAACTATGTTAGCTGGCTTTAAGTCAGGTGTACATAAAATATCAATGTTATGTATGGGTACCCAAATTAAACAATTTTCACAGGACACCTCCCTGAAGCTCAACAATGGTGAAAAAATTGAGGCTAGCAGATCTTTGAGAAGGTCAGTCAACATCAGTAGAGATAAAAAAACAGATTGATGTTTCAGACAGCATCCTTCAGGGAGTTGGTTTTATTTGGATTCCAGAAGACTGATGTCTGTGCTCTGCTTTGCTGAGTTTACTTTGCTAAATCCAGCTCTTACCCAGTTTCTTGTGGGTTTGAGATGCTAGTCTGCCAAAATCCAAAATAATGTAGCATTACTATAAAAGCACCTTAGCTAAAACTGAATTCCACTGTACCTTTTGTTATCACTTAGGTGATCATTTGGCTGTAACAATTGATCTGTCCTGGCCTGAATTGCAACCTGTATGGATCTGACAAAAGGTCATCGACCTGAAACATTAACCCTATGTTTCTTTCCATAGATGCTACGCGACCTGAGTGATAGCATTTTTGGTTTATATTTCAGATTTCCAGTATCTGCAGTATTTTGCTGTATGGATGTGTGTGGCTTCTTTGTAGATGAAAATTGGGATTTTGTTGTTTGATCAAATTAGTGGCATTAAAATAGGGGTGGAAATATTTTCACATACTGAAACAAATTTTATTTAGAAGTCCCTGCTCAAAAAAGCCACCCTTAATCAAACTACCCTTTCTGACTGCTGTCCCATCTCCAAACTCCAAGATCCTCAGATGTGTCATTTCCACCCAGCTCTGTGCCCATCTCTTCCAAACTTTATTTGAATCCCTCCAGTCTGGCTTCCACTTTCCTCTCACCAAAGTTACAAATGACATCCTATGTGACCCTGGTGCATTAGACTTCATAATCCTCTCTGCAGCATTCAATATGGTTGACCATGTCATTCTTCAACGCCTCTGCTCAGTTGTCCAGCTCCATGGGACTACCTTAGCAAGCTTTCAGTCCTACTTACCTGAAAGTAACCAGTGCAGCACCAGCAATGGTTTCCCTTCTTCCACAATCACTTCTGGGGTTGCCCCAAGGATCTATCCTTGGGGCCCCTCCTCTTACTTATGTACGTGCTGCCTCTTGGCAGCATTATCATCCACAGGCATGGGGGTCAACTTTCACATGTACACTGATGATCTCTCCACCACCTCTCGACCCCTCAGTGTTGTCCAACATTAAGTCATGTAGAAGTTACAACTTTCTCTGGCTCAAAAGACCAAAGCCATTATCTATAGCTCCCACCACAAACCATGTTCCCTTGCTAGATTTCATCCTGCTTCCTGGCCACTTTTTCCAGACTGTTCACAATCTGGCATCCTGTGTCACCCCAAGTTGAGCTTGAAACCCACATCTTAGTTATCAAAACTGCTTATTTCCACTTCTGCGACACTGCCTGCTTCTGCCCCTGGGCTTCTGAAACTTTTATACATGCCCACTTCACCTCCAGATTTGACTGCTTTAATACTCTCCTTGCTGACCTCCCTTCCTGCTCAAACTCAAATTAGGCCAAAAACTTTGCCACACACCCATCACCTATCTTCTTGCTGATCTACCATTGGCTCCCTGTCTACCAAATCATTAAAATCCTCATCCATAAATCCATTCATTGCCTTGCCTCACCCACTTTTCCAGCACTAAATCCCCCTCAAACATGCTCTTCCTGACTTTAGCTTCTGTGCATCTCCTCCCTCCCTTCACTCCATTGGTGGCAGAGCCTTCAGCTGCCTCAGTTCTACTCCCAGGGATTCCCTTCCTAAACCCCTTCATATCTCTCAAAAAGCCTCTTTATCCAAACTTCAGTCATCCTTCCTAATTTTCTTGGCTCAACACCTATCTCTGTGACTATTTTTATGAAGTGCCTTGGGATGTTTCTTCATGTGAACGGTGCTATATAAATGTAAATCAATTTACATTTATATAAGCAAAGACTGACATCTTCCAGTTGAAGCTTGAAGCCAGAGTTCCAGTACTCTACTTCTCCCTGCTTGTCCACAAGGAAGTTCGGAAATTGAGGCTATGGTCTCTGTTGAACACAACAACATGCGTTGTTGAATGTACAGTAACCAGCCAGTATTTTATTCAATAATGTCTCTGCTTACTGGCAGTTACATGCCGGTATTGAAATACTTCGAGATCAGAGGATTCAAGTGGACCTGCCTAAATCAATTATAACCAAAGCCCACTGCATTAGTTTTAAAATAGCATGGAAACCATTTGACCTGCACAGATACCACAAGATGTTCTTCCAGCTACACATTAAAGAAACATATAGGATTTAGAATATCTGCATGCATATCAACATGGAATATGTAGAAATAAATAGGACAGATACTGAAGGAAGGATTGTTTGGGAGAGGGTACTTTAAAATACTTGTGTCCAAAAGTAGAACTAAAACCAGATGCATCACAGCAGGGCCAATGAATAATTCAGGAATACTAATAGATGTAAACATTCAATGGCAAATGGGTTATTGTTCCTTTTCCCTACAAGCTCCACATGGACTCAGATGGGTTAAAATTGTAGCATTTTTACAGAATGAGGTCACCTGGCTAATATTTTAAAATAATTTTGCTGCCCATTTTCTCCAATGTTTTCTTTATTCAGTAGAATAGTCTAGCTCTTCATATATTTTGGCAGCTCACAATTGTATGTTATTAATGTTTAACCCTTACCATGGTTTGGTGGTTGGGGGTGGGGAGAATGATTTCTGGCATTAATTGGCTGGATAAAAGTAGCTCTGATAAGGTTACAGGTAGTTACTTCAAGAACTCTCTGCCTTTTATCTTGGTAGGTGGAGATAACGAAGATAGGTAGAGCTAATGAAGGTCCAAAAGAACAGCCAGCAATGTCCTGAGGTAAATTACAGTACAACAGTAACCCCAATAAGAAAACAATTTAAAGTGGAAAACTTACGTGGTTATACATACACAATGAGTGTGGTGGGATAATCAGGAGGAAGAGTCAAACAAATTGTCACAGGGACTAGATTGGTATTCTACGTTCCGACCCCAATTTGCATATTGATAATATGGCAGGTATTTTATCTTCTAATGTAGTCACACTTAGTATTTTTATGGCAACAACTTCCATCTAGTTGAGAACTGGCCATCACCATTCTCTCCAGATACTGCTGGCCAACAATTTTGTATTTTTTTTAAAACAAGGGTGAAGTGTTAAATTATGTGGCTATATCTGACCTAAAGATTACTGCTTTCATGAGCAAGGCAGTGAGCTGATGTGGCTATTTAGCTCCAGGATTCTGAGGTTGGCCTAACTTATGGGTAAAGGCACCGCCCAGTACACTACTAAGTCGTACAGATGAAATTAAAAAAAAGGTCCTAGATTCAATTCTTGAAGTCTGCTGAATTAGCCGATCTCAGCCAGGACAGCAATTAGGCTTTAATGCCCCTGTGCTACAAGGAGGGGAAAATAGTACCAATTATTATCCCCTTCTTATTGCTGCCCAGTGACACCTAAGAGAGTGTTCACATGGCTGATGGGATCGAGCTCAGCTGCGATGCCATCCACAATCAAAGTTAGCCAGACTTCACTGTCTAGACTCAGACCATGAAGAACGGCCATTTGAGTAAAGTATCAGTGGGCTGCTGACGTGGTGAAATTGTACCACAGAGTTACATTGGGGTTGCTGGCTTTTGTACAGAAATAAACAAATGCTTCTTGGCTCTTCCTTTTACAACAGACTCCAAAACGTCTGCCACTAAAAACTGTCCTCGCCCAAAAGATTTAGAGTAGTAATAATTCTAGACAGTTGTATTACACTGCAATAAGATAACTGAGCAGTGGATATTTGAAACTGATTACAAGGCAGTAATCTCATCTGTGTTAAGAGGTCATAAACCACAAGAGTGAAGTGCTCATCCGAATCCAAAAGGAGATTATAGCTTTTTGTTTTCAGTCTTTATTAGGAGCCTGCAGGGGTGTTATTGCAGACGTTGATGGCCAGGATGCAATATTGCACACATTGAAGCATTAACTGTTTGTGACAATCAATGCAAGCTTATCAAATGATAACAGCTGATTAGATAATAACTGTCAGTATATATTGGTTTATATGATGCTTCGTTGGTTATGAACCAATTATAATCTGTACTAGCAATGTATAGATGAAACAATCAAGTAACTAATCAGTGGATGGTTAAATTTTCATACTATTAGTTCTAGCACTGTTCCTGCAGGTCTTCCTTAGCAACAAGCACCACAGGCACCAATGTGCCAACACGTAACCAAATCCATCTGGTGGCTGTATTGTTCAAAAAAAATAATGGAACACAAATGTGACCCATAAATACCTTAACATCAAAGACAGACAGCATTCTCAAAACAGGAATGCTCCTGCCTGTGCATTAACAATTGGAGGGAGGAATGTTCCATTTCTCTGAAAACATTTTGCTTCTCAACACAAAAAAAGTACTTGCTTGAAGTCCCTGATTCTAGATCCACTTCATATTTTCTTTCATGACACAGATTTGAGCTGTGTAGTATTGTGAATGAATATCTGATTAAAAGAACAGCCTGGGACCACACTGCTGAACACCAGAGACAACCAGAATGAGATCAATACTGACTGGCATTTGCGTGCAGGCTACTTCTTGAGGAGCATTTGTGGTGTTGACATGCTCATGTGACATTCTCCACCTGAGCCACGTCATACCTACACTAATCCACTTTAAATTATTTGATGATTTTTCCCTGAACTTTTAAAACTTGCCACTTGAAAGTCAGCTGTCTTGTTAGATAAAGTAGAGCAAGGTGCATTTCAGAAAAATTGTCTACAAATTCTGTATCCTAGAATAGTATTTTGTGGCACTTCAACTAAAATCTGTACAAAGATTGGAACAGAAAATAGATTTTACATTCTCAGAAAAAGGTACTTCACAGCCAATAAATTACTTTTAAGCAGTTAACTTGTAAGGAAATGCTGCAGCCAATTTGCATACAGCAAGGAAATAAATGACCAGATAATCTGTTTTTGGTGGTGTTGGTTGAGGGATAAATGTTGGCCAGGACATTGGGAGAATTGCTCTGCTCTTTGAATAGTCCCATGGGATCTTTTACATCCACCCAAAGAGGTAGACAGGGGACTAACATCTGAAGACTGCACCTTCGACAATACAGCACTCCCTCAATACTGCCCTGAATAGTCAGCCTAGTTTACAAAATCCTGGAACTCTCTTCCTAACAGCACTGTGGGAGAACCTTCACCACATGGACTGCAGTGGTTCAAGAAGGCGGCTCACCACCACCTTCTCAAGGCCAATTAGGGATGGGCAATAAATGCAGGCCTCGCCAGCGACGCCCACATCCCATGAACGAATAAAAAAAAACAAGTCTTCGAATAGGGCTTCAATCAGTGACCTTTTGACTCAGGTGGGAGTGCTATCACAGGACCAAGCAAACTCCTAATTAATAGAACAACTTAATGGTCTTGAACTTCTTGTAACACTTATGTTCTGATATATATTTTTATATCCTAAAGAAATGCAAGGGGTCAAAACTCAATTATTTGGCTACATTTGATGCATCAAGTACCTAGTTAGCTATAAAACTTACCTGTTGAATTTTTCACACGGTTTAAACACATACTAAAATAAGTCAGGACTATAAAAGTGGGACCCTAGCATCTAGACGTTGGTGCTGTGGAAAGAGGAATCAGAAGGGGGAATAATATCAAGCTTGTTAAAAGTAAAAATTAGATTGGGATGGAAGTCTGAGCCCCAAGATTATGAACAATGCCTTTAGGCTGGACACTTTGGTTACACCTATAGAAAGTATAATTGAAAGGTCTACCACATTTAGAAGTACATACTTTGCATAGCCAATAGGACTCAGTAAAAATCTTATATAATATGGCCAAAATTTGGAATGAAACTTGGTAGTCAGCCCACTATGCTTAAAACTAATTTCTGCCCTTCTGTTTAAAAGAAACAAATTGTACACAGCTGTGTGTACAAAGCTAGCCAAAAATCAATTTTAAATGGTACCACACAAAAACTGCTGTGGCTTCAATGTTGTACTCTTGGCTGATCAAGCCAGCTATGCTTTTATTTTCCATAGTAATGTAATTCTGGTTATTGGTTACTACACAAGGTTGTGTTCAAATTAAATTGAGGCACTGTTGCCAGGATACTAGGTCACAAACTACTGCACCAGCAGAGATGGCATTTAAAATATTACACTTCCATGTAACCTGTCTGCCCAGTATAGCCATTTTATAATTTGTTTCAAGATGCCAAATTTTCTAGTCAAGAAAAGGCAGCTGTGGTGAAGACTCACCAAGCAACAATTTTACCAGATAAAATTTAGCTTGTATTAGAAATCTAATAAAAGCAGCAGCTTTATGCAGAGAATACAAATAAAAATGTTTAAGAAATGTACAAGGGAGTTAATATTTTCAGTAATCTAGTAGCCCCAGGTTATCAATACGTTAGTCAGGCTACATTTCACTGAAGCCACATCAACCCAAGAGGACGATTGAGAGTCACTCCAGAGTACTGGTTTTTCAGTCAATGCAATTAAACACATTTATATACTACATTTTGGAAACCAAAGCATTTTAGTTTGACCGACTTAAGTTGTCATGCAACTATTTGCAAACCAATGAAGTACTTCAGCAAGATTTTCTCCTTAATGGAGAACAACAGTTTCTGTAGTATAGCTGCTGTAAGGATGGTGTCCTATAGCGTGCCAAAATATCAAGGTATTTGAGAAACAAGTCTAGTTCTAACTAATTTAGTCATAAGCTGCTTTCATATTGATTTTGTGCAGTGCGAGCACACCTCACTGATAGAATGTTAGGCAAGGGTATTAAGGGTTAAGGAACCAAAGCGGGTAAACGGAGTTAAGATACAGATCATCCATGATTTAACTGAATGGCGGAACATGCTCGAGGGGCTGAATGGCCTACTCCTGTCCCTATGCTCCTCTACTATAACTGCCCATTGCTATAGGATCATCCTGAAGTAGTGTGGATTTGGCAGGGGAGTGTGGGTAACCCCCAGCTTCCTTTCTCCACTACCAACCTTTCTCCTTAAACACCTCTCCTTCACCCTCCACCTCCAGCAAAAGACAGGAGCTGATGGACCCTTTTGTCAGTAAGATTGAGACCATCTGTTAAGCTGTCTGCAACTTCCTCCCTTTCCCCTCAAGCCAAACCTTCCCCCAGTATCCCTCCTGCCCTCTGATCTTTCTCTAGTTCCTTCATCTCCCCATATAGTCTCATCTGAGCTCATCTTGTCCACAAAACCCACTTCTTGCTTCCTTGACCCAATTCCCACTAAAGTGCTGACCACATAACTTCCTTTCCTCGTCCAAACTAACTGGCATTAGAAATGTGTCCCTCTCCTCAGATACTGCCCATCCTCCCTTTCAACATCACCATCACTTCCTTCCTCAAAAAACCCACCCTCAATCCCTATGCCCTGGCAAACAACTGCTCCACCTCCAAACTCCATTTTATGTTCTCAAATGTGTTGTTGCCTCCCAAGTCCGTACTCATCTTTCTCATAACTCCATGTTTGAATCTCTCCAAATCAAGCTTCCATCCCTGATGGCACCGTTTCAAATGACGTCCTCGGTGACTGGTGCATTATCCGTCCTCCTCAACCTCGGTTTTGACAATCGACCACACCATCTTCTTCCAACATCTTGCCTTCATTGTCCAGCTCAGTGAGATTGCTCTTGCTTGGTTCCACTATTAAATATCCAACCATAGCCAGAGCATCTTCAAAAATGGCCTCTCTTCCCACCCCTGCCCCGTTACCTCTGGAGTCCCCAAATGATCCATTGTTGCCCTCGCCTCCTTCTCATTTACATGCTGCCCCTTGGAGATATTGTATGCTGGCAAAACCTGTTAACCCCTCCACTGCCTGTGTTGTCAGACAAGTTGTCTGGCATCCAGTCTTGGATGAGCCACAATTTCCTCCAGTTAAACATGGGGAAGATTGAAGCCATTGTCTCCATACCCTCAACACCGATTCCATCTCCCTCCCCAGCCAGTGTCTCAGGCTGAACCAGACTGTTCGCATGCTCAGCATTCTTTTCAACCCCGAGCTGAGCGTCCAATCCTGTATTCTCACCATCACAAAGACCACCTACTTCCACCTCTAATGTCACCTGAATCCGCCCTGCTCTCTTCTACTCCAATTAGATACCAGTGGGTCAAGAAACGGTGGTAGCTTAAGATTCTAGTTTTACAGCACCAGTAGTCTGATTTGTGGGCTGCTTGTGCCAGGGAAATTGACCTTTCCACCAGGAGCATGCTCTACTTGCAGACAGAAGAGTGTTCAATGTGCAAGTCGTGATTGCCTCTCCGCCCCCCCCCCCCACCCGACCCCGCCACCCCCTTAGCCCGCTCCATTGCCCACCTCCTGGGACTTGAGCAGCCTGCTGCTGCGGCCCACCCAACATTGATCTCTTCGTTCGGGTGAACTGCCCATGGAGGCAGCTACTTGGGCAGAGTATGCTGATGAAGTCCTAGGACCAATTTCCATCAATTCTCAAGTCTCTCAGTTCAGGTGTGCATTGGTCTTGCAGTGCCAAGTCTGGGTCTGTAATCTACCCCTATATTTTCTGAGTTTGTAGCTTTACATTTTAGGACTATATACCAAAAAAAAGCAAGTCTTCACTAAAATGGGTTTAATTTTTGAAAAACCCTCACATTCATATTCTGACCAACTGGGATTCACAGAAGCACACAAATTTATAATTTCCATTTTAATAGACAAGAATTTCACTCATTGTAGTCCTGAGCTACAGATGTAGGAAAATGGCTTTTGGCTTGATGGTGGCGCAACTACTGTCAATCTTTATTTTCCTCCCTTATCCAAGGTCATAAAATCAAAGCTTACAGCTTTCCACCAAAAACAGTGGTGGAAGCAGAATCCCATAACAGCTTTTAAAAGGGAAATGGATAAATATTAGGCAGCCAGTCAGCCCATTTTGTCTGTGCTGACTGTCTAAAAGAGAGTTATTTACTTAGTCCTATTTTCTTGCCCTCTCCCTATACTCAAATTTTTCTTTTCCTAATATTTATCCATTTCCCTTTTAAAAGCTGTTATGGGATTCTGCTTCCACCACCGTTTTTGGTGGAAAGCTAGTACTGGGGTTCAAAGAAGGAATAGATCATTAGGTCAAGTAACTGAACATTGATTTCCTCAAACTATTGTTTATAATGATCACGTTCAAGGAGTCTTGTGCAGGGAAGACCATAAAGGAGTGCTGTATGATACAGTCATAGCAAATCATTAAACATAAAAGAGCAAACTACATCTCAATTCACAGCACACTAGCTGCAGAGGTTAAATATAACAGCTTGCAATATCAAATTTACATAAATTAAGTAGCATTGGGTGACAAGAAAAATCTCAGCCATTATATTATAAAAGCCACCAAAAGCAACAATGGGTGTGCGCTACAGTCCAATTGCCCTTTTGCAGCATCCATTGACATTCAAGGAGGAATAGTTGATACCCAGGAGCAAGTAATGTTCCGCCCTACTCACTGGAGAGGGTGGGGAAATCATAGAAAGGTTACAGCACGCAAGGAGGCCATTCAGCTCATCGAGTCCACGCCAGCTCTATGCAAGAGGAATCCAGCTAGTCCTACTCCCCTGTTTTATCCCTGTAATCCTGCAAATTATTTTTTGAAAACTTACAAGTACTTATCCTGTTCCCTTTTGAAGGCTATGATTGAATCTGCCTCCACCACCCCTTCGGGCAGTGCATTCCAGATCCTAACCACTCGCTGTGAGGAAAAACTTTTTAAAAAAACACACACACGTCACCTTTGGCAAAAGAACCAATCACCTTAAATCTATGTCCTCTGGTTCTTGACCCTTCCGCCAATGGGAACGGTTTCTCTCTATCTACTCTGAATAGACCCTTCATGATTTTGAATACCTCTATCAAATTTCTTCGCAACCGTCTCTGTTCCAAGGAGAACAACCCCAGCTTCGCCAGACTATCCAAGTAACTAAAGCCCCTCATCCCTGGAATCATTCCAGTAAATCTCTTCTCCACCCTCTCTAAGGCCTTCACATCTTTCCTAAAATGCGGTGCCCAGAACAGAACAATACTCCAGTTGTGGCCGAACCAGTATTTTCTAAAGGTTCATGACTTCCATACTTTTGTACTCCATGCATCTATTTATAAAGCCCAGGATCCCATATGGTTTTTTAACCGCTTTCTCAACCTGCCCTGCCACCTTCAATGATTTGTGCACACATACCCCTAGATCTCTTCCTGTACCCCTTTTAAGAGTTGTTTCCTCTAGTTTATATTGCCTCTCCTCATACTTCCTACTGAAATGTATCACTTCGCATTTTTCTGTGTTAATTTTCATCTGCCACTTGTCCGCCCATGCCACCAGCCTGTCTATATCCTCCTCACTGTTTACTACCCTTCCAAATTTTGTGACATCTGTAAATTTTGAAATTGTGCCCTGTACACCCAAGTCCAAATCATTAATATATAATCAAGAAAAGCAGTGGTCCCAGCAGCGATCCCTGGGGAACACCACTGTACACCTCCCTCCAGTCCGAAAAACAACCGTTCACCACTTGCGTTTCCTGTCCCATAGCCAATTCTATATCAATGCTGCTACTGCCCCCTTTATTCCATGGGCCGCAATCTTGATAAGCCTACCATGTGGCACTTTATCAAAACCATATACACATCAACTGCATTGCCCTCATCTACCCTGTAACCTCATCAAAATACTATCAAGTTAGTTACACTCGATTTGCCTCTAACAAATCCATGCTGGCTTTCCCTAATCAGTCCACGCTTGTCCAAGTAACTGTTAATTCTGTCCTGGATTATCATTTCTAAAGAAGTTTCCCCACCACGGAGGTTAAACTGACTGGCCTATAGTTGCTGGGTTTATCCTTGCACCTTTTTTGAACAAGGGTCCAACATTTGCAATTCTCCAGTCCTATGGGACCACCCCCATATTTACAGATGTTTGGAAGATTATGGCCAGTACCTCCGCAGTTTCCACCCTTACTTCCCTCAGCAACCTAGGATGCATCCCATCCGGACCAGGTGACTTATCTACTTTAAGTACAGCTAGCCTTTCAAGTATCTCTTCTCCACCAATTTTTAGCCCATCCAGTATTTCAACTATATCTTCCTTTACCGAGACTCTGGCAGCATCTTCCCCCGGTAAAGACAGATACAAAGTACTCATTTAGTACCTGGACCATCCCCTCTACCTCCATGACTAGATCTCCTTTATGGTCCCTAATCGGCCCCACCCCTCCTGTTATTACCAGTTTACTGTTTACATGCCTGTAGAAGACTTTTGGTTTCCCTTTTATGTTGGCCACCAGTCTATTCTCATACTCTCTCTCTGCTCCTCTTATTTCCTTTTTCACTTCCCCTCTGAATTGTCTATATTCTGCCTGGTTCTCACTTGTGTTATTAACCTCCCATCGGTCATATGTCCTTTTTTTCCGTGTTTCATTTTTAGTCACTATCTCTTGTCATCCAGGGAAGGATCAAGAAAATGTGTCAGGCAGGGAGAAAAAAAAAATAAAATCGAAAAATTATGTGAATGTGTAAACCTGAAAGAACGAACTCCCCCAAACTTTCTTATTCCTTGAAGGATTTCTTTTTGAAACTTTTTTCCCAGTGATAGGAGATGAGCCAATAAGAGAGGGAAGACAATGTAACAAACAATGGTTTAGACTTACTGGAATTTTTTATTCCAATAATGTACAACAGGGGTTTGGAACCCCAGACTTCATGTCCATAGAATTTTATTCAGCAATTTTCCTCAAAAATAAATAAGTAGCGCAGCAAAGACTTCGATTGGAGCCTGAGCAGAATGGGAGCCCAAGCTAAATAAATACACTGAAAGTAGTACATGACTGATTTATTTGTACTCAAAAAGGCAGGGAGTGCATCTATTCAATGAATCACTGCTTGAAAGATACTGCTGAAATGAATAATCCCAATCAGTCATTCCTCATTCTTTTACCTGAATGGCTTTTATATGTATTCTTTTCATGTATTATTTGGCAGTGTGCATATCTGACTGTTCACAACAACTGATTTACTGATAATGGAATTAGGTGATCCATCACTCTGGACTGAATGGAATGTGGTGCTGAATACCACAAGCAGCACATCACTCGGTAACCAAGGTGCACGGGCACACGTATCTTGCAGTAGCTGGAATGTTTGCTAATAAATGTGTAGCTTATCTTTCATAAGAATAGGTCTTCCCCCTCCCCCTCAATCACCTTGGAGTGAACTTTTACAATTTTAAAATATAACTTGAATAGACACAAAAAACCTATGGTTTAAGTATATGGTGCACTAAAGACCATCTCCTGTAGCTTTTGTGGAAATTCCACAGTACTATGACAAACATGTGAACAAGTATATAAAGTGAGACCACCTCCCCCCAACACCAAAATTTCAAGTAAAGATTTTCTGTAAATGTTTGTTTACTTTTGAGTTTGCACAGTGGTTGATTTGATTTTTTTTTAAATGCCAAGATCCAATAAAGTGCCAAAATGGCAAGTTCCATCTCAGGCAGGTATTGGGAAGCAGGTTATAATTCTGTTCTGGAACTAGATTGATCCCACAAGCAGAGAATTGGGTACTGAGCATTTTATTCATTATAGCACTCAAAAACTTAGAAGATATACCAATTTAGTGTGAGTAACAAAGAGCAATTATTAAAGGGATTAAAAAGAAGTGAACTACATACTGCACTAGCCATCTTTCACAAATCAAACTCGAGACTTAGAAATAAAGATTAATACTTTAAATGTTATCAAACATGCATGTCATATCAAGTTATAAATTAAACAATGCAAGTGCCAACTTTGCCCACTTTAATGAAAGTTAACCAAACATAGTAAAAGGGTAGCCAAAGGAAAGGTGGAGTCGATTAAGGATAAAAAAGATCATTTGTCGAGGCAGAGGACATGGCTGAGGTACTAAATTAATGAAGACTGTTGCAAAGTATTAGAGAAGAGAATGCTGCCAATGTCGCAGTAAAGGAGGAGGAGGTAATAGCAATGTTGGAGAGGATTAAAAATAGATAAAGGAGGTACTTAAAAGGTAGGCAGTACTCAAAGTAGAAAAGTCATCCGGCCCAGATGGGATGCATCCTAGGTTACTGAGGGAAGTGTGGAAATTGGGAGGCTCCGGCCACGATCTTCCAATCCTCCTTAGATATGGGAGTGGTGCCAGTGGACTGTAGGATTGCAAATATTACAAAAATGAGGAGAAATAAACCCGACAATTACAGGCAGTCAGCCTAACATTGGTGGCGGGGAAACTAAGACAATAATCTGGGACAAAAATGAATTGGCACTTTGAAAAGTATGGGCTAATAAATAAAGTCAGCACAGATTTTTTAAATCAGAAAATGGTGTTTAACTAACTTAATTGAAATAATGGAGGGGGTTGATGAGGCTAATGCGTTTGATGTTGTGTACATGGACTTTGAAAAAGCTTTTGATAAAGCACCACACAATAGACTTGTTAGCAAAATTAAAGCCCATGGGATTAAAGGTTCAGTGGCAGCGTGGATACAAAATTGGCTAAGGGACTGAAAGCAGAGAGTGGTGAACGTTTTCAGACTAGAGGGAAGTTTACAGTGGTGTTCCCCAGGGGTTAGTATTGGGAGCACTGCTCTTTTTGATATATATTAATGACCTGGACTTGGGTATAGAGGATAATAATTTCAAAGTTTGCAGATGACACAAAACTTAAAATGTAATAAGCAATGTGGAGGATAGTAACAGACTTCAGGAGGACATACAGACTCATGAAATGGGCAGATGAAATTTAACGCAGAGAAGTGTGAAGTAATACATTTTGGTAGGAAGAATGAGAGGCAATATAAATTAAAAATGGTACAATTTTAAAGGGAGTGCAGGAACAGAGACACCTGGGAGTTTATGTTCACAAATCTGAGAAGACTGTTAAAAGCATATGGGATTCTTGGCTTTATTAGTAGAAGCAAAGAGTACAAAAGCAAGGAAGTTATGCTAAACCCTTATAAAGCACTGTGTTAGGCCTTAGCTGGAATATTGTGTTCAATTGTGGGCACCACACTTTAGGAAGGAAGGATGTCAAGGCCTTAAGCGGATGCAGAAGAGATTTACTAGAATCGTACCAGGGACGAAGGACTTCAGTTATGTGGAGACTGGAGAAGCTGGGGTTGTTCTCCTTAGAACAGAGAAGGTTAAGAGGAGATTTGACAGGTGTTCAAAATCATTAATGGTTTTGATAGAGTAAATAAGGAAACAGTTTCCAGTGGCAGAAGGGTTGGTAATCAGCAGACACAAATTTATCAGCAAAAGGAAGAGGGAACATGAGGAAACTTTTTTTTTAAGAAAAACCGCAGCAAGTTGTTATGATCTGAATGCACTACCTGAGGGTGGTGGAAACTGTTTTGAAAGTAACTTTCAAAAAGGAATTAGATAAATATTTGAAGGGGAAAAATTTACAGGACTATGAGGAAAGAGCAAGGGAATGGGACTAATCTCTCAAAGAGCCGGCACAGACATGATAGACCGAATGGCCTCCTCCTGTGCTGTACTATGAAACTATTCACTTAGGGTTTGAGTTCCATTTCTTTCAGAATTAACAAATTACCCAACTGCAAAGTCCAGTTAATATTCTAAAAAAAAATTTAACAAGTTCTTTTTTATATATAAAACACTAAGAGTTGATGGGCAAGCAAGTATTAAGTTGTTGTATGACATGGTGTAAAACAGCACAGATCTGAAGTGCAGGAAAGTATTAATGATGCAAATGATAATGGAAATGTCAAACATACCCAAGGGTTAGTCACACGTTGGTTCAACTGCATCATACTACATACAAACAATCAATCTTGGCTAGTCTAGAGTACAGGCACTAAATAGGAGGTAAATTGTTTCCTGATTTAATACAAGGTGGGGGGGAATGAACTAGGAACTCCCCCCCTCCTGCTTCCCCCCACCCTTGTTGCATAACTTCAGGACTGAGATCAGGTCACCTACCTGGTCTTTCGCCTGGGAATAGTGTGTTGACAAGAAAACCCCAATTTTGGGGAGTGGGACTGGAGGAAGAGAAAGGGAAGAGAAGGGAGGGGAAAAACATTTCAAAGAACTAAAACTAGATTATCATCGAGAAAGTTGATCGTTTTATCACCCTCCAAAAAAATTGTTTCATCTAAATGCAGAACAAAAAAAAGTGATTAATATGTTTGGTTACAAATTATTCTTCACAAAAAAAAAATCTAAGCACCAACACAATCTTGGTTAGAAAATTGTACAGATATTCTATAGTTATTCTAAAAGATTCCAACAATAAAGCCCTCAACCATACATGAACTATTATATATTGAAACTATTTACAGGAACCTTTTATATATTCCTTTGTGATATTTTGTACCATTTCAAAAAAAATCCAGGTATGTAGAAATGCTGTTGGCCTGAATTTCAGTAAAATTCCTCAGTCATTTCACAGATCACTATTCCAGTGCAAACTAGTATTGGTTGGACTGGCTATATTCCACTGCAACAAGAGCAGATAAAGTTCCTGCATTGCATTCGAATGCTGAACCAGTAAACAGTGTAGATAACAACTGCTGCCTAAGCTAAATGGATTGCAAAGAAATGCAGCTTGACTAGAATTTGTAATTTTAAAAGTAAATTGCCAACATCTAATCCTTTTCCTTCTCCAGTACAAACCATCACACTACTGCAGTAGCTTCCTTTAGCTAGAGTAATTTGTATTAATGTAATGCCCTTCATAATTTCAGGACATCTAAAGTGCTTCACATTTTGAAGTGTAGTCACTGTTTCACTATAGGGAAACAGCAGCAAATTCACACAGCAATCAGATAAATGACCAGATAATTAAAAAAAAATAAAAAAAATAGAAGCAATGTTGGTTGAGGGATAAATATTGGCTAGGAGAACTTCTCTGTTCCTTCTTCAAATTTGGCCATAGGATCACCTCTCATCCAAAATAAGACATCTCAGACAAGATTCAGCCTAGATCAAGGGTGTCAAACGCACAGTCCGTGAACAGTTTCATCCGGCCCAGTGCGTTAAGCCTTGTTGAAGCTCGGGTAGCCACATCTCCCAGGCACTGCTTCCAACAACCTGTGAGAACTGTGCCATTTAAAATTTCACACTGCAACAATGCCGTTCCCCCCCCCCCCCCACCACCCCGGTTCAGAGAGCCGGCTCATGCTTAAGGGTGACAGGAAACAACTGGCTGGTGCAGGGGAGAGTCAGTATGGGGCTGGAATGAATAGGGTGAACAGGGACTAGGTGCACAGGAGATTGGGACAGACAGGAGGGGAGATTGGGGCGGGGGGAAAGAAAGAGAGCGAGAGCGCTACAGGGGACCAGGGGTCAGGGAAACTGGAAGTCAATGGGGGAAAGAGACCTCAGGAATGGGGTGGGGCCTAGCATTTCTTGCAGAGCCCGAAGCAGCAGCAGCAACGTGAGTGGGAACGGCGCGGAGAGAGAAGCAGCTAGTAAAGGGGTGAGTGAATCTGGGGACCTTACTGTGGGTAAATAGTGAAAGATTGTTTCCACTGGTGGGTGAATGGGGAAGGGTACAGAAACTGAGGATTCTCACTGTGTGGAGAGCCGCATGCTCTGATTTTACACTGCAATCTCCCATACCTGGAGATGTGAGATGCAGGAGGGCTGGCAGCAGCCCACAGTAGGCCTGTGGAGCTGGTAGGAGCACTCCTACTCTCCATAGAAGGGGAAGATTAAAAAAAACTCTTACCATTTCTTCAGCAGTCCTTTTAAGGACTGCTTGCACAGCATAGGCTCTAGTTTTTCCATGCATCTTGCGGAAGGGTCCTGAAAAAGGCACAGGACCCTCTTTTTTGCTTATTTAAATTGATTTAACACTAATTTCAGGCAGCCAGCAGGTACGCCCAAGAACAGTGAGGATCAACATGGCAGCGGCCCTGCTGCCACACAGATTAGGTGCAGGACCTCTCACCCAGAAATTGGTATATACTGCACCCGTTTTACGGCCAAAAACCGGGTAAATTGCACACCAATTTCTACCCCAGTGTATGTAAATAACTTTTGATGAATGTGGCCCATGCCAAGTGTCAGGATATCAGAACAAACCCACTGTATGAATTCAGTTTGACACCCCTGGTCTGGATTATGTATTCAAGTCTGCGGACTGGAGCTTGAACCCAAGACTGACTCGGAGGAGAGTGTCCTACCACTGAAGATATTTAAGAAATCCTTTTGAATCAAGTGGTATGCGAGAATGACAGCAATGAGACTGGTCAACCTGCCTTGAAACATCTTCCCCATCAGGCTCTCAATATAGATTACCAGTTCTTACATTGGTAAACTCGTGTGATGAATGAGGGTTCTGTAGGCCAGATTAATAATTTTTACAATGTTTTAACCCACATTGAAACCCATCAAGATTGATCTAAATTTCAAAGCTCCATGGAAATTAAAGTGATATTATACATGCACATTATTGCTGCATTT
This sequence comes from Heptranchias perlo, assembly GCF_035084215.1. NCBI lineage: Eukaryota > Metazoa > Chordata > Chondrichthyes > Hexanchiformes > Hexanchidae > Heptranchias > Heptranchias perlo. Next base: position 24,884,922 of record NC_090340.1, read on the forward strand.
GGGATATGTGCCACCACAATGACCCAACGCTTGTACAGTCACAGATTTGTTCTACGAATCTACTTGGCGCATAATCAATGACAACCAGACAAGGAAAATATTGACCTGCTCTGGCAGTAAAAGGATAACCTTAAGTTTCCTTACATTTTTTGATAGGGCTACAGGACAAGGTGACTTATTGAAAGTTACATTGGGAAAATTTACCTCCAGAATGAATATACATAAAATGATCACAATTTTTCCATAAAAGTACAGCATTGCTTTTTTAAAAAGTTAATAATTTAGCAAATTGGATTTAGTTTTGTTTTTGTTTTCAAAAGCAGCTTCAATTGGGAGAAGTTCTTAATGTATGGGACTGAAGAAGCTGATTCAACAGAAAACAAGGACGTTCCTATGAAAGGTGAGAAGATGGAAAGGGGACAATGTAGCCAAAGCAAAAACATGCTATATTGCTAATAAACTAGAAGAGAGCGAGAGGAGAGTAAGAAAAAAAAACCAAAACTGAAAACCAGGAAGGAAAAAAAAACACCATTTTGTTTTTATTTCATACTTCCAGTTTTTGCTTGTTTTATTCTTGAAATGTGGGCACTCATCTTCAACTACCCCGAGGGCATCAAGAGTCAACCACACTCAGACCAGAATCGCATACAGGCGGGATCAGGTAGGGGGTGGCAGGTTCCCTTCCCTCAAGCACATTTAGTCTGGATGCCTGAAAAACTCAGTTCTGGCCAAGTGGTTGATAATCATTCAACCACTGTTGATACAAAAACACACCTAAGTGTCATTACTGGTACAAAAGTACAAGAAGAAATTTTCAAGTTACCTGGTTCTAATGTTGCGTTTCCTCGTTCATTAATACTTGAGATTATTCACATAATTTTAAAACCAATTTCCCATTCTAAAAAAGATGCACAAACTAAATTTATAAATTTGACCTCAACTGAAAAAAGCAAAAAAAAACTAAGACTGTGCTAAAAGGATTTTCAGAAAGAAAATGTCTTCAGTTCCTCACAAATGTGCATTACCAGGACCTTTCACGTGACATTTTGCAGAGCCTCAATAGCCAATAAGTCTTCCTTTATCAACCTGTCCCACAGATCTTTGCACAGGTCAACAGCCTGTGATGTTCTGCAACAGCCCCAAACCCATCTTACAGTCAGTCAATCTGTTCAGTAATAATCAGCAAAAGGAGGACAGCAGGCAAATATTTCAAAACTGTAACGAATATCAGAATATCACAGTAGGTATAGCACAGGAGGCAGCCATTCGGCCCATCATGCCTGCTCTTTGAAAGAGCCATCCAATTAGTCCCATTCCCCTTCTCTTTCTCTTTCCCCATAGCCCTGTAAATGTTTTCCCCTTCAAGTATTTAACCAATTCAGTTTTGAAAGTTAGTGAATCTGCTTTCATCACTCTTTCCGGCAGTGCATTCCAGATCATTACAACTTGCTGCGTAAAAGTTTCCTCATGTCACCTCTGGCTCTTTTGCCAATCACCGTCATTCGGTGTCCTCTGGTTACCAATCCTTCTGCCACTGGAAACAGTTTCTCCTTATTTACTCTATCAAAACCATTCATGACTTTGAACACCTCTACCAGATCTCCCCTTAACCTTCTCTGTTCTAAGAACAACCCCAGCTTCTCCAGTCTCTCCACATAACTGAAGTCCCTCATACCTGGCAGCAGTCTAGTAAATCTTTTCTGCACCCTCCCTAAGGCCTTCACATCCTTCCTAAAGTACAGTGCCCAGAAATGGACACAATACTCCAGTTGTGGCCGAAGGTTCAACATAACTTCCTTCCTTTTGTACTCAATGCCTCTATTTATAAAGGCCAGGATCCCGTATGCTTTTTTAAACTGCTTTCTCAACCTGTCCTGCCACCTTCAAAGATTTGTGCACATATACCCCCAGGTCTCTGTTCCTGCACCCCTCTTTAAAATTGTACCATTTAGTTTATATTGCCTGTCCTCGTTCTTGCTGCCAAAATGTATCTCTTCACACTTCTCTGCATTAAATTTCATGTTTCTAAAAAAAAAATTCACTCATGGGATGTGGGTGTCATTGGCAAAGCCAGCATTTATTGCCCATCCCTAATTGCCCTTGACAAGATGGTGAGCTGCCTTCTTGAACCGCTGCAGTCAGTGTGGTGAAGTTTCTTCCACAGTACTGTTAGGTAGGGAGTTCCAGGATTTTGACCCAGCAGCGATGAAGGAACGAGTGTTGTTGGAGCTGCACTCATCCGGGCAAGTGCCATTTCACCAGTATGCATGTCCTCCTAAAGTCTGTTACTATCCTCCACATTGTTTACTACATTTCCAAATTTCATGTCATTTGTAAACTTTGAAATTATACTCTCTATACCCAACTCCAAGTCATTAATATATATCAAAAAGCAATGGTCCTAATACTGACCCCTGGGGAACAGCCTGTATACTTCCCTCCAGTCTGAAAAACAACCAACCATTCACCACTACGCCCTGCTTTTAGTCCTTTAGCCAATTCTGTATCCATGTTGCCACCGTCCCTTCAATCCCATGGGCTTCAATTTTGCTAACAAGTCTATTATGTACTTTATCAAAAGCCTTTTGAAAGTCCATACACACATCAACCAGACTACTCTCATCAACCCTCTCCATTACTTAATCAAAATAACAATCAAGTTAGTCAAACACGATTTTCCTTTAACAAATCAGTGCTGAATTTCATTTATTAGCCCATACTTTTCCCAGTGCCAATTAATTTTGTCCTGGATTATTGTCTCAAATTCTCTGCACCACTGATGTTAGGCTGACTGGCCTGTAATTGCCAGGTTTATCCCTCCTCTTTTTTGAGCAGGAGTGTAACATTTGCAGTCTTCCGGCTCTGTTACCATATCTAGAATGGGTGCAAAAGTTGGAGTGCTAGATATTTATCAGATAGTTTAGTGTCAGTTATTGAAAATGTGCAAGGTAGCAAGCAAATCTTCAAAATATACTAAAATGGGACTGTCATTTGGACTGGTCCAAAAAACACCATCTTCAAATGATACTCAGTCATTCCTGTTCCAGCAAAGCTGTACATTTGTGAATAATTAAAATTGTGCCATTGTATTTAAGTAAAATGGATTGTGCAATATGACCTGTTGTGTTTGGTCTAACTTCAATTCCCACCTTGCTCCTCCCTCTTAGTTTCCACCCCCCTTTCTTATAGCATTTGGAGACCACTAAAATGTCATGGCACTTTAAGGCAGAAACAGCAGCTAAAGTCTATTGCTATCAGGTTAGGATCCTTAAATAATTTAAGTTGATTCCCCCTCAGATGTGCGTGAAATTGAAGCTAACGCTAGAGGTTACCTGATCTAGTGGCATATGATAGATCAAAGTAATGTGCTTCAGAACAAGTAGATTCCCAAGTTCTTGCAGAGTAGAACAAAAGACATCTGGATAAAGGTCATATTTTACAAGCATTTATTGGCTTTGAAGAAGAGCAAGGTTTTCTATTCAATATGGATATGGTCAGATACAAAACATGATCAGAATATTTGGTTTTGGGCAAACAAATAATGCAGACTTAATTACTGTTGTAAAAAGGCTGGAGGAGCATGCAGTAGGGTTATGGGGAAAATGTGGACTTGCCAATTTGCTCTCCAGTACAAACTCTTCAGGTCTTTGTGAATTTAGAAACTACCAGTGTATGTTGATTTGTAGGAGGCAAGTGTCCCCAGTGGCACCCCACTATTCCACCTTTGACATAAACCTCAATTCTTAGATTTTAAGAGCAGACTCTCCTTCTAGTCCAGTCCATCCCAGTCTATTGTCATTTTATATTAGCTATTAGGTGGGGCAGACTAAAAGTACAAAAAAAATCTAAGGTTGGTTTACAGGGCATGTGTGTAAATGCACGAAGCATGGTAAACAAGGTTAGTGAGCTGCAGGCGCAAATAGCCACATGGGAACATGATGTGGCAATAACGGAGACCTGGCTCAAAAAAGGGCAGAATTGGGTACTAAATATTCCTGGACACAAGGTGTCCAGGAAAGATAGGGAAGGAAAGAAAGGTAGGGGGGTGGCAGTATTGAGAATATTGCAGTGCTGGAAAGTATGTCCTGGAGGGGTCAAGGACAGAATCTATTTGGTTAGAGTTAAGAAACAATATAGAGGTGCTATTACACTACTCAGTGTATTCTATAGGCCAACTAGTGGGACAGATATAGAGGAGCAAATTTGGAGGGAAATTACAGAGCAGGTCCAAAAGCCAGAGTAGTGATAACGGGGGACTTCAACTATCCTAATATTGACTCTGATAAGGGGCAGAGAGGGAAGAATTTTTGAAACGTGTTCAGGAGAATTTTCTTCTCCAGTACATTTCCAGCCCAATGAGGAAGGAGGTATTGCTGGATTTGATCCTGGGGAATGAGGTGGGCCAAGTGGAGCAGGTGTGAGTGGGGGGAACATTTAGGGAACAGCAATCATAGTATCATAAGGTTTAGAATAGGGAAAAAGACAGACCATTCTGAAGTGAAAATACTCAATTGGAGGAGGCTCAATTTCAGTGGGATGAGAACAGATCTGGCCCAGGTAAATTGGAATCAAAGATTGGCAGGCAACACTGTAATTGAACAATGGGTGGCCTTTAAAAGGAGGAGGTAGTTCGGGTACAGTCTAGGTACATTCCCATGATGGAGGAAGATAGGGCAACTAAAGCCAGAGCTCCCTGGATGACAAGAAATAGCACGCAAGAAGAAAAAAAAAGGGGCATATGACAGATGTCAGGTTGATAACAAGTGAGAACCAGGCTGAATGTTGAGAGTTCAGAAGGGAAGTGAAAAAGGAAATAAGAGGGGCAAAGAGAGAGTATGAGAATAGACTGGTGGCAAACAAAAGAATCCATAAGTATGTAAACATTAAACAGGTGATAAGAGGAGGGGTGGGGCTGATTAGGGACCAAAAAGGAGATCTATTCATGGAGACAGAGCATGGCAGAGGTACTTAAGTACTTTGCATCTGTCTTTACCAAGGAAGAAAATGCTGCCGGAGTCTCAGTAAAGGACGATGTAAGTGAGATACTGGATGGGCTAAAAATTGATAAAGGAGGTACTTGAAAGGCTAGCTGTACTTAAAGTAGATAAGTCACCCGGTCCAGATGGGATCCATCCTAGGTTGCAGAGGGAAGTAAGGGTGGAAGTTGTGGACGTACTGGCCATAATCTTCCAAATATCCATAGATACGGGGGTGGTACCAGAGGACTGGAGAATTGCAAATGTTGCACCCTTTTTTGAACAAGGGTGTAAGATAAACCCAGCAACTATAGACCAGTCAGTTTAACCTCAGTGGTGGGGAAACTTTTAAAAACAATAATCCGGGACAGAATTAACCGTCATTTGGACAAGTGTGGATTGATTAACAAAATCCATGCTGGATTTCCCTTAAGGCAAATAATGTTTAACTAACCTGAGTTTTTTTGAGGAGGTAACAGAGGGTAGAGGAGGGCAATGCAGTTGATTTGAAAGTCCATATACACCACAAGATGTTTGATAAAGTGCCACATAATAGGCTTGTCATCAAGACTGAAGCCCATGGAATAAAAGGGGCAGTAGCAGCATGGATACAGAATTGGCTAAGTAACATGAAACAGAGTAGTGATGAACAGTCGTTTTTCAGACTGGTGGGAGGTGTACAGTTTTGTTTCCCCAGGGGTCGGTACTCGGACCACCGCTTTTCTCGATATATATTAAAGATTTGGACTTGGGTGTACAGGGCACAATTTCAAAATTCGCACGACACAAAACTTGGAAGAGTAGTGAACAGTGAGGAGGATATAGACAGGCTGGTGGAATGGGCAGACATGTGGCAGATTAAATTTAACACAGAAAAATGCGGTGATACATTTCGGTAGGAAGAATGAGGAGAGGCAATATAAACTAAAGGACATAATTGTAAAAGGGGTACAGGAAGAGAGACCTGGGGTTATACGTACACAAATCATTGAGGGCGGCAGGGCAGGTTGAGAAAGCGGTTTAAAAAAAAACATACGGGATCCTGGGCTTTATAGAGGCAGAGTACAAAAGCAAAGACGTCACGATGAACCTTTATAAAACACTGGTTTGGCCACAACTGGAGTATTGCCTTAGAAAGGGTTCCTGAAGAAATTTACTAGAATGATTCCAGGGATGAAGGACTTCATGTACATAGATAGACTGGAGAAGCTGGGGTTGCTTTCCTTGGAACAGAGAAGGTTGAGAGGAGATTTGATAGAGGTATTCAAAATCATGGAGGGTCTAGACAGAGTAGATAGAGTGTAACTGTTCCCTTTGGCAGAAGGGTCAAGAACCAGAGGACATAGGTTTAAGGTGATTGGCAAAAGAACCAAAAGGTGACATGAGGAAAAACTTTTTTTTAAAAAAAGAACAGCGAGTGGTTCAGCTCTGGAATGCACTGCCAGAGGGTGTGGTTGAGGCAGATTCAATCATGGCCTTCAAAAAGGGAACTGGATAAGTATTTGAAAGGAAAAAATTTGCAGGGCTACAGAGATATGGTTGGGTAGTGGAACTAGCTTGATTGGTCTTGCATAGAGCCGGCATGGACTTGATGGGCTGGATAGCCTCCTTCCGTGCTGTAACGTATGATTCTAATACCCTTCATTACATTATACTTTTCAGACTGGCACTTTATAGTTTTAAGAAATCCAGTTCCGTGAGTGCAATTGTAATGTTGCCAACACTAACCGAATCTCAATGCGCTCTACTACAAGACAAGGCCATCTCCAAGATTTATCCTTTTTCATGCAGACTTCAGTGCAACTAACTGTCTGCTCGTAATTGGTTAAGCTCAGTAACATTTCTGCACTACCTAAAACAAATAGTACAAAATGACATTGCATTAATAGGTTACAGAAGAATGCATTTATTTGTGCAACTAATATATTGGTGTTCAATTAAACAAAGCTAAACCTTTATTTCAGAAAAACAATTTAAAATTGCAGTTTTAATTGTTTACAATGGATAGGTGCAAGTATGTCTGGCCCATATAACTGGGTCTTCCTCAGTAAATCACTTGTGTGGATTCAGCAAGATAATGGTGCTGGCCCTATTCCAAGCATTTCAAAGACAATAAATGCTCCAATGTACTTCAGAACAAAATGGTCTAGACAGAGGACAGGCTTGTTTTTATTGTAATATAATGCATAAGGTTTCCATAGAAGGTGCACTTAGCATAAGCCACTTCACTTCATTTCCACGTCGTCGACATCTACCCGACAATGTGGAAAATTGCCCAGGTATGTCCTGTCCACAAAAAGCAGGATAAATCCAATCCGGCCAATTACTGCCCCATCAGTCTACTCTCAATCCTCAAAGTGATGGAAGGTGTCGTCGACAGTGCTATCAAGCAGCACTTACTCACCAATAACCTGCTCACCAATGCTCAGTTTGGGTTCTGCTAGGACCACTCGGCTCCAGACCTCATTACAGCCTTGGTCCAAACAAGGACAAAAGAGCTGAATTCCAGAGGTGAGGTGAGAGTGACTGCCCTTGACATCAAGGCTGCATTTGACCAAGTGTGGCACCAAGGAGCCCTAGTAAAATTGAAGTCAATGGGAATCAGGGAGAAAACTCTCCAGTAGCTGGAGTCATACCTAGCACAAAAGGAAGATGGTAGTGGTTGTTGGAGGCCAATCATCTCAGCCCCAGGGCATTGCTGCAGGAGTTCCTCAGGGCAGTGTCCTAGGCCCAACCATTTTCAACTGCTTCGTCAATGACCTTCCCTCCATCATAAGGTCAGAAGTGGGGATGTTTGCTGATGATCGCACAGTGTTCAGTTCCATTCGCAACCCCTCAAATAATTAAGCAGTCCAAGCCCGCATGCAGCAAGACCTGGACAACATCCAGGCTTGGGCTCATAAGTGGCAAGTAACGTTCGTGTCAGACAAGTGCCAGGCAATGGCCATCTCCAACAAGACAGTCTGACCACCTCCCCATGACATTCAATGGCATTACCATCGCCGAATCCCCCATCAACATCCTGGGGGTCACCACTGACCAGAAACCTAACTGGACCAGCCGCATAAATACTGTGGCTACAAGAGCAGGTCAGAGGCTGGGTATTTTGCGGCGAGTGACTCACCACCTGACTCTCCAAAGCCTTTCCACCGTCTACAAGGCACAAGTCAGGAGTGTGATGGAATACTCTCCACTTGCCTGGATAAGTGCAGCTCCAACACCAGAAGCTCGACACCATCCAGGACGAAGTAGCCCGCTTGATTGGCACCCATCCACCACCCTAAACATTCACTCCCTTCACCACTGGCACACCGTGGCTGCAGTGTGTACCATCCACAGGATGCACTGCAGCAACTCCCAAACCCACGACCTCTACCACCTAGAAGGACAAGGGCAGCAGGCACATGGGAACACCACCTGCACGTTCCCCTCCAAGCCACACACCATCCCAACTTGGAAATATATCGCCGTTCCTTCATCGTCGCAGGGTCAAAGTCCTGGAACTCCCTACCTAACAGCACTCTGGGAGAGCCTTCACCACATGGACTGCAGCGGTTCAAGAAGGTGGCTCACCACCACCACCTTCTCAAGGGCATTTAGGGATGGGCAATAAATGCTGGCATTGCCAGCGAAACCCACATCCCATCAATGAAAAAAGAAATGTTGAAATAGTTTCATCAGAAAACAGACATTTACTTTTCACTAAAACCATCTTCCCCAATACATCAGTTTTGTTTCAATTAGATTAACCTTTGTAATGCTCCATTTCCCCCACCTTGCCAAGCTTAAATTCATTTAAAAATATTTGCACATATTCCATAAAAAAGGTAATTAACATATTTTGATTAGTTATGGCCAACCACAAATTCATGGCAGGAATAGTTGTTGCTCAGTGCTCAGTTTCAGTTGTTTTCCTATAGTAATAGATCACCACAATGCAATCAATTGTTGTCACTTTCCTATTGCCTCTAAATATGCACAGATTTATACATTATTTCTGTCTAGCACAGAGCAGAGAAAAAAATCTTAACTTGGTATTAAAGGTCAAATCATCCCAAATTAGATTAGAGTAAATAAATCAGTAATGAGCATGCAATCAAGTCAAATTAACATTTTAAACTAGTAATGACCAACTCAGGAATAATTATTCAAAGCTCAGTTTGGCACCGTATAGTATTATCTACTATGCTGTGAGGTGGGCTCCAGAAACAACTGTAAAATTACATTGTACTCACTGACCATTAAGACAAATCCAAACTGATAGTTTGAGCGAAAGAATAAAAAAAAGGCACAGGCATGCCAAATGAGACAGAGACCATCAATAGAATTGAAATGGGCTTTTTAAAATTCAAATACAAGTTTTTAAACTAGACCCAGTTCCTGGATAGGTCAGAACAATTGGCTCCAAAATTTCAAATCCAGCCATAGCTTTAGACACTGCTGAATGTTGGCACAACACAATAACTTGCAATTTTGTTAACATGTAGGGGGGAAAAAAGCTGTTTACAATTAAAAATATGCTATTTAAAAAAGATTACTATTCATAGCATCCAGAATAGCATGCATCTGATGGCAACATTAGTAACAAGGCAAAAGGAAGTAGTTAAAAAGTAATTGTATACAAACATGTTCATTGCTAACAATGAAAACATTCTTGTGCTGTGGTTGTGCATGCCTTACCTCTGAATAAAACAGGTGGATCAAGTATCCATGGCATTTAAACATCTTCAGCAGAATTACCTATTGCAATTTTAATCCCATCCTAGCCTCCTGATTGTTGTTCATGACGTCAGTTAGAAAATATGCATGTGTGTTGTTCATAACGTCAGTTAGAAAATATGCATGTGTGAATGTCAGATGATGATAGGACTGGGCTTATCTATTACACACACCACTCTAGCTCGCCAACATGCAAAGAACATAAGAAATAGGGGCAGGAATGGACATATGGCCCCTCGAGCCTGCTCAGACATTCAATAAGATCATGGCTGATCTTCAATCTCAATTCCACTTTCCCACCCTATCCCCATATCCCTTAGATACCAAAAATCTATATCTCAGCCTTGAACATACCCAATGACTCAGCATCCACAGCCCTCTGGGGTAGAGAATGCTGAAGATTCACCACCCTGAGTGAACCCTCCTCATCTCAGTCTTAAATGGCTAACCCTGCCCCTTAGTTCTCAACTCTCCAGCCAGGGGAAACAACCTCAGAGGGCTTGACAGAGTAGATGCTATGAATCTTGTATGATTCTATGAGATCACCTCTCATTCGTCTAAACTTGAGCTAATAGGCCCATTCTACTCAATCTCCCCTCTCAGGGCAACCTGCTCATCCCAGGAATCAATCTAGTGAACCTTTGTTGCACCGCCTCTAAGGAGAGTATATCCTTCCTTAGATAAGGAGACTAAAACTGTACACAGTACTCCAGGTGAGGTCTCAAAGCCCTGTACAATAGTAAGACTTCCTTACTCTTGTACTCCAAACCCCTTGCAATAAAGGCCAACTTGCCATTTGCCTTCCTAATTGCTTGCTGTACCTGCCTGCTAACTTTGTGCTTCTTATAAGAGGACACTCAAATCTTTCTGAAAACCAACATTTAATAGTTTCTCACCATTTAAAAAAATATTCTGTTTTTCTATTCTTCCTACCAAAGTGAATAACTTCACATTTCCCCACATTATACTCCATCTGCCACCTTCTTACCCACTCACTTAACCTTTCTATATCCCTTTACAGACTCTGCATCCTCCTCACAGCTTACTTTCCCACCTAGCTTTGTATCGGCAGTAAACTTGGATACATTACACTCAGTCCCTTCATCTAAGTCATTAATATAGATTGTAAATAGTCAAGGCCCAAGCACTGATCCTTGCAGCACTTCACTAGTTATAGACTGCCAACCTGAAAATGACCCGTTTATTCCTACTGTTTTCTGTCCATTAACCAATTCTCTATCCATGCTAATATTACCCTTATCTTGCATGACAACTTTTTATGTGGCACCTTATTGAATGCTTTTTGAAAATCCAAATATACTACATCCACTGGTTCCCTTTTATCAGTCCTGCTAGTTACATCCTCAAAAAACCCTAATAGATTTGTCAAACACAATTTCCCTTTCATAAAACCATGTTGACTCTGCCTAATCATATGATTTTCTAAGTGCCCTGTTAGCATGTCCTTAATAATGGATTCCAGCATTTTCCCATTTACTGATGTCAGGCTAACTGGCCTGTAGTTCCCTGTTTTCTCTCTTTCCTTTCTTGAATAGCAGGGTTACATTTGCTACCTTCCAATCTGCTGGGACAGTTCTAGAATCAAGGGAATTTTGGAAGATCACAACCAATGCATCCACTATCTCTGCAGCCACCTCTTTTAGAACCACAGGATGTAGGCCATCAGGTCCAATGGATTTATCGGCTTTTAGTTCCATTAGTTTCTCTAGTACTTTTTCCTCTTCTGATACTAATTACTTTAAGTTCCTCACTCATTAGTCCCTTGGTTCCCCACTATTTCTGGTATCGCTGGAGGAGGTACAGGTGTGTGGCTGGCATCTATGCAACTGTACTCCAACAAGGGCCAGTGCCTTCAGGAGGAGAGAAAATTGCAACAATTTGGGAAGGCTTCTTACAGTGCACTTATATTAAGGAATTGCTTCAGGAAGTAGCTTGGAATATTGAGAGGCATGCTGCAGAAACGACATTAGTATATTAACAGAAATTCTACTTGGAAAGCACATTTGTAGAACCTCTGTTTTAAAACTTGCAGTTTGCAACTACATAGTTGGTGGCATTCCTTCCCCATTACTGATGAAGCAACATATAGGGTAGCAAATACAAACTTCTTTCCTTTCCCTGATCTGCCGGTCAGTCCACGGAGACAAAAAAAATCTAAGCAGCAAGATCTATTCTGCTTATGTTGTCGGGGTGGGGGGGGGGGGAGGAACAATACCAGAGCTACCTGTGGAAACTATATATCTTTTGTGCATACATAACCTTCAGTGGCCATAACCTTCAGTGGCCACCTCATCTTCATTGTCTATTCACCGCAATCAACCAGCAGAACCATGGTAAACCAACGATGCAATTGTAGCAATACAAATATTGCAGTCAGAGAAGGTTATAAAGATGTACAATTATGCATTACTAATTAAATGAAAGATAATGCCCTTATTTACATTTCATTGTCAACATTTTCTAGTAGTGAAGGGTGACCAGTATATCAAATTCAACAGTTACAATCCAGATTGTTTTTTTTTTGCTACTGCAGGTATTTAGCTAGAAAAACTTTCCTCTTAATCTGATTAAATAGTCCAATTAAAATTGTCTCAATCCCAATTTACCTAATAGCTGCAGTTTCGCATTTGTAATTAATTCTCAGAATGTGCTAATATAGAAAGTGCCACACTTTAATTCAAACCATAAAGTCAGTTAAAAATATCATAGAATCATAGAAGTTACAACATGGAAACAGGCCCTTCGGCCCAACATGTCCATGTCGCCCAGTTTATACCACTAAGCTAGTCCCAATTGCCTGCACTTGGCCCATATCCCTCGATACCCATCTTCCCCATGTAACTGTCCAAATGCTTTTTAAAAGACAAAATTGTACCCGCCTCTACTACTGCCTCTGGCAGCTCGTTCCAGACACTCACCACCCTTTGAGTGAAAAAATTGCCCCTCTGGATCCTTTTGTATCTCTCCCCTCTCACCTTAAATCTGTGCCCCCTCGTTATAGACTCCCCTACCTTTGGGAAAAGATTTTGACTATCGACCTTATCTATGCCCCTCATTATTTTATAGACTTCTATAAGATCACCCCTTAACCTCCTACTCTCCAGGGAATAAAGTCCCAGTCTGTCTAACCTCTCCCTGTAAGTCAAACCATCAAGTCCCGGTAGCATCCTAGTAAATCTTTTCTGCACTCTTTCTAGTTTAATAATATCCTTTCTATAATAGGGTGACCAGAACTGTACACAGTACTCCAAGTGTGGCCTCACCAATGCCCTGTACAACTTCAACAAGACATCCCAACTCCTGCATTCAATGTTCTGACCAATGAAACCAAGCATGCTGAATGCCTTCTTCACCACCCTATCCACCTGTGACTCCACTTTCAAGGAGCTATGAATCTGTACTCCTAGATCTCTTTGTTCTATAACTCTCCCCAACGCCCTACCATTAACGGAGTAGGTCCTGGCCCGATTCGATCTACCAAAATGCATCACCTCACATTTATCTAAATTAAACTCCATCTGCCATTCATCGGCCCACTGGCCGAATTTATCAAGATCCCGTTGCAATCCTAGATAACCTTCTTCACTGTCCACAATGCCACCAATCTTGGTGTCATCTGCAAACTTACTAACCATGCCTCCTAAATTCTCATCCAAATCATTAATATAAATAACAAATAACAGCGGACCCAGCACCGATCCCTGAGGCACACCGCTGGACACAGGCATCCAGTTTGAAAAACAACCCTCGTCAAGCCAATTTTGTATCCAATTGGCTACCTCACCTTGGATCCCATGAGATTTAACCTTATGTAACAACCTACCATGCGGTACCTTGTCAAATGCTTTGCTGAAGTCCATGTAGACCACGTCTACTGCACAGCCCTCATCTATCTTCTTGGTTACCCCTTCAAAAAACTCAATCAAATTCGTGAGACATGATTTTCCTCTCACAAAACCATGCTGACTGTTCCTAATTAGTCCCTGCCTCTCCAAATGCCTGTAGATTCTGTCCCTCAGAATACCCTCTAACAACTTACCCACTACAGATGTCAGGCTCACTGGTCTGTAGTTCCCAGGCTTTTCCCTGCCGCCCTTCTTAAACAAAGGCACAACATTTGCTACCCTCCAATCTTCAGGCACCTCACCTGTAGCGGTGGATGATTCAAATATCTCTGCTAGGGGACCCGCAATTTCCTCCCTAACCTCCCATAACGTCCTGGGATACATTTCATCAGGTCCCGGAGATTTATCTACCTTGATGCGCGTTAAGACTTCCAGCACCTCCCTCTCTGTAATATGTACACTCCTCAAGACATCACTATTTATTTCCCCAAGTTCCCTAACATCCATGCCTTTCTCAACCGTAAATACCGATGTGAAATATTCATTCAGGATCTCACCCATCTCTTGTGGTTCCGCACATAGATGACCTTGTTGATCCTTAAGAGGCCCTACTCTCTCCCTAGTTACCCTTTTGCCCTTTATGTATTTGTATATATAATTAAGCTATATACAAACCTCCTGCTTTCTGCTACATAGCTGGTGATTTACTACAGTATCACACTGTGCACGAACAGAATCAAGAAAGGGCAAGATATCTGAGCAGCCACTTTTAGAAGTATGTCAGGACAAGTCATCAACTCCAATAGGAGAGAGAAAATGGAAGCAGGAAGTGGGAAAAAGAAGAGATTCAGAGGGGTAGATCTGGACTTTATCCAAAAAGTGTAAAAAGAGAGTGATTGACTTCAATGGAAATAAAAATTGGGAGAGATGCAAGATGGGCTGTATCACCCATTTTACTCTATTGCATAAAGTCAAGATCTACCCCAATCTGTGGAGATTTGAAGGAGAACTGGTGTAAAATGTAACTGGAGATGGCAGATATTCAAAGTCACATTAGTGATAGTTGAATAACAGAACCCACTTTTACCTGCATTACTAAATGTATTTGCAGGAATTTAATTCAATTGCAGGAATTTAATTTGTTTTGAATATTATGTTTGAAGTTCTAACACCTGCTTCCCCAATGGATCAGTTGGTAAAAGTATGGTCTAATTAAGCCTTGCCAGTAAAAAAGATTCAATCCTTCATGGACATTAGCCATGGTGGCAATATTACAATTGGCTTCCATGTTCCTAGGATAGGGAGGGAGCAAAAACACAGGGTTCTTTATCTCATTAGCAATCTAGCCACTGGAAAAGTGCATGTCTGGCAAGGACAGAACCAGGTTAGCTGTTAAAACTGCCTGCCACCCCCTCCCCATTATAAAATAACCTGCTGACATTTATCATCTATAAATCGCACAAAGATTGTCCATTTGGGTGAAATACTGGAGGGTGGCTCGCACTGATTAATGTATTCCCAGCTCGAGTCAGTGCCTTAGGACAGGCGCTAAGAGACTTGGAGAATAATGTAATAAAAAAGATAACACCTCACCATATAAAAGTTACAAAAACAGACTGTTGACCAATATGCTCGTTAATGCAGTCAAAGGCCCTTGTATTAAAGTGTGCAAAGTACAAGATTTTTCTGTTTACTACTTATAATTAAAAGCCTATTGAGTAAATATTTATGGCCAGTTCTCCCTGTTGGAATACTATACAAATATGTAATCTGTGTTCTGGTAGCACAGAACTAATTTAATGCAATTAGCATGCCAAGATGTCCTGAATTGAAGAGATTTTATTCAAGTCTTAGGGGACTGTTTAACCAAAAAGTTGTAAATTCTCATATAGCTCAACACACCAGCCAAGGATGGCCTTAGACATGATTTTCCCCAGTGGTGGTAACAGTTACTAGTTCAATCGTTGGTGCCACTTTTATGCTCAGTGTCAAAAAACGGACTAATGCAACATTTTCCAGAGGCAACTGGCAGCAAAGAAAAATGGTAGCTGCAAAACAAAGCACTACCTGGATAATTGCGTAGTTTAGATTTATGCTGGGGTAACTCCTTGCTACATTCAAGAAAACTTTTTACTTCAATGGTCCAGATTGAATCTGACTGCTCTAACTCCACTAATTGGCCAATTAAATCAAGACAATACTAAATCCTTGAAATTTTTTTCATTCCCATCTACCAAATATTGCTGCTAAATTCTTTTGAGACAGTAGTTTTATGCAAAGAGAATGGAAAAAGGACCTTTCATCCGAAAAGAAACCTCAGTTCTGAGAAGGGGTTTATACCTGAAACATTAACATCTGTTCTGTTCAGTTCATAGATGCTGACCAACCCGCTGAGTGTCTCCACCATTTTCTGTTTTTGTTTCAAATTTCTAGCATCTGCACTTTTTTGCTTTTTGTTTATCTTTCCTAAAGAATTCATTCCTTTACCTACACCTCCCCTCAAGATTGCAACTCCAAATTTAAAAAGATATTTACCAGCAAAAAGCCACTTGATTTAGAAATTCCACGGACTGAGACTTAAAATGGCCATCCAGGTGGCACTTTGTTCAATTCTATATGTTAGCAATTATAGATAAACCTAGTTTAGGGTGATGTGGAGATGCCGGTGATGGACTGGGGTTGACAACTGTAAACAATTTTACAACAATTTTAGTTTAGGGTGCACTACTTAGGTTAAAATATTTGTCAGAGATAAAGATCCACCAGTTTAATTAAGTAACATTTCTCCACCGTGTCTAAATATAGGGTGTGCGTGACAAGACAGAGCAGCAATTTGGATGTTAAAGCATGTGTTTGCACAGATTATCATTACTGAAGGGATAAAGAAAAGCACTTGCATTTATATAGCACCTTCCACGACCTCAGGATGTCCCAAAGGGCTTTACAGCCAATGAAGTACAAAGGGCTGTATTAAGCAGAGGTCTGCAAGCAATCCCCTGTACAAGGAAGAGGAGGAGGGGAATTGGAAAGTGAATTGTCACTATACCACTTACACACCTCCTGAAAGCTGGCTCAGAATGGTGTTAGCAGTAGCCTAGGATCACATCAACTTCCTCCCTTCAGAGGATTCAAACCTCTGAAAATCTAAATTTGAAAAATTTATCAAAGTTATAAAATAAAACCCAGCATCTTGATAAACAAGATATTCACTTTAATCAATTCCTATACATATGCACTTCTAGCTAAATAAGGCATCAGTTTTCTTCTAGACGGACCAGAAAATCTTTAAATCAAGATCCAAATGAAGGCAAGAGCATTCCGTCTTTTAATAAATAGTAAGCCAACCAGATCATAGTGTGCCATTGGCAGCAGGACAGCCTACTGTTGACATATTCTGAAGTGCTTCAGACATCAGTACAGCCTGGTCAAGGTACTCAAAACAATCTATTGCAAATATGGTAGAACTGAGCTGGTTATATTTGGAAAAGAAAATCAGACTTCATTTGTCCTTACAAGTCTCCGTCCTCCACATTTCTATGACCCCCACCCCCACAATACAAACAAACCTACCCTGTATCACATACACAAAATAGCTCTCATTGTTAATAACCATCTCAGCCCTCAAAAGTGTTACAATGTTGTGATACGCTGCAGACTGTACTCACACAATTATGGCATGTTTTGTATGGTCACTTGTAATAGGCACTATTCCCTATCGCCATTAGAATAGGTCATACAATTGGCACCTGGCCTACTTTACAAGGATGCACATTATGTATACAAAAAAAATTACAAACCTTGCTTCAACACAGAACAAGAAAGATGATACAATTTAACCTCCAACATACTGTGCTACAAGACAACTACTACTGATACAAAATCTTATCCCTCTGATGTCCACAGAAAGGACAAAGATCAGTTTGTGTAAAAATGCAGCCTTGGTATACTGGAGCCCAGCTCTGATCTATTGCTTGAAGACAAACGTGCAGTGCTGTGAGTTATGTCAGTCTGTGGTGAACCTACTGCCAAAGTTTAAAGGCACAAGATTTCAGAGCACAAGCAAGACCAGTGTCGCACTATAACAGCATCAAATCAGATTAAAGTGAAAGCCAGAGTTTGCTTGCCTTCAGTAGTTCATCTTCCCAAAGTCAGAGGCATCTTATGATGAGAGCCATAACTTCCCAACGGTCACTGATAGGATACACCAGTAGCCCAAGCAAAAATATTGAGAATTGCTATGCAGATAATAGGTCTTCATTACGCAATTAGGGCTGCCACTTTTGATTTTTTTTTAAAAAATCAATGATACAAGATTTCTCAAATTAAACAGATTCTATTAAAATTCACCACTGAATTTAGTACTATTTAAATAGTTAACACAATGCAGGCATTCAAACTACACACTGCTTTAAACATGGGGGAATTTTAACCCCCCCCCCCCCCCAACCCTGACAGGCAGGAGAGGGGGGTTAAATCCATAAAAACGGGAAACCTGACCCCAACCTGCCGTAAACGTGCCTACTTCTGGTTTAACGACGGCGGGTTTGGGGGCATCAGAGTAACCTGCTCGGGAGAGGCGGGTCCATAATTATATTTAAATGAAGCTCTGACAGCCATCTGAATTTAATGGCTGCGGGCCGGGTTTCCCAGGACTTAGGAAACCAGTCAGCTAAGGGGAGGTGGGAGCTGCCAGATCCAGCAGTTAAGTGCTTTTCCAGCACAGCTTGTGGGCCAGGAGAAGCATAGTCGGAGCCCCGCCCACCATGCCCAGATCTTCTGATTGCCGAGGACTGTACCCAGCGGTCCCTGGCTGTGGCCTCCTACCACTGGCTTTCCCACTCTGGCAGTGGCCAGCTTCTTAATCTGGCCAGATGCCAGGCAGGAAACGGAGTTAAAAAAGTCTAATGAGGTCCTGCCGAATTTGACGGCCGGACCTCCGCTTTCCCGGAATTTCTGGGTTTCCCAGCCACACACTAGCACCCCCACTCCCTCCCCACAAATAATCAGAGCTGAAGACTCAGTAACTGAAGAGGATTAAAAAATTCATGAGCACCACATTCCAATTTCAGATTGCCATGAATGCACCAAGAAATGTTCACTGGTCTTCTTAGGTAGAGGCCTTTAAATGTAGAATCTAAAAGAGTGGCATCGTTACTTCTAGACTTTTTTAAAAAAAAATAACCCAGTGGATGGAAGTACCATAGTTTACTTAAGATTTTGTAGTCTAATTAGGTTTAGAAATCATAATGAAGTATTGATGTACACTTTCCTTGACAAACTAGGAGAGGACAACAGTAAATTGTGTATTTTTCTTTAAAGGTGTCAAAACTTAGAAGCTCAAAAAAGGATCTAAATAATTGATTTGGATTCAAATATTTTCCCAAAAACATGTGTATACAGCCTTAAACAGCATGGTTAAAATAAACTGTTTTAAAAAGTAAAGACCATAAAACAGTTAAGTGGAGTCAAAACAGGTTGGTATGGTGGCTCAATGTATTTATCCAGGTGAGTAAGTGAACTATTCAAATGAGGAATATCTTGGGTTCAGTCCCCAGTCTGCTGAATTAACTGATCTCAGCTGAAACAGCAACAGGGTGCTATAATTAGCCTTTTGGTTAGGGAAGGTAAATCAGCCCAAGTTCCTGCGCAACTATATCCCAACAAGAAGTCACTGAGTTCAGAAGAGACAAGTACAGAGAGAAAATTGGCACAGATTTCTTTAGAAATGGTGAACAGCTTTCCATTGTCCTCATACAATCAATAGCTTTCTGACAATGAATATCTGGGCTCCAATAGTCCTACTTGTTTGTAGCAGGATATAATTTAACTGTGGCAACAACACTGTGCTTTAAGCCCTTCCTTAATTTTCACTGATCTGCTAGTGACTATCCACATTTTTTTTTTTGCAGTCAGTAGGATGGAACTTTCTGGGCCATCAATGTCTCTTCATCCAAGTTGAGATGACATTCATGCAGCACAAATTGAGACCAAACCATATAGGAAGGGAAAGAAAGATCATACATGAGTTAGCAAAAGCAACAGAAAGCTTGATTTTATACAGTGCCTTTCACATCCTCAATGTCCTAAAATGCTTTACCACAAATTAATTACTTTTGAAATATAGTCACTGTTTTGTAGGGAAATATAAAAGCCAATTTGTACACAGCAAGCTACCACAAACAGCAAGGTGAGATAAGGGTCCAGATTATCCATTTTGTGCTGTTTGTTAAGAGATGGATGTTGTTCAGTGCAGAAGAACTCTGTTCTTTGAATAGGACCATGGGATTTTTACATCCACCTGAGGAGGCAGGTGCAATCTACATTTAATGTCTCATCCAAAAAACAGCACCTCCAACAATGCAGCATTCTCATAGCATACCGTGGTACTCATACAGCCCAGCTTTCAACTGACAAAACTTCCAAATGAAGCAAGTTCTAGTGACTGAAACGCACAGTGGCCCAAATTTGCAGTAAAGTTCATGGATTTGACCAAGCCAACATGGCATCACATAGTATCAAGCTTTCTGGACAGATGTACACCTAGCCTGGCATTAAAAATATCCCAGTCGGGTAATTCTAGCCGAAGCTTGAACAACATCCTGTGCTGCACTAGAAGAATGTCTTTAATCACATGTTCATGTGTTTTTATTGGGGACTTGGCAGATACGAAAATTGATTAAAGTGGAATTGATTAAACTGGACAGGGAAAATAGATTAAAGGGTAAGACAGTACATGAGCAGTGGTGTTCGTTTAAGGAGTTATTTTACAACTTTCAAAAAAAAAATATTCCACTGAGGAAAAAAGGGTGTAAAAGAAATGACAGCCATCCATGGCTAAGTAAAGAAATTTAAGGATAGTATCCAACTAAAAACAAGGACGTAGGGTAGCCAAACTTAGTGGGAGGATAGAAGATTGGGAAGTCTAAATACGATTAAAATCACTAAGGAATTGGTACTCAGTAAATTAATGGGACTCAAGGCGGATAAATCCCCTGGACCTGATGGCTTACATCCAAGGGTCTTGAGGGAAGTGGCAGTAGAGATTGTGGATGCTTTGGTAATAATTTTCCAAAATTCTCTGGACTCGGCAAAGGTCCCAGCAGATTGGAAAACTGCTAATGTAACACCCTTATTTAAAAAGGGTAGTAGGCAGAAGGCTGGAAATTATAGACCAGTTAGCCCAACATCTGTGGTGGGTAAAATTTTGGAGTCTATTATTAAGGAGACAGTAGCAGAACATTTGGATAAACATAATTTAATAGGACAAAGTCAGCATGGCTTTACGAAGGGGAAGTCATGTCTGACAAATTTGCTTGAGTTCTTTGAGGACATAACGTACAGGGTGGATAAAGGGGAACCAGTGGACGTAGTGTATTTAGACTTCCAGAAGGCATTCGACAAGGTGCCACATAAAAGATTATTGCTCAAGATAAAGAATCACTGGATTGGGGGTAATATTCTGGCATGGGTGGAGGATTGGTTATCTAACAGGAAGCAGAGAGTTGGGATAAATGGTTCATTCTCGGACTGGCAACCAGTAGCCAGTGGTGTTCCGCAGGGGTCGGTGCTGGGTCCCCAACTCTTTACAATCTATATTAACGATTTGGAGGAGGGGACCGAGTGTAACATATCAAAGTTTGCAGATGATACAAAGATGGGAGGGAAAGTAGAGAGTGAGGAGGACATAAAAAACCTACAAGGGGATATAGACAGGCTGGGTGAGTGGGCGGAGATTTGGCAGATGCAATACAATATTGGAAAATGTGAGGTTATGCACTTTGGCAGGAAAAAAAAAAATCAGAGAGCAAGTTATTATCTTAATGGCGAGAAACCGGAAAGTACTGCAGTACAAAGGGATCTGGGGGTCCTAGTGCAAGAAAATCAAAAAGTTAGTATGCAGGTGCAGCAGGTGATCAAGAAGGCCAATGGAATGTTGGCTTTTATTGCTGGGGGGATAGAATATAAAAACAGGGAGGTATTGCTGCAGTTATATAAAGGTATTGGTGAGACCGCACCTGGAATACTGCATACAGTTTTGGTGTCCGTACTTAAGAAAAGACATACTTGCTCTCGAGGCAGTACAAAGAAGGTTCACTCGGTTAATCTCGGGGGTGAGGGGGCGGACATATGAGGAGAGGTTGAGTAGATTGGGACTCTACTCATTGGAGTTCAGAAGAATGAGAGGCGATCTTATTGAAACATATAAGATTGTGAAGGGGCTTGATCGGGTGGATGCGGTAAAGATGTTCCCAAGGATGGGTGAAACTAGAACTAGGGGGCATAATCTTAGAATAAGGGGCTGCTCTTTCAAAACCGAGATGAGGAGCAACTTCTTCACTCAGAGGGTAGTAGGTCTGTGGAATTTGCTGCACCAGGAAGCTGTATCATTAAATAAATTTAAAACAGAAATACAGTTTCCTAGAAGTAAAGGGAATTAGGGGTTACGGGGAGCAGGCAGGAAATTGGACATGAATTTAGATTTGAGGTTAGGATCAGATCAGCCATGATCTTATTGAATGGCGGAGCAGGCTCGAGGGGCCGACTGGCCTACTCCTGCTCCTATTTCTTATGTTCTTATGTTCTTATACCTGCAGAACTCATGACATTTGTACAATATCCAGGTTAGATTGGAACTTGGTCCCCCAAGCTGAAAGAGGATTTCTTCCATCACTGCTCTAACTCCAGTCTGCTGAATGAGGTGAAACATGAAAACTTTTATTTTGAGAGATGGATTAGTATAAAAAGAAGTGACAAAAAAAAATAAAGTATCCAGCATTCAGAGGCTGCTGCTTAAAAAAGGGAGCAAGTAGTAATTGAAAAGGATGTACAATTCGTTGAATTGGAAGCTGCTTATAGCAAAGCTTGTCAAGACTACCTCATGATAGCTTTCCCACATGATGCCACACAGGACATTTACATTTGAAAAGCACAGTTGAGATGTTAGTGCTAGTCTGCAGATTTGATGTGCTGTTAGCCAGTTTACGAGAGATATGCACTACACAAGGGATCAAAAAACTTAATTCTGAATGCCAATTGTAATCACTCATCTGCCATTTCTAAGAATGCAGTGAATGCACAAATAAGTGATAGCCAAATATTAAGAGTTTCTTTAAAAATTATGAACTAATTTTTTGCCTTCTGAATAAGCACATTTGAAAGGCTTTCCATATTAAAAAATGTTTCAGTATCCAGTGTTAAATGAAGACACTCCCTGCCAAAAATATCCCCAACAAATGGTGTTCCTCAAACATGCAGAAGTGCCTAAAACCTTACTATGTGTATTTACAAATGTCGTGTGAACTTTGCATAACAAAAAATGAAACCAAGATTTAATTTTGCTGTTGCTTTACTCCCATCCTTAAAAGCACATAGTAGGTACAGCACAGGAGGCCATTCAGCCCATCACACCTGTGCCAGCTCTTTGAAAGCTATCCAATTAGTCCCATTCCCCTGCTCTTTCCCCATCGCTCTGTAAATTTTTCCCCCTTCAAGTATTTATCCAATTCCCTTTTGAAAGTTATTATTGAATCTGCTTCCACCACCCTTTCAGGCAGTGCATTCCAGATCATTACAACTTGCTGCGTAAAAAAAAAAAGTTTCTTCATGTCACCTCTGGCTCTTTTGCAGATCACCTTAAATCTGTGTCCTCTGATTACTGACTCTTCTGCCACTGAAAAAGTTTCTCCTCATTTACTCTACCAAATCTGTTCATGATCTTGAACACCTCTAATCACATCTCCCCTTAACCTTTTCTGTTCAAAGGCAAACAACCTCAGCTTCCCCAGTCTCTCCACATAACTGAAGTCCCTCATCCCTGGTACCATTCCAGTAAATCTCTTCTGCACCCTTTCTAAGGCCTTGACATCCTTCCTAAAGTGTGGTGCCCAGAATTGAACACAATACTCCAGCTGAGACCTAACCAGTGTTTTGTAAAGGTTTAGCACAACTTACTTGCTTGTATACTATATCTCCATTAATAAAGCCCAGGATCTCGTACTTTAACAGCCTTCTCATCTTGTCCTGCCACTTTCAAAGATTTGCACCCCCAGGTGTCTGTTCCTGTATCCCCTTTAAAATTGTACCTATTAATTTATATTGCCTCTCCTCATTCTGCCTACCAAAATGGATCACTTCACACTTCTCTGCATTAAATTTCATCTGTCATGTGTCTGCCCATTTCACCAGTCTATGTCCTCCTGAAGTCTGTTACTATGAATTAACTTTTACTATAAATGTAGGCAAACCTAGCAGAAATGCCAAAATCATATACATACATGTTTAAAACAAGTTTTGTCCAGCACATTTGTCAATACCACTTCTTGTGTCACGCTTGTACTTGATTGAAAATGAAATTTAATTTTCAGAAACTATAATAAATCACAACTCAACAGGTAACAAATGCAAACACAGCAAACAGGAATGAAACTACCAATCAGCAATTTCAATAACCATCCAATTATAAGTCAAACAGCTAACAAAGAAAAGGTGAACCAATACAATTTCTCCAAATACATTTGAATTTCTTTTGGTCACCGCCTTGAACTGTCACTACGTGAGAAACTTATTTGTCGTGCTAAGTTTATTACTAATGTAAAGACCTACAAAATTTCCCCCAAAAAGCCACATGATTTTACTCTTGTTTAAAATGTCTAAAAAGGTATTCCACTGGTGGACTAGTTTTTAAATGACAAGCCTAGGCTGGAGTTAAAGGGGGCTCATAGTGCTATCACTAGGGAAATTAGAGTCTTAGGACACATCTGTCCCTACAACTCCCAGAATAGTTTTGTCAGCAAGACAGAGGCCATTCACACAACATACCAGGAGTTACGGTTTGTAAACTTCTTTAAATTCTCAGTGAAGACGTGCATCCCACCCCACCGCCATACTCCTTACCCTCTTTGAAATAGAATCTCACCACCAGTTGCAGGAGGTCCATCCTATGGAAACCAGCAGCTGAAGTAAAAATGGCTTAACTCAGTGTAGACTGAATTCAATTTAGGATCTTTAGTCTTACTGTTCAGTACCAAATCATGATGGGCAGTATGCTGGCCAGCTACTGCCACAACTTTAATTATTGATATACTTTTACAGTGTATACTTGATGTCTTAGGAGAGCAGAGGATTTGTTGAGTGACTTTTGCCAATAGCTGGTAGCATCTGTCAGATACAGAGGCATCATTTCAGTTATTTGCTCTCACCCACAATACTGTTTTTGGTATATATTGGTACCTAACCACAAAAGCCAATGCATCACATGTGCTACATAACTACTTGGTTTACAGCTCCCTTACAGTCCTCTGAAAGAGCATTCATAACCATAGCTCCCAACAATGGTCTTCAGGCATCCGTCCAAGTTTTTCTTATAAAAACACATTAAAAGCTATTTTAATCAAATGTAACAAAAAAAAAATTCACCAATACCAAACATTTAAAAGATACAAAGCATCACTTTGCTTGCTTTAAAAATATTTTTATTACTTAAATCTGAAATCATTGCATTGTAAAGGGTATTACTAGGAGAATAATTGATCAAACCAACCAAGAGAGATCAAAATGTACCAAGACTATGTTTTCCTTTGTACCCCCTCCCCCTTCTGCAGATACAGTTCAGCTAACTCATGTCAACCAGGCTCAGTTGGTGGCACTCACTGACAGCTCAGGTCAGAGCTAAGTGTATGTGGCTTGAGTTCAATATAGGCAGAAACTGAACAGTGCTCTATTGCTCGAGGCACTGACCTTCAGGCAAGATATTAAACTTAGGTTGTGTTTGCCTATTGGTATTTCAGGTGGATGTAAAAGGTCCCATAGCAAAGAGCAAGAAGTTTTACCCAGTGTCCTGCGCAACATTCCTTCCTCCACAATACCATCAAAATAAAACAGAATAGGCCATTCAACTCAGTGTTTGTCTTGCGTCCAAGTAATTTGTGTGAAGTGCTTGGGAGACATTGATGTGACAAGGTACTATGCAAATTAAACTATATTTAATTGGACCAAGTTTAAAAACACACAATGGGGCAATCTTCACAATATGATTGAATATTAATTAAGAACAATGCCAAAATCAACATCACCATAACTAGGAGCTCATATCCAGTTAATGCTCACTGTATTGAACTACTGATATTAGTGATCAATTATCAGTATAAATACAAATCAGGTGGCATTTTAACCCTGGAAATAAATAATGGATGCAAGATTTCAAAAATAATTTTAAGAAAATAAACATCCATCATTCTAGTACTAATGACTACTGAGCTGCTTGCTGAAGACAGTTTCTCCAAATGTTTATTTCTGTATAATGGATCAGGGAGGTCGTCTCATTATTGTGTGTCATTCTGCAATGCCCAACATACACCACAGTGCCCGGGTTATATTGTGTGAAGTGGAAGTTTCACCCAGCTCATGAGCCATTTGAAAACAAGCAAGCATGATGAACTGATCTATTGCTTCCCCACAATCTATTAAAAGAAAAACAGTCTGAGAAACCAATCTCTATATCTGGTGTTCCTACTTTTTTTTGGAACAAAGCATTAATCTTTCAGTCTGATGGCAGTTGGCCTGACCAAAAGGTTAGATATAATTTAACAAATTAAGTAATGAATGAAAATCCAAAAAGTGGCTATTGTTGAATCATATATTTTAGATTGAAAAATGAAAGAACTGCCTCCAAGCTCAAAACACTGTTTCAGCCGCTGGAGTCAACCAAGTTTGTGCATCACAATGTAATGTAATTTATCTGTGGCAAAGTCAATATTACCCATAGCGTGTTTTTCAGACATGTGAAAATCTACAATAATGTGCGCAAAAATAGCAGTAGCATTTAAAATTTTTGAAGCTACACTTAGAGCAACCAGAGATATTGAAAGATCGGAAGACTTCACCTCCCCATGGCATTCATATGAATAATTCACATGTGAAGGGAACTGTAATAAGTCACTCACCAACTGAGTTCTTAACTGAATAACTATCACTGGTATTCAAAATACTGCAGAGAAATATTGAACTTCCCAAAAAGATAAACTTGAAAAATATAAAACAACCAACCAGTCATCCTTAAAAACAGTCTGCATTTTTGACATTGTTGGAAATACACCCAGTTAAACCATTCAGACCAGTTGAGTAAGTTTACTTGTGGAATGTGGCTCACTGTAAACCCAACCCATCCTACTTCCCTCCTCAGCCCACATGTAAAAAGGTCAAGCACAACCCAAAACATAGCAATTGCAGACAATTCAGGTTCATAATATTAAAAACACAGCAACCCCACAACATACCAAGCTGATAATGCTCAAATTTGACCAGAACAGAACCATATTAATCTGATCAACAAAACTTGGTATGTGAAAACATGAGGATTGCACTAGCTGCTCCAGGTAGTTTTATGCAAGAGATGCGGTCACTGAAGTTCACATTCTGCCAACAACTAGCAACGACTGCATATTTCCTGGGTGCACTGTTGATGCACTAATTGCCAATCAAGTATAATCAGCCCATGGAAGGATATGTAGCATGCTAGAGTTTTATTTTTCTGGTCCCATAGATGCAGAATGTGTTATTGACTTGTAGCAGTAAAACAGATATTGCTGACAACCAGCAATGCGTACGCCAATTCAGAACAAGGTTACACACTCATACCATGCCACCAGCCCGTTAAAACAACATTATTTCATAGACTTAATTGAGTTTGCAATAGTTTCTAATTAGGCTATCACATTGGTGGGTTGGTGCACCAATGCAGTAACAGAGCAGTACAACACTGATTCACCCTTACAATTCATGCTGGAAGGGTCTGATCTCAGCCACGTTGTCAAATATAAATGATGTGGAGGTCAGACATTACTTCACAGTAAGGAAAGAAATGGAAAGGAGTTACCATTGCCCACCAAAACTTAACCAGCAGACTTAGATTGGTTAAGACGGAGGCCCATGAGAACATTTACCATCCATCCTTTTGACCAGAGGAACCAAAAAAGTAGTTAAACACACATGTTCAATGAGATACATTTTGGTATTTAATCTAGAAGGCAGGTAGCCAGCGGATTCCCTTTGTCCGATTTGATATTGAAAAGTTGGCAGTTTGTCTCCCAGACTGTTAAATACCAAAGTTCCAATTTATTATTCGGTAGATCAAAGTGCATCAATCGATGAACCAAACCAAGTTTTTTCAAATGCAGGATCGCTCGTCCATCCCACAATGCCAATATGCCAAAGTAACTAGGAAGTGTAAAATGAACTTGTATTTCAAGTAACTTAGCAAAAAGTTGTGTGTCTACATGCAAAATCATTAAATTACTAGTTAAGTCACACAATTATAGGATTTGTTTTTCTGAGATGCCCCTTTCTCTCTCCAAAGAATTGTATGTCTTCAGACTCTTGGGTGGTTGACTACAGACCTCCTTACAACCATTCCTACTCCCAATTCATGATCCGTTCACTGGCGGAAGTCAGCTTTCCCCAGAAGATTGTGGGTTCATGCCCCACTTTAGAGACTTCAGACTATAATCAACACTGGTACTTCAGTGCAGTACTGAGGAAGTGCTGCACTGTCAGGTGTTGTCTTTCAGATGAGATATTAACCAAGGCCCCGTCTGCCCCCTCATGTGGGCAAACGATCCCAGGGAATTATTCAAATAAAAGCAGGGCGTTCTCACTGTATCCTGGCCAATAATTAGCCCTTAATCAACACCTAAAACAAATGATCTGGTCATTATCTCATTGCTGTTTGTGGGAGCTTGCTGTGCATGAATTGGCTGCTATGTTTCCTACATTACAACAGTGACCACATTTCAAAAGTACTTGATTAGCTGTAAAGCACTTTGGGATGTCCTGTGGTAGCAAAAGACACTATATAAAGCTAAGTTCTTTCGTTTCACTTTTATATTGCCGTTATTTTAATTCAGATTCCAGAAGACGACCAGCATCAGTTTGCTGGCTCCTGCCATTTGTGCTGCTCTACATGACGGCAAACTCGTGGACCTGGTTTTTATGGGTCCACTAGTCTGTTGCCAGGATAAAAAAGGTGATAGTTGGCTCCCTGCATTTATACAGCTAAACCTACAGCTCTCCCAGGATCCAAATTAAAAACAGCACCAGCATAAGGGTGACTAAAAGTTAATTTTCACATGCACAGGATTACAGGTATATTAGCAGAGTAGTGCACAAAAAAAATACATTGCTCCAAAAACCTGTTCCACCAGGAGTAAAACCAGAAGTATGGAATGTGTTTGCAACTTATGAACATATATACTTGTTTTAGTTTTTAAAAATAGCAGTTTTAGACCTTCAATTAAAAGTCTATAATTTTGCTCAGAAACCAGAACACCCGCAGCAGAACCCACTTAATTTTCCTTCCACTCAATAGATAGAAAAATCTGCTCCATTATGAGTGTGTAATCCTCTCCACCTGATTTTCCTCTATGTAATCTGCCCAGGTGATTTTTAACACCCAGGCAGCAAAGACAAAAATCTACTGCAAGATGTCAAAGTTGCTTCCACAAAAGACAAAAGTATGCTATGGTTTTGATGCATCACAACAGTGTTTCCTATAATCCAATCAGGACAGCCTGGGGAAGTCTGATTAGAAAAGTCAATTCAGTTAAAAACGGTTTGAACCTAATATAATAGAATGTGAATAAAGTCGGAGTTAAAATTGTATATCCAATAGATATATTGATCCAATAGATATTTAAGTCCTTAGCAACACCCCACCCCATGCAACCACCCTAATGCTTATGTCCATAAATTGTAAAGACTGTTAGATAAAGTTGATGGTCTGTTTGTCTAAACAATACTAACTTTCAAATGCAATTGCCCTTCACAGGAATTTAGGAGTTATTTTTTTAAAAAGTTCATGGGGTTGAATTAAAACTCTTAAACTTGCATTAACATAATTTATCAAGACTATATTCTGTTTTTACTGAAGGACATAATTGCTCATTTCAGAGAAGTGCTTCATCTTAAATTCTGTGATAAGGAATCAAAAGGGACTTACTTGGCTGACTAATTTGTCTGATTAACAATTGTGAATGGTTTTCAAATAACCTCTGCTGTATTGGGTTGCTTAATATCACACCAATGCTATTTGCTTTGGTGAACAATTCTGTGAATAAGCACACACATAGTTTAGCCTGTTTCAAAAAAAAGCATCTGATGTGGCTATGGTTTTTTTGAGAAGTAATGCAAGGCATAGTGGAGTACCACCATCCTGTAGGAAGTCTATAGAAAAAAAGGACTGTTTGCCCAGAGGCATGCTCTATGCACTGTTAGGTTTCTGATCATGGTAAGAACATGAGCTCACCTATATAAAAGCTGCGTTTTGCAGTGAAAATTAATATTTTGGAAGAAAGCCTGAATTGCTATGGACCTCTTCAATAATTATTTAACTAAGTATTGAATTCATGCATCTATCCCAGATTTCTTCCGTTGGTAGCATTTTCATCTGAGTCAGAAGATTGTGGGTTCAAGCCCTAATATGGACTTGAACACATAATCGAGGCTGCCACTTCAGTGCAGTATTAAGTGTTGCATTGTCAGAGGCGCTTGGGACCTTGGTTTAATGTCCCATTCACATCAGCCTGCTTAGGTAGTCAAAGATCCCATGGCACTATTTGAAGAGGAGCAAGGAATTCTCCTGGTGTCCTGGCCAACCTTCCTCTTTCAATCAAAACCAAAAACAGATTATCCAGTCATTTGTTAGTTTACCATTTGTGGGACCTTGCTGTGCACAAATTGGCTGCCATAACAAGTGACTCCACTTCGAAAAACATTAGCTGTTAAGCACTTTGCCAAGGATAAAATATAAATAATTTGAAGAGGCTGAAGGACATTATGTGTCAGCCTTGGCTCCATTGGTAGCCCTCGTGTCTGAGTCAGAAGGTTGTGGGTTCAAGTCCCACTCCAGAGACCTGAACCTCTGATATTTCACTGCAGTACTGAGGGAGTGCTGCACTGTTGGGCGGTACCATCTGTAAAATGAGGCTTTAAACCAGTCTGCCCTCTCAGGTGGATGCAAACAATCCCATGGCACTATTTGAAGAGCAGGAGAGACCTGTGTCCTAGCCAATATTTATTCCTCAACCTACATTACCAAAACAGATGATCTAGTTATTTATTTCATTGCTGTTTGGGAGACCTTGCTGTGCACAAATTACCTGCTACGTTTCCCTACATTACAACAGTGAATACACTTCAAGCACTTAATTGGCTGTAAAAAGCAGTTTGGGACATTCAGAGGTCGTGAAAGGCCATATATAAATATAAGTTCTTTCTTTTCATCTTGGTTTAGCAGCTCGCCCAGAGATGAATATTAGAAATTTGGTATGGGACAACAGGAACTTTTTTTTTTGTAAATAGTGCATCAATGCACTAAATTTTCCTTCTCACTTGCCATATTCTAATATTGACAAAAAGTAGATTTAAAGCTAATTAAGTCAATTAAAAAAGTACAATTGTCTGGTGGGGAAATTATTGTATGAAGGGGGAAATATATTTTTTTGTTGATCAAGTTTGCATTTGGTATGGAAATCCTACTTTTGAAAGAAGAGAGAAATTGTGAGGTCCTAAATTCACATGGAAATAAAAAGGTTACAAAACAATGACGTGAATCACGTCATCTGTTCCACTACTTAAAGATCACAAAGCTTTGAAATATCTGAAGTTTTTAATTTTCAATTCTTGCCCATTTAAATGCATAAACTTATAAACAGTATTGTACAAAGGCCTTTTATCCAAGTACTGCACCTCATTAATGCTATTCTCCTGCTATCCTTGCGGCACTCAATGATATTAAGAAAAAGGAGGTGCCAGTCTGCAACATTAGGTTGCAACAACTGCAGTACAGTAGGAGCATTTACATTTTAATTGGCTAAAATTATATTGCATTTACTTAACACAAAAGAATCCTCTCTTTTATAGGAGTCCATTAATAGGATAATTTAACCATTTAAATACATAAGCTTTGTGACTACCAGCATGGCCACTGTACTATTTGTAAATATAGCAATCAGTTTGAATGAAACCAACAACTTGTAAATTCATGTCCTGGTTATGCTGGGATTTTCATGCCAGATTGCTGTAGTATTGATGCAAAGTAAAAATCCAAACACAGCTGAAGAGTCCAAACTACCACTGACTTCTTGATAAAAGCCCTTCCTAAAGTGGTGGCATAATACCAATGACCCACACAATACACCATAAATCTAATGCATCAGGATACAGGCAAATCCATACACTTTAAAGTTATCAATGAGTTGCTCTTGGAGACATCATTGCCATAATAAAAAGGTGCTATATAAATATTACCAATTTTTTTTTTAAAACAAGTATTTAAATACATCCATTTATACCATCCTATTAATCATTAGACAGAATCTTTGGGTGGACAGATCAGCCACAGATAA
Organism: Heptranchias perlo; assembly: GCF_035084215.1. Classification (NCBI taxonomy): domain Eukaryota; kingdom Metazoa; phylum Chordata; class Chondrichthyes; order Hexanchiformes; family Hexanchidae; genus Heptranchias; species Heptranchias perlo. Next base: position 24,916,881 of record NC_090340.1, read on the forward strand.
GTAAATGTGCCAGCCCCATAAGCCTCCTCACATTTTGCTTGGGCAAATTTCAGAGGAAGCCAGAGCAACAAATATAGCATGGCTGGTGCAACTTAGGGACAATGTTCCATACAACAGAGTTGGAACTTGCATTAGGAAGAAATGGAAAATTGATTCTCTTGTGATACAATCCGCCTTTCAGTAAGTCCAGTCATATCAAGTGCCATTTACTTGGGTGAGGTTACAACAAGACAAGTTTTATTTAAAACCCCTTTACTAATAGCTTAACTAAAAAAGTGTTCTAAAAATTCTCTTTGGTTCCTCATCATCTCCTACCACTTTCCTCCAGTATCATGAACCATTTTGTAGCTGAAAGAGGGAGGAAGTGGCACACATGCCTGTGCCAAAAGACCACTTGAGTGTGTCACCAAGTGGTTTCCAAGAGTAACACAAGGCAACTCACTCCTGATTCCCCCCTCCCTTTCCTGATTTTGGACAGGTGGGGGCAAGAGGACAGAGCACCTCAACCATCAAGACCAGAGTACAAAGAATCATAGGCTGACAGCACACCAGCACAAAAGTCTTGCACCCCAAATTTCAATTATTTCTTCTAAGCATCTTCAAACCAGGTCAGGTACAGAAAGTTAGTGTCACATATCTTTCCAGGTGATTTACACTACAGTTTATGTCAGCCACCAGAAACTAGTTGGGCAAGAAGAAAACCAAAGTCCAAAAATAGTTACAAATAAGTCAAAATACTACATGGTTTATATACAAGCTTATTTTATTTTTGAGTCTGGGGCAGGGGTCTTTTTAAAAATGATCATGTGATGTACAAAAAAGCAAAGGTAACTTTAGGACTGATATCAAGAGGTTCTTTTTCACAGTGATTAACACTTGGAATGGACTGCTGAGCAGGGTAATGGAGGTGAAAACCCTGGTAATCATTCAACTAAATGTCACGATTGGGGTGGAGGGCAGGGAGGAGTGGTGGGGGGTGGGAAGCATTTTGGATGTAGGATTGTGACTCGAGGTAACCTTTGGGTAATTAATATCTTGGACTGTTCAAAATCCAAATGTCTTTTCTTTTTCCCCCCCTCCTGAGTTTAAAATCAAAATGTGAAGCATGAAAGTACTTAAAGTTAACTAGAAAGCACCATTCTTAATGTAAAAGTTTGATATTTTCCAGGGAGCATACCCTCAGATTCCCTAGATTTGCACCAAATTGTGCTGTCAAAATTTCCATTTTCACCCTTCAGGCTTTCCTGTACTTATTTTTTCCTCCAATATGATTGAAGGAATATTGGGTATACCTACAAGTTTACATAACAAAGCTCATGTAACTAGTGGTTTTCAGAGTCAGGGCAGTTTTTGAGTGGCCATCCTTGTACAGGGGGGGGGGGGGGGGGAGAATGGTGCAGTGTCAGCTTTTTGGAGCTGTTGGTCAGTGTTTGCTAGTTTTATGTATTGGCATCCAAGCAAGGTCAAGGCTTTGTATGATGGCTTTTTAAAAATTACATTGGAAGTACTGAGGCAATACATCAATAGGGATTTGCCCAGCACAGAAATCCAGTAACTACTTTGTTGTGGATTGGCTGAGGCAGATCATGGTGTAAAAAGCTATTTAAGGAAGAGATTACTGATTTTAAAAACAACTTAACGCAATATGAACAATCCAAGAATCAGGGGTGTTATTTGTCTCCTGCAACCCTAGCTCAATAACAAGTTATTTTAAATTAAATTCACAATACATGAAAATCATATCTCAAAAAGTTAAACGCAGTTTTTGTTTTCATATTCCAATGTGTAACTGCAGTAATAAGAAATAAAAGTAGTGAATTAGAAGCACGACAGCTTTAAAAATGCAGTAGCCATTACAGAGGCCTGGCTACAATCCAAGCATGATTGGGAGCTAAATATTCTAGGCTATAGGATCTTTAGAAAGGACAGGGAAATTGGGAGAGCATTAGCAATATTGATAAAAGATACAATTACAGTAGAAAGAAGGGATTTTAAGGATGACCAGTCAATGGAAACACTATGGGTAGAATTGATGAACAGCAAAGGATGCAAGACTCTGGTAGAAAGGCACAACTATCAAGCGGCACTTACTCACCAATAACCTGCTCACCGATGCTCAGTTTGGGTTCCGCCAGGACCACTCGGCTCCAGATCTCATTATAGCCTGGGTCCAAACATGGACAAAACAGCTGAATTCCAGAGGTGAGGCGAGAGTGACTGCCCTTGACATCAAGGCAGAATTTGACCGAGTGTGGCACCAAGGAGCCCTAGTAAAATTAAGTCAATGGGAATCAGGGGGAAAAACTCTCCAGTGGCTTGAGTCATACCTAACACAAAGGAAGATGGTAGTGGTTGTTGGAAGTCAATCATCTCAGCCCCAGGACATTGCTGCAGGAGTTCCTCAGCAGGCACATGGGAACACCACCTGCATGTTCCCCTCCAATCACTCACCATCCTGACTTGGAAATATATCGCCGTTCCTTCATTGTCGCTGGGTCAAAATCCTGGAACTCCCTTCCTAATAGCACTGTGGGAGAACCTTCACCACACGGACTGCAGCAGTTCAAGAAGGCGGCTCACCACCACCTTCTCAAGGGCAATTAGGGATGGGCAATAAATGCCGGCCTCGCCAGCGACGCCCACATCCCATGAACAAATAAAAAAAGTTGTCTACAGATCTTCTGATAGTAGTGATGCAGTGGGCTTGGTTGGGGGGGGGGGGGGAAGAAATGTATAAATATGGAGATCAGGAACACATCAAGCAAAAACAATGTAGTTATAATGGAAGATTTTAATTTTCACAGACTGAGAAAAGCAGACCAGCACAAGTAGTAAAGGCAATGAATTCTAGAATATGTTCAGGACAGTTTTCTACAACAATGTTTTAGATCTGACAAGAGAACATGCCATACTGGATTTAGTGATAAGTAACAAACCAGAATTAATTAGCAATCTGACAGTAAGAGATCTTGCAAATAGTGACCATAATGATTGATATTAGGTTCGAGGGGGAAAGTGAGGGAGTCACAAATCAAGGTTTTAAATTCAATTAAGGCAAACTTTGAAAGATGAGAAATGAATTAACCACAGTAAGCTGGGCTGAACTGTTAATGAGTATAACCTACAGCCAAACAGTGGGAGGTATTCAAAGTATTTGGTATAATACAAAACCAGTACATACCCCTAAAAGGCAAAGGCTCCACATGTAGTCAAGCAACCATGGTCAGCAAATAAAAGCAAGAGACAGTATCAAGCTAAAAGAAAAGGCTTACACAAATACAAGGAAAAGTGGAAAACCAGCAGTTTGGGAGAGTTATAAAAAGCTTTAAAAGGGATACAAGTAATGAGATTAAAAAAGGAACATGAAAAAAAACTTGCAAGGGATATCAAGGTTAACAGCAAAAGTTTAATATATTGAGAAAGAGTGCTAACAGGGAATGTGGGGGCCATTAAAGACAGATGCAGCCAAGACAGTCATGGATAATAATTTAACAAATCTGCAATTTCCTTAATACTTTGTATCTGTTTTTTGGAGTGGACAAAGAGGACAAATACCAGCTGTAAATGGGAAACCTAACAATAAGTCAAGGGGTGATCAAATTGGAGGTGTTTAAAATGATAAAAAGAGATTTGATAGGGTAGATACAGAGACACCATTTCCTCTGGTGGGGGAATCCAGAACAAGAGGGCACAATCTTAAAATTAGAGCTAGGCCACTTGGGAGTGAAATCAGTAAGCATTTTTTCCATGGAAAGGGTGGTGGAAATCTGGAACTGTCTCCTCCATAAGGCTGGGTCAATTGAAATTTTCAAGACAGAAGAGATCAATAGATTTTTGTTGGGCAAGAGTATCAAAGGATATGAAGTAAAAGGTGGGAAAATGGAGTTGAGATACAGATCAGCCATGTTCTAAGTGAATGGTAGAACAGACAGCTCCTGTTTCTAGGAATTACTGGATCAATTGAACCAAAAATTCAAAATATTAATTTCATATCCTTAGAAGCTTAGCAAATTACAAAATCACATTTATATTCGTGTTTTTGAAATGTCAAGATTCATAGGACACAAGTGCAAAAAGTTGAGTACATAATGTGCAAATTTACACAAAATAACCATTTTCTCTTCTCAATTACTTTTCCATTTCACTTACTTTGTGGATAAGCAACCACTAGTCAACCTGCAACATGTTATCTTGTAAAATAATTAAAGTCAGTTTGTTTCAGCTAAACATTTTCAAGATCAAAACAGCATGATTTACACATTGTAAAATGTGAGGGCCTGTTTGTACTTCATGTTGCTTTGTACTGGGGACCATTCTGAGCAGTCTCAAACTTTCAACTAGAGTTTGTGCAGTCAGAAACAAAACATTTGAGTCACACCTGAGTCAACTTCAGTCAGTTCACTCAAAATACTATACAAAAGGAATTGAGTTTTATTTTCTTCCTCCAGTCCATTTTCTATGTTGTTTCCACCTCATTGTTTCAAGTAATATCAGATTAGATGAACAAGGCCTTTACCTCTAAAATGGAAAAGGTGCTCAAGAATAGTCTGAATTGACTTGCCCTACAGTCATCTCTCCCTTGGGGGAAGCAGCTCACCTCCATTTGCTGGCAGCTTGAACAGTTATGATGTTCTAAACCAGTTTCCTGCTACTCATCAAAACACACTGTTGTCTTAAAAGGAACATACTTTATAATATATTTTAAAAATTACATTTTACAGGGTAAGTTTGTTCATTAATGGCACTATGTAGCCAACTGTTAAGTAATTTTCACCTTTGTTACTCCATTTTCAATGCCAAGCCTACAAAACACTTAAAGTTTAAAGTCTTCATTTTACAAATGTTTTAGTACATCACAGCATCCAGATTTAACTTATATGCTTGCTATCTTTTAATGTGGTACTTACACACACACTCTCACTCCTCCTCCATGTTCTTTTGATGGAATTCCAATTATCTGCATGGAAATTCATGTTTTCCAAGTTAGGTAGCCCAACAGCAGGAGTGCAAGAGCTTTTTCCAGATCACAAAGTTAAGCACAGTCCTGCTGCCAGGGCACTGGCATAGAGCTGTGCTCCCTCACTTCACCCATTAAACAGACTGTTCAGTAGTCAACAGCTGGAGCCAACACAAGAAACACCAGGCAAATACTTCACTCAGTGATGAGCAACAGCTGTACACCAGATGCTAAGGTTTTGTGAGGTTGTCAGGCTGCCTTATAATCTAGGCCTGCATTCTTAACAGGAAAAAGCTTCAGCATACTATTAATGTCTGGAAAGAATAGACAATCTAAAATTATTTGACACCAAGAATAATGTGGTTTACATTTATAATACATCTGTGTTGAGTAGTGTGTCAGCAGTATGAAAACAAGATGTTTCATAAACAATGGATTACATTGTGTCATGATAAAGTTTCACCTAACCAAGAACACCAGACGGTGTTAAAAGCATCACGCCCCCAAACAATCCTCCTTTACTTGTTTGCCAGATGGAAGTGGCAGCATTTGTACTTATTTAAATAAAAAAGTAATTGAGTTTCCTTCTAAATCAAAGAGCACTTCATTCCCTTAATGTCTACCAGACTCCACAGGGAACACTTTGGCACTGCTCTTCTTCATTGCACTTAAAGTTGTCGCTTACATCAAAAATCAAACTTGTCATTTCTCCAATTGTTAAAATGTAGAAAGAGGAATTATGGACTCAAATCTTTATCCCATCACCATTACATAGTAATGAGAACCAAAGAGATACTACCCCACCTTGGCAGGCTTACTATTGAATAAAAATGTTCAATATTGTAATTCATAAAATGACAATCTTGGAACTGTAATGGCTTGTATAATTGCACTTACTCACCAACTTGGCTAATTGCTGGTTGTGTGAAACCATTAAAAAGTATACCAAGTTCAATTCTTTCAATACAATTTTAGCTGTTTGCCCATAAAGAGTTAGACTTTACATTTAACACTCAAGGTTATAAATGACCAATTCTATTATTGCCCTATAAATACACACCTTTCGCGTGGGACCATAATTCAATCGAATACATTTACTCTAAGCTTAACAATGTCATAAATGGGAGTGATTATTCTAACTGTTCAAAATTTTCAGCACATCTAAACTATGATCCCATTGCTGCTTCAAAAGTCATTAAAAAGGGAAGGAAATTTTTTCCCTTCAAATATTTATCCAATTCCTTTTTGAAAGGCACGATTGAGTCTGCATCCACCACCCTTTCAGGCAATGCATTCCAGATCTTAACTACTTGCTGCATAAAAAAGTTTTCCCTCACGTCACTTTTGGTTCTTTTGCCAGTTGCCTTAAATCTGTCTCCTCTGGTTCTTAACCCTTCCGCTAGTGGAAACAGTTTCTCTATTTATCTAAATCCTTCATAATTTTGAACACTTCTATCAAGTCTTCTCTCAACCTTCTCTGCTCTAAGAGAGCCCCAGCTTCTCCAGTCTATCCACCTAACTAAAAAGTCCCACATCCCTGGAATCATTCTAGTAAATCTGTTCTGCTTCCACTCGAAAGCCTTCACATCCTTCCTAAAGTGTGGTGCCCAGAATCGGATATAATACTCCAGTTGTGACTGAAGCAGTGTTTTATAAAAAGTTCAACATAACTTCCTTGCTTTTATATTCTAGGCCACTATTTATAAAGCCCAGGATCCCATATGCTTTATTTAAACCGCTTTCTCAACCTGTCCTGCCACCTTCAAAGATTGGTGCACATATACCCCCAGGTCTCTGTTCCTGCACACCCTTTAGTTTATATTGCCTCTCCTCATTCTTCCTACCAAAATGTATCACTTTGCACTTCTCTGCATTAAATTTCATCTGCCATGTGTCTGCCCATTCCACCAGCCTGTCTATGTCCTCTTGACGTCTATTACTATCTTCCTCACTGTTCACTACACTTCCAAGTTTTGTGTCATCTGCAACTTTTGAAATTGTGCCCTGTACATCCAAGTCCATGTCATTAATATATATCAAAAAAGCAGTAGTCCTAGTACTGACCAGAGGAACACCACTGTACACCTTCCTCCAGTCCGAAAAACAACCAATCACTACTGTTTCTTGTCACTTAGCCAATTTCACATCCATGCTGCCACTGCCACTTTTATTCCATAGGCTTCAATTTTGCTGACAAGCCTATTATGTGGCACTTTATCAAACACCTTTTGAAAGTCCATATACACAACATCAACTGCATTGCCCTCATCAACCCTCTTACCTCAAAAAACTCAAATTAGTTAAACGCTATTTGCCTTTAACAAATCAGTGCTGGCTTTTTTTTTTTTAAATTAATCCACACTTGTCCAAGTGACTATTAATTTTATCCCAGATTAACATTTCTAAAAGCTTCCCCACCTCCAAGGTTAAACTGACTGGCCTGTAGTTGCCAGGTTTATCCTAACACCCATTTTTGCAATTTTCCGGTCCTCTGGCAGCACCCACCGCCCCCCCGTATCTAAGGAGGATTGGAAGATTATGGCCAGCACCTCTGCAATTTCCACCCTTTGCTTTCCTCAGCAACCTAGGATGCACCCCTTCTGGATTGGGTGACATATCTACTTTAAGTACAGCTAGCCTTTCTAGTACCTCTTCTTTATCAATTTTCACCCCTTCCAGCGTCAACTACCTCCCCTCTTACTGTGACTTTGGCAGCATCTTCTTCCTTGGTAAGGACAGATGCAAAGTACTCTGAGTACCTCAGCTATGCCCTCTGCCTCCATGCATAGATCTCCTTTTTGTTCCCTAATCGGCCCCACCCCTCCTCTTACTCCTCGTTTACTATTTATATGCCTATAGAAGCCTTTTGGATTCCCTTTTACGTTAGCCACCAGTCTATTCTCATACTCTCTTTACCCCTCCTTTTTCACTTCTCTGTACTCTATATTCAGCCTGATTCTCACTTGTATTATCAACCTGACATCTGTCATACGCCCCCTTTTTCTGCTGCAACTGCTAGAAAGGTACATAGTGTAAAGTGTAAATTTAAATTTGTGAGCAAAAGACAAGAGGAAAGCATTTCTTTAATCGTAAATATTGCACTTAATGGGATGCAAATTTAAGTAGTGCTCCCAAATAAGTGTGGCCTGGTTGAAATGGCCAGCCTCTATTTATTGTCTAGACTCACTGCTCTTGTAATTTGTTTGGTGGCCCTTGAGGACAAGGGTCATGGAAATCATGCTTTGTGTATAGCCTAGGCTATTAAATTAGTCTAATGAAAGTGCACTTTGGTCAATAAACTGAGTCCCTGGGAGGATTCAGAGCATCTCCCAAACCTGGAGGAAATGGTGATAATGGTTTCCAATATACTTCAGCCTGCAAAAAATTCCTTTTTTGATGGATGCATTGAACTCCCTTGCTTTATCCAAACAGTAATTGAGAAAAACTCTCACCACCCAATGTGCCCACTAGTTCATTATCAGCTGCCCTAGTGAATTTCTTGCATCCTACTGCAGGCGGATCAGTAAAGCAGAAATCCTCAAATGCACAGTAGGAATGTGCAGTCCTTTAGAGTTTGGTCCATAAAGTTTATGTTTTAGCTGCTTATGTTTAAGATGCTCCTTAAAACCTACCTCTTTGACCAAGCTTTTGGTCGCCTGTCCTAATAGCTCCTTATGTGGCTCGGTGTCAAATTTTGTTTGATAATGCTCCTGTGAAGTGCCTTGGGATGTTTTACTACATTAAAAGGGTGCTATATAAATGCAAGTAATTGTTTAGCCAAAAAAGGTACTGTACACTAGCTATTGTAGATATTTCAAATTTGGAGGGTCTGACATCTGTCTACATTAAATCTTTCATTTTTACTTTGCAATTCAAGGGTTGGGTAGCATTTTGAAGACATGTACAATTGCTTTCTGAAAAAAAGTTTAAGTGTACAATGGTCACAGATTATTTCCACCTCTGCCTCGACTGTCACTTTCTCTTTCTCCTTTGCCCTTTCTACAGCAGAGATTGAAGTAAAGATGCTGCTTTGTGGCTAACATAACCCTTAACCAGTTACCAGGAGGTACACACAAATGGCCAGATAGAGACTCCAGCCTAGGTTTACTGATGTTACAATTGGAGAACTTAGGCCTCCATGTATAATGTCCCATCCTTTCTGGGGGGAGGATGCCTGACCTCAGTTTCCTCAACAGTCAAAACAAAGTTTGGTGGTGAGAGAGGGGGTGGGGGGTGGAGAAAGGAGGAGAGCAGTGGGCAGGGAAGAGGAGATGTAGGGAGAACACAGGAGGGAAATAGAAAAGGGAAAGGAAAGAACATTGAACTGGCATTCTGGTAAAAATGATCTATTTACTAGCAATTTTGTATTGGTTTCTAAATAGCATGTCAAATCATGCTCCAAAAAAGGGGGAAATGAAACACCCCTATGAAAATGCCACAATAGTTTGCTTTATCAGATACATCTGAACTTTTCCAATGACAAAACATCATTGTGATGAGTTTTCAGAGCATTGCCATTCCAGGAACTAAACCTGCCCAAAAAAACACTTCCTAGAAGAGCACCTTATCTTTTTTTTTTAAAAAAAGAGAAAGTAACAATGCTCCGCAGTACTTAGAAACCACATCAGTTTTGGGGGAGAATCCAAGTGAAGAATGATACATCTCCCTGAAGGTGGTTGGGGGAAAAATTAAAAGATTCATAGGGAAGGGTCACATCTGGGTGGTACCCTATCAGCTCTCAACATTAAGCACTGGCAACCACCCAGGAAGCCAGAGGTCTATCCTCTCAGCAGCAGAGGTGAAGGACAGGGGGACCAGGATTCTGAATTTACAAAGGGGAGGGGGAAAAAAAGATAGTTATCACAGTTAACAGAAAAAGTTCAAAGTTCCACCCCCCCAACCACTCACCTGGATTTAAGAACATGCCCCAGAATTACCTTCACTGGTAATACAACCATTCTTTTTGGTAAACTAAAATTGATACTGTATGAAATGCATTAAGAACTACTTCTGTAACAATCGTTTCCTTACACAATAAAGATATAAAATCAACATTGCTTTGCCAACTGGATTTAGGAGCACACTTTGTTTTATTTCAAAATACACTTTAAATTCTATGAAATAAGGTGCACAGTTCAAAGCAAATATCGCAATTCCAAACCAGAACATTTCAGACCAAAAACACCACAGGATTGTACACAAAGTGATCTCGTTATTACAATTCAAACAGTATTTCTTATGACTCATGGTGTACAATACAAGGTGGGGTGGCCTTTCCATAGGTCGGACCTCACCTCAGTGCGTCCCGCAGCATGTACTCCTGGACCTTTGAGTGTGCCAGTCGCAACACTCAGTCATGGACAGCTCCTTCAGCTGGAAGACCAGCATATTTCGGGCGGACCAAAAGAGCCTCCTTCACAGAGTTGATGGTCTTCCAGCTGCAGTTGATATCTGTTTCGGTGTGTCCCCCGGGGAACAGTCCGTAGAGCACAGCGTCCTGTGTTACCGAACTGTTTGGGATGAACCGGGACAGATACCAATGAATCTCTCTCCACATCCTCTGCGTAAAGGGGCAGCCCATCAGGAGGTGGAAGATGGTCTCCACCCTGCCACAGCACTGAGGTTCCATGCATGTTGGAAGGACCTCTCACTACAATCCTTGCTATATCCTGGTGGCTGTTGGTCAGTTCCGGCAACGAGACGTTCTGCCAAAATGGCATTGACCATCTGGTCGGGGAAGAAACCGATAGAGTCCACGTTCAATTCCTTGCAGGTCTTGAGAACGTTGTGTCGACCACTGTGACTGCCTTGTGGTTGAAGAGATTCCTCCTCAGGAACTTCTCCACCTGGGAAGGTGGTTGGGGGAAACGAACAGTCCAGCTAGACAGGACGTTCTGTGCCTGCTCGGCCAGCATGGCCAGACCCAGCCTTCTCAGTGCATTGGACAGGTAGAGACCCAGCACGTAGTGATACTTGATGTTTGCATACTGGGGCTCTACAATTATCCTGAGGCAGCCACACAAAAGGTGGCCATCATGATCAGAGCAGCTTTGGGGAAGCTCTCCCCTCTCCCTCCTTTGTCTGGGTTCATGTACATGGTGGCCCTGTGGACACTTTCTACCTTGGACCTCTAGACAAATGGGAAAATAGCTCGGGTGACTGACGGCGGAGTTGTGGGGAATGGGCCAGACCCTGGCTATGTAGAGCAACACAGAGAGTACCTCACACCTTAGCACCAGGTTCCTGCCGGTTATGGAGAGGGAGCGTCCCACCCACATACCAAGCTTTTGTTTGGCCTTGGCAACCTGCTCCTCCCAGTTCTTTGTGCAGGCCAGGCCCCCCCCCGAACCAGATCCCCAGCAACTTCAGGTAGTGTCGGACCTGACTGTGAAGGGGACAAGGGACTGGGCCTCCCACCTGCCAAAGAACACAGCCTTGCTTTTATTTTGGTTTACTCTGGCCCCCACATCCTCTGGTATCTCCATCATTGACTCTCCTGTTAGAGAAACAGGACTGCTATAAAATGGGATGCAGTAGGTTGCACTATACAGATGTGCTTCCTGAGAAATGAGTCAGTTTTGGGTGTCAGTCATCGTGTTCTGTGACATTTGTTACAATAGTTAAACTGAGCTGATGACAATTTGAGTCACAGTTACAGGCCCTACCCAAAAAAGTTGTTACAAACCACTAAACGTCACAAGAAATTTAAATAAAAGCATTGCTGAATTAAAAGGTGTTTACTTTCTGGAGTGACTGACTCTGGCTGTTATTAGGTGAAGTAACTAAAAAAAAACAAATTAATTGACACTAGTATTCTAAACCAAAATTTGACAATAGAACAAGAACATACTTGTGTTTAATAAAGGATGCATTTACACTACAAGGTCAGTGCTAGTGCAAAGCAATTTCAGCTTAGCACCAACGCTAAACTTGTGTAACGTAAATCGGATATTACGGTCCAAATTGACTAAATCAAAGCAGAGAGCAAAGACTCCCTCCTCCAAGTACTCTAAGTCCATTTAGTTCAGGCTGTATTTACATTACAAGTGCTGTTCCTTTGTTATCTCCAGACTCGACAATTCCAATGCTCTCTTGGCCGGCCTCCCACCCTGCACCCTCTAAACTTGAGCTCATCAAAAACTCTATTGCCTGTATCCTAACTCGCACCACATCCCTTTCACCCATCACCCTTGTGCTAGCTCCTGGTCCGGCAACAGCTTGGTTTTAAAATTCTCATCCTTGTTTTCAAACCCCTCCCTATCTCTAACCTCCTCCAGCCCTATAACCCTCCAAGATCTCAGCACTCCTCCAATTCCAGCCTCTCAAGCATCCGATTTTCTTCGCGACACCAGTGGCGGCTGTGCCTTCAGCTGCCTAGGCCTTAAGCTCCAAGCTCTGGAATTCCCTCCCTAAACTTCTCCACCTCTCTCTCCTTTACGATACTACTTAAAACCTAGTCCTAGCTCGACATCAAGTTTTGCCTGATAACGCTCCTGTGAAGTGCCTTGGGACATTTTACAATGTTAAAGGTGCTATAGAAATGCAGTTGCTGTTGTCTGCACAAAGTAATGCTACAGTTCTAGTGTAAATGCACCATTGAAGAATGCACATCAATATTAAAACATAAGACCATAAGAAAAAAAGAGTAGGAGTAGGCCATACGGCCCCTTGAGCCTGCTCCGCCATTAAGATCAGGGCTGATCTTCGACCTCAACTCCATTTTCCCGCCCGATCCCCATAGAGTCCAAAAATCTATCCATCTCAACCTTGAATATATTCAATGACTCAGCATCCATAGCCCCCTGGGGTAGACAATTCCAAAGATTTACAACCCTGAGTGAAGAAATTCTTCCTCATCTCAGTATTAAATGGCTGACCCCTTATGAGACTATGCCCCCCCCCAGTGCTAGACACTCCAGCCAGGTGAAACAACCTCTCAGCACCTACCCTGTCTAGCCCCCTCAGAATCTTGTATGTGTCAATCCAGTCATAAATTGTGACACTTATAAATTGGTTAGCTGCATGTTTAAAAAAAAGCACAATATCTTCCCAAACAAGGTTTTTAAAAAAATGATCTCTATGCTTCAGGGGGTTAGTTGCCTTTGTTTTGAGAATTGGATTAGCATTAGTTAGCGTTTATATACAAAGTATTTATTGTAAATTACAGTTTGTGTGTTTTACAGGTATGACTGGGATGGAACTAAATTAATCCTAGCCATTCAATTCAATATTTGTCAGACATCAATATGGTTTCATTGCTAGCTGATGTACATGAAAATGACCACTTATCCTAAAGCCACAAAATGTTACCAAAGAAAAATATAATGGAATATCTTAATTTTCTTCAAATAACTTAGAACAGGTGCTATCTGTTTACATTTGAGGAGAAAGCACCACTTAGCACTCTATGCCACCGAAGACAAGTGCCAGCTCATTTAGAATACAAGGTAGCTGGTGTAGGGACTGTTGTTGGCCATGATGCTGCTGCAATATAATTATAGCACAAAGTCACATAGAAACTGGAAATCAAATTAGGATAGATTAAGCAAATCAGTGATTGCTGTATCTTTAGCACAAAATGCTGCCTTTTAAAAAAAAAACACCATAACAGCTCAAAGGGTAAATGCACCAAGTGGTGCAACACTAAACCATGTAGTGTACTCTTAATAACCCAAAGTCAGTTTCTGTGCTAAAATATTGAATTATTCAATAATTTGAATTAAGCAATGAAAACATTGGAAAGTAGTGCAAAAAAAAAATTCATGATTGTTAATCAACTCTGAATTGAGCAGGTTTAGTTCCAGGTGCCAAGTTAGCTGACTACTGCCAAGACAGTGAAGTACTACAGATGGCCTCAATACCACCAAGTTAAGGGACACAGTTGGTGAAACATGCTGGGATTCTCACCCTGGATCACAATGAACTGACCCCCCACTATCAGACAAGGGTGCAGACAGTTGAGCAAGGGACTCTAGCATTAGCTAGATCTGTACCCTGACAAGATCACCAGAGGGAAAACTGAAGGTGAAAAAAAACATACACACAGGAATTATTACAATTCTATACATTTCTCTGATTCTACTTTGTAACATTGATAATGTAAAGAAAATTACACTTTGATGTTTCAGATTTACAAATAGCACATCTCAAAGACAATCGTTCAGCACACAATGGGTTCAAGTGATTTCAGTTAAATGTTGATCTTGTACAAGACAAGATACGAGAATATGAAAAACTCACAGTGCAGTTCTGCAACTGAAGGTACTGTACATCTCGGTTAAAATTAGTTCTACATTTAATTTTACTGCATCAGGTAAAAATGTGAATTTTGACAATCAATAAAGCAATTTTATTTGTGATTTGTTCCCCCAAGGGTTAATAGGCAACCCCAGCTCTGTGCACCAACACTAACTGCAGCCTCAATTTTGGAAAGAGGAATTAAGTCACCCAAATGCTGGGCCTCTGGTACATTATACCACATCCAGGAAAGTGTATCAGCTATTGTTCTCATTGAGGAAACTATTAAATGCAAATACTCAGACAGGTCAAGTGCAGATGCGATGAGGTCATATGCCTTCTCTTCATTTAGCAAAGGACAATAGGCACCTGAAACAGCTTGCCTGCCCTTAGAGACAGAGTTACATTGCACAAGTCCAATTCCATTTGGAAATATTGACTTGCTGTAGGAGGATTTTCTATTAGGTGAGGCATAAATATTATTAATGATTATAAATGAAACTGCATGCACTCCTCATGGGTCAGGATTAAATTATTGGTTCAAGAACTCTGGACTGACCCATCATGTGCACTAAGTATTCTAAGTTAGGATGTCATTTCAGAAAGTATAATTAATCTTGTCATTACAGCAGGATTGGTACTTAACAGGAAATGATTACCCTCTGTTTCGAGAGTCAAAACAGCCAACACACTGATTTTGGGGAGATTACATTAGATGTAGAAGTGGATACATTCAGTGGCTTCTAGAATTTGGCATAAGTTTCTTTTTATAAAGTATATTTAACCACTGATAATTTAGAAAACACCTGTAGAATGAATACTGGATTTGGCAACTGTTAAACAAATCAAAGAGTAGCTGGCTAAATTTATAGGGATTTTAGCTAAATAAAAGCAAAAGGGTCTTCATAACTGGAAATAAAAATCTTAAAAACAGCCAATCCATATCAAAAATGAGGTATTAACAAGTCTTACCCCTTTAAAATTCTACATACAAGCATCATTCACGAGGTTTATTTATAACCTCTGATTTTCTCCCAAGAGTTTTGTTGGTTAACATTGGTGAACAACTTGCACAGTGCCTTTAATGTTTTTCTCATTTAAAATGCACTATATAAATACAAGATAGTGAATGCAGCTTACTAGCATAGCAGCCAGCGTCTTTTTTTAAAAAAAAGAATGGAAATGGATGTTGCTTGAGGGGCCAATCATGTCTGGGAAAATTGGATTATATCATGCATATATTTGGTGCAGCTTTTCTTACTAGTACCAGCTGAGATTTCCTACATTTTCCACTGGGAATAAGCAAACCTTTGGCCCACATATAACTTTGGAAATTACTAGCACAGGAGTAGCAAAACATTGGCATTTTTAAGTGCACACCTTCCCTACAACCCTATTTCAACATCTTTATTTCCTGTTTAATGGAATGTGGTTTGGTCACTGGCTACAGGGCAACTATTCTCCAGAACAATTGTTACGCTAAAGGATTGTATGCATGACACATAAGAGCAAGTACTTACATTCTAAATAGTGACAGGTTTTATCACAACAGTGATGTCCTACTGGCATGAGACCTGTCACTGGAGAATTGCGTTCTCTGTACAAAAAGGTGTCTCCCAACCCAATAGAATTTCACACTTTATGGACATTGGTGAACTTACTGCCTTGGTAGCTGCTTAACAAGTAAAAAAGGAAAACTAATACTGATGGAAGACAAGCTCAGACACCTAGTAGGAACTATATAGTTGCATACGCAAGGGGAGATAATCAAATTAAAAGAAACTAGTTTGCCTCCCTCTCCCTATTAGAGTAGGTAGGATGAGATTTGCAAGGGTTGGGGAAGAATTCTGTTTGAATACCGAATACACAAGAGTACATTAGTTTACAATCGTTCACCTGACGAAGGAGGAAGCCTCCGAAAGCTTGTGAATTTAAAATAAAATTGCTGGACTATAACTTGGTGTTGTAAAATTGTTTACAATTAGTTTACAAAGGTTGGGGTTGAACTGAAAGCTAGTGCAGTCTGCAGGTACAAGGGTGTATCTAAATTAATGAATGATGCAAGCAGCAATAGGCAATGTTGTTTAATGAAAGACAACACATCTACTGATAAATAGATCTCCCTCCTAGTGTTGTTCAAACTTTAAAAGTTGTACAATTCTTGCTGCAAATTATTCTGTTCTCCACATATGCTGACTGACCGGCTGTGCATTGCCAGCATTCTGTGTTTAGGACAGTTAAGGATTAGTTTCTCTCCCCATCCCACCAAGATCTCCCTGAAAAATAAACCACTTTAAAAAGAGCTGTCCAATTAACCATTCATGAAAAATCTCATCACATGGTGGGGGATGGACAATCTTGTGACTCATACTTCCAACCTCTGGCCCATGAAGCAAGCAGTTTTACCATTCTATACCAAATATATTTCATAGACTTTTTGCCAGCCAGTAACCTGAATGCTGCCATTTTTGTGTGTGTGTGTGGGGGGGGGGGGGGTAGTAGGAGGAATTAACATTTCCCACAATATACAGGTCAGAATATTCAAGGATTACCAATATACAAGATCTAGAAAGTAACCATTTTTACTTCAAAGAAAACTTCATTAGTCAGAAAACCATTTTTACACAGTGAGCATGATTAGACCACAGCCCTAGACCTAAACAGCTTTAAAACAATTTACACAAAGCAATTCTAGAGTTACTTCACACAGCTACACTTCAAATAGTCACATGCTCCCTGAGACTATCCTGTTTTTGCAGCAGGGAAGAACTGGCCTATGCAGATACATGGGTAGGTGTGATAATCTAAGTATCTATTTTCAGTGGGGTGGGGGAGGGGAAAACTTGTTTCCAATTTTGCTTCCAGGAAAATAAGATTTTATTCCCAATTTTCACAGTCTGCCTGTCAGGTTTTTTTTTTGCTTGAGCAGTGATGGGTTTAAAAAGCAATTAAATCCAAACTTGTTCCACTATAATTGTTCCTTCTGCTTCCCTGATATATCTAACCAGCAAAAATTAACCATCTGAATTTTGCAGCTAGCAATTTGAAACAGCACGTCAGCATTTGTTGGTTGCCAGCAGCCCATATTGATCCCTGGATTCAATTCATACTAAGTGTGTCAGTACAAGTCAGGCTTTCTGTAGGCCGACAATGAAGCTTCATAGGCTGAAATCCATTTCACATAATCCGCTAAAACCTACATCCTGGCAAGAACAGATACCCTCTTTCCTTTGAAGTGTTTCAATGTTACCAGCTGGGGGAAAGTATTGATATCCCACATAAATCCACACAGTTCTGCATCTTGTTAATTAATTCAAATTATGCAATATTTTCTGATTAAAGACAAACTGAATCTCATCTGAATTCATCCAGAGACGACATGAATTTTAATATCACCATCATTTAAAATAAGGGCTACATTCCATTACTATTTCACTCAACTTAAACTCTACACAGCCACTACCAAAAGTTTCACCACCTTGTCAAGACGTATCTAATGCCATTATACCCACAATGACAGTGTAATACAGGCCTCCAATTCCCACAACAAAATCTCGTGGGCAGGTCATTTACACCAGCTGCTTGTACTAGTAGCGTGGAATTACCAAAGAATCAATGTATGTGCTTACAACCTCAAAACCATGCACAATGTCCAATCTGTGCCAAGATTGGTTCTAGTTGAAAAATTATGAAAATTAGAAATAAGATGAATTTTAATAGTGCTCCACTTTGATTGTACAGTAACTGAACACAAAAGCTTAGACTAGTCCAATTTATCTAGAAACCAGAGATGGCTCATTCATACCAGCATGAATGATTTTGGGACAGTGATAGGAACCATATAACTACTCTTACAGAACAGATTTCAGTGTGGCACTAATCCTCAAACTGTACTACAAGGGTATAATAGTACCATTAAGGACCAACAGTCTCACCTTATAGATAAAGACTCATTTTTGTGGATCTCACGAGCTGGTCAGATTTGATGCCTTTTGTATTTACCTGCTAAAACGCAGCGTTGGCTCCATGAATCAATGTGCTGTGGATGCACAGAACCAGCTGTGTCAATTCCCAGGCCTGCCCTGTATTACATCCCCATGATAATCTTAAAAAAAATATAGGATCTGAAAGAAAAGAGTTTATGAAAGACTATCGTTGATGTTAAATAAGATGATTGGGATTCTTGTTAAACTCCCCAGTTCATGCAGACGCAGTCGTGAAAATTAGACCTGCACAATCTTGTGGGTCTCAGTCAGTTAGCAGCCCCCAAATAAGCCTATAGCAAGAGCGGTTGCAGATGACAAAGTAAATTGGGGAGAATACAGCATAGAGGTGACTCATATCCATTTGAGCACAAGTCTCCTGGGACCCAAGCACTATGGTAAAAGTTCCTGGTGTTACAGTTAATTCACTGCACTTCATTTAGCTTCTACATTTACACATGGATTCATCTACCTTAGAAATGGGTCAACTATTCAAAACAATGCTTCACTGAGGACAGCCATTTTATGTTTAACTGTAATTGGTTCGAATACAAAGCAAACTTCATCTAGGGTTTAAAATACCCTGTTAATGTCTCTAGTTTCAAGCCTGTTCCACCAGTCAGATGATAATGGCTGATCTGTACCTCAATTTCATTTACTTGGCTTTGCTCCATATCCCTTGATACTCTTACCCAACAAATATCTAAAAATTGATCTCAGTCTTGAAAATCTCAATTGACCCAGCATCCAGAGTCTTTTGGGGGAGGGAATTCCAGATTTCCACTATCCTTTGTGTGGAAAAGTGCTTCCTGATTTCTCTCCTAAATGGCCAGGCTCTAATTTTAAGATTATGCCTTCAGGTTCTGGAGTCCCACAAAAACATAGGGTAGATAGAGAAACTATCAAATTCCTTTATTATTTTGAACACCTTGATTAGATCACCCCTCAACTTTCTAAACTCAAGGGAATAAAAACAAAGTTTACAGATCCTGTCCTCATAATTTAACACTTAACCCTGGTATCATTCTGGTGATGGTGCACTGCACCTTCTCCAGCATATCGTTCCTGAGGTGCGGTGCCAAAAACTGAATGCAATATTCTAAATGAGGAATGACCAAGGGTCTGAACAAAAACAGCACATTTTGTCACTTTTATATTCTAATCCCATCCCTTAGTCTCATCTGCAAACTTGGATTTATAACTATTGCTTCATCCAAGTCATTAATCCTCATTTTTGAATTCCAACTGGAGATAAAAGGCCAAATGCAATTTTCCTTTTTATACCTGTACACTAGCTTAGTGATGTGTACATGGACATTGTTTTGTCCGTGTACCCTTTGCTCCTTCACAGCTCCTAGTCTCTCACTAAGAAAATATTCTGATTTGTCAGATTCAAAGTGGATGACCTCACACTTCCCCACATTTAACTCAGTCTGCCATAGTTTTGCCCACTTAGTATGTCTATGTCCCATTGTAACTTCCTGCTCCCAGCCACACAACTGACTGTGCCTCCCAACTTAGTGGCATCTGCAAACCTGGATATACAACTCTATTCCTTCATACAAGTCATTAATATACAAGAAGAAAAACTGAGGCCCCTGGAGAACACCACTAGTCACATCCCACCAGACAGCGTTACCTTTATCCCTATTTTGGCCTCCCAGCCAATTAACAACCCACGTCACAAGATTACTCCCAATTTTTGCTCTCTCAAGTGGAACATTATCAAATGCCTTCTGGAAAGTCCATATAGACAACATCCATCGACACTCCCCTATCCACCATGCTAGTGACCTCTTAAATAAAATGCAACTTGATTAGTCAGACATGACCTACACTTCACAAATCTCTTCAGGTGTACTCAAGATGTGCGCCATGCTAATGCAGTCAGCAACTCCAAAGTAACCTTGTCAGATTTGCCAAGACCAGCATCTGGGAAAGACTTTCTTTTTTAAAAAAGAGAAAGGACTTGCCATCAGCCAGTCTTAGTAAAGCTGACAGGTTTACTACGATGTTTGGGTCTGCTAATGTCTGCACGAGACCCATGCAAATGGTCCAGTGGGACAAATACAGCTCAGGTCTCCCACTAACTGCCTCAACTCAGGGTGCAAATAAACCTTCCCCTAGAAATTACAGCTGATCAGCATCAAGCTGTTAAGTAGAGAAATTTCACAAGGAGACATTCATTCCCAAACAAACCTAAAACACATTTTCTGCATGTGGTTTTGAAGCAATTGTGCATGCAGCATAGGCATCCCTTCACTTAGCAAGGGACTTTACAAGATCTTATCAAGGCTTGATAGACAATCATCACAGATAGCACAAGGCCTGATGTGTATTTCCACCCCCCCCCCTACTGAATTAGCTAAAATGTCAATTTATTTATCAATTGGAATCTGTTTTACAGTTCAGTTGGAATATTTGCTTGTACAATATGAATTGGATACCTCAGATCACTTCTGATTTAGAATTTAACAATGCAATCCTTATGTAGTAGCTCAGAAGGTAGTTTATACTAAACTGATCTTATAATACTCTATAGTGCTCAATACCAACTACAGCACACAATGAGTTTTAAAAAATCATTTGAATCTTCTAATTTGAAGATATCAGTGATCTGTATGATAACTCCTTGTGGGTTCAATTTTAATTTGGAAGTGCAGGTGCGTTGGGGGCAGGGCTACTAAAATCGGGGAAATGAGGAGCGGGAAACGTACCCGGCTCCAACACACCGACTTCTGCGTCTCACAAAAATGCATCTGGGTGTGCGTGCCATTCCCAAACCTGGAAGTCCTGCCGGCAATTAAAGCCGGAGTTAAAGTTTTCAATTGGGGAAAGGCCAATTTTACTAAACTGAAGTGATTTAGCAGAAGTAAACTGGAAACAGCTACTTGAAGGTAAATCAGTGTCAGAGCAGTGGGAGACATTCAAAGGGGTGATTTAAGGGGTTCAGGGTAAACATGTTCCCACAAAGAAAAAGGGAGGGGCTGCCAAATCTAGAACCCCCTGGATGTCAAGAAGCATTCAGGGTAAGATAAGGCAAAAAAAGAAAGCCCATGATAGACAACAGGAACTCAATATTATGGAAAGCTTAGGAGTATTCAAAGTGCAGGGGTGAAGTTAAAAAGGAAATTAGGAAAGCAAAGAGGGCATGAAAAAATATTAGCAAGTAAAATCAAAGAAAAGCCAAAAGATGTTTTATTAATACACTAAGAGCAAGAGGATAATGAAGGAAAAAAAGAGTAGGGCCTATTAGAGACCAAAAAAGTAAACTGTGTATGGAGGCGGATGATGCGAGTATGGTTCTTAATGAATACTTTGTATCTGTCTTCACAAAGGAGAGGGATGATGCAGGGATTGAAGTTAAGGAGGATGAGTGTGAAATATTGGATCAGATAAATATAGTGAGAGGGGAAGTATTAAGGGGATTAGCAACTTTGAAAGTGGATAAATCACCAGGGCAGGATGAAATTATCAAAAGAAGCCAGGGAGGAAATAGCGGAGGCTTTAACAATCATTTTCCAAACTTCAATGGATACAGACGTAGTGTCGGAGGATTGGAGGACTGCTAACGTTGTTTAAAAAGGGAGCGAAGGATAGAACTCAGTGGTGGGCAAATTATTGGAATCAATTCTGAGGGACAGGATAAACTGTCACTTAGAAAGGCATGGACTAATCAAGGACAGTCAGCACGAATTTGTTAAGGGGAGGTCGTGTCTGACTAACTTGATTGAATTTTGCGAGGAGATAACAAGATGGGTCGATGAGGGTAGCGCAATTGATGTAGTCTACATGGATTTTAGCAAGGCTTTTGACAAGGTCCCAAATGGCAGATTGGTCAAAAAAGTAAAGGCCCATGGGATCCCAGGGAATGTGGCAAATTGGATCCAAAATTGGCTCAGTGGCAGGAAGCAAAAGGTAGTGGTTGAGGAAGAAAACTGTAGACTGCAGGAAGATATCAATGGACTGGTCAGATGGGCAGAAAAGTGGCAAATGGAGTTCACTCTGAAGAAGTGTGAGGTATTGCATTTGGGGAGAGCAAACAAGGCAAGGGAATACACAATAAATGGGAGGATACTGAGAGACCTTGGAGTACATGTCCACAGATCCCTGAAGGTAACAGGACAGGTAGATAAGGTGGTTAAGGCGGCATATGGAATGCTTTCCTTTATTAGCCGAGGCATAGAATATAAAAGCAGGCAGGTTATGCTGGAACTGTATAAAACATTAGTTAGGCTACAGCTTGAGTACTGCGCAGAGTTCTGGTCACCATTACAGGAAGGATGTAATTGCACTAGAGGGTGCAGAGGAGATTTATGAGGATGTTGCCAGGTCTGGACAATTTTAGCTATGATGACAGATTAGATAGGCTGGGGTTGTTTTCCTTGGAACAGAGGCGGCTGAGGGGCGATTTGATTGAGGTGTACAAAATTACGAGGGACTTAGATATGGTAGTTGGGAAGGACCTATTTCCCTTAGCGGAGGGGTCAATAACCAGGGGGCAGAGATTTAAAGTGATTGGTAGAAGGATTGGAGCGGAAATTAGGAAAATATTTTTCACCCACAGGGTGGTAGGGGTCTGGAACTCACTGCCCGAGAGGATGGCAGAAGCAGAAACCCTCAACTCATTTAAAAAATACCTGGATGTGCACCGAAGAGCCATGACCTGAAGGGCTACGGACCAAATGCAGGAAAGTGGGATTAGGCTGGGTGGCTCGTTTCTCAGTTGGCGCGGACATGGTGGGCCGAATGGCCTCCTCCTGTGCCGTTAATTTTCTATGATATTTAAAGCAAATGTACCTCATTGAGGTCCTTAAGGTATTTATTTCTTACATATTATTACGTAGTTAGAAAGATTTTTCAACTTACCTGGGCGGCTTTCCCACGACTTCCGATTCACCCCTGGGGTGTGAAGGGCCGGATCAGTCAAAAATAAAAGTAAATGAAATAAAATAACATTTCACAACGTAAAATAAACAAACCTACCTGTGAAATGATGTCACCTGCGTCCCCCACCCCCGATGTCTCTCTCTTTCCTCCTCCCCCCCCCCCCCAGGCGTTGCAGCTCCAGTTGGCAGCCAGACTATCAGGCTGGCTGCTGAGCACAAAACCCAGAAGATTAATGAGCATCAATTACCTCGCAATTGCGTGGGGAAAGTTAAGTTTTTATGTTTCAGGTTTGCCGCGCGCCCATTGACCACCTCCCCCCTGCTGCCATCCCGCCACCCTTTTAAAATTGAGCCCCATAAGTACAACAGATATGCTGAAGTTAGAAGAGTCAATATTTGTCCATCTAACATCCAAGATACACAAATTGACATCTACCCTACAAATGCCAGCATATTGTGGGAAATGCAAAGTAGGAAAGCTACATTAAGATACCAATAGATGGCTCAATGAGTAATTGAACCATAGAAACCAGGAAGGTCCTACATTCAATTAAACAAAAAGCGAAATACTGCAGATGCTGGAAATCCAAAATAATACCCTGACAAGAACTTTATCATATGGATGATTCAAATAGCTTATTGCATATATTGTCTTTCATATACACCAGTTTCAATGGACTGCCTGCCCTTTAAATTAAATCCTGTCAGTTCAGTGCGAGTAAGTGATATAATTTACAAGACTCCCATGATCATGCAGTTTATTGGGTAGCATTGACAGGGACAGTTTTACAATGATAGCAGTATATTTAAAGCAGACTCCACACAGCCACAGTTTTATGTACAAAGCATTGACGGGAAGGGTTGAGAAATCTGCTTCTGGACACAAAGGAATCACATTGTGGAACACTAACCCTCATTGACAGGTCTACAAATCCAAATAAACCTCTAAATCCAGCAAGAGACCCACTACTTGCACAGCAATTTCCCATATTGGAAATGTCAAAATTAGCACTGTACTCCATTTAAACCTCCATGCAAGCAGATCTTTTACTTCACATTTGCAAATGTAATGTACCTCTAATAGAAGGGTTAATGGAATGCTTTAATTGATAACCAAAAAAGGAAATTTGCTAATATAAAAGATTACTGATTAATTAGCAGACCAGCAGCTACAATCCTAGAGCACTGAGACTCAGAGACCAGGCTTGGCACGCAAGCCATGATTTACATTCATACTCTATTTTCTCCTGATGGAAAAATGTCATTCTTGGCCAAACTGTTGCAAAAGGAGAGAGAAACTGATGGATGTGGTGTCTTGTTGCAAGAACAAAGGGGTGATGTTGACCAGGTCTGTGGACCTGTCCATACATTGACTGGCTTTGAAAAGTCCATTCATCTACATTGTGAACTGGGTGGGTGGGTGAAGGGGAGAAAGGGGAAGGAGAGCTCAGCTACATTCAATCCTGTGATCAAGACATCAAGAAAGTCAACCGTACACAATAAGCCATTTTTGCTGACCAGAATTACTACCAGCTAGCTAACTGAACTACTGCAAGACAAAATCCAATCCACTTTTAAAGGTCAAAGGTTACCATGCTTGTGACTTTGCGTCATCAGCATGCATTCAACTTGATCACCTACATTTCATAAAAGCTGGAGAGAACTGCTTCATGTCTGTGGCTCACTGCTACACTTCATGCAATTACTTCCTTATCCAAGATGTAGATCTGCAACAACTTGCATTTATATAGCATCTTTTAACATAGAAAAACATCCCAAAGCACTTTGCATAATCAATCAGCAAGCTACACTAATGAACCCAGATCCATTTATATGTTTAGTCCTACCATTTCAATTTTTCAATTTGCTATGATTTACCAAAGTGTCAAGCATCTTGTAAATTTTACATTTTAGCTCTTGCTAAATTTGCCCAAAAATGCATCATACAATATATTTTACTAAAAAAATGAAAATTAATTTTAAATGGTATAATGTCATTAAACACTGTCCAAGATTTAGTCACTGTGGCACAAAAAAGTATTCGATGGTATAACTGGGTGCCGCTGAAGCCAACCAGAACATTTATATAAAACTACTCATTTAAAAAGAATGTTTGAGGGTTTCACAAGGAGGTAAACATGGAGCAGGAAGAGCTCACACAATTGGGTGGTGTATGAACTTGACTATGATGGTTGATTGTGGCACAGAAGGTTCCAGTTGATGACTGCCTGGTATAGAATCTTTCACAGGCAGAAGTAGCATTTTAGCTTCGCCACTGGTATTCCGTGTGGAGGTTTTGGACTGAAAGAATACCGGGGTGCAGCTGTAGCACTTCTATACTCCTGACAAACTTGGAAGCCCAGGTTTAAGAGGCAACTAACTGTTCAGAATTGAGGGGTCCTATTCACTCCACATTTCAAATTGGATGAAATACAAACTGCAGGACAGAAGGGCTGGTAAGAGTGGAGTTCCCCCCCATTTTCTTTTGATTCAGGTTTACAAGTTAACATACTTTTTTTTTAAAACCATTTGCTGTGGAGACACTTCAAATTCAGGTTTGATGATTCAAGTAAATTTTGCTCACCATGACTTTTTAAAAATTAATAATCTCATGAGGGGGAAAGTTCACCATTCACCTGGCTAGCACAACCTTCTGTTAGTGCATAGATAGCAATGACCTTAAAATTAACACCTTCTAGCCTGTTCTGCATTTTCCCAGAAAATACTTGCAATATATCTATTTCACTTCAGACATTAGAAATCAGTCCACAAAATTAGCTCAACACCAAATACTTGGATTTGATAAGATATACAATAGAGACCTATCAGCATTGCTTAACTATATCCAATCACTTAAGTTTCTTGAATATCTGCCACTGCATTCCTGAATCTTGGCAGCACACCATGCGCTTACCTATTAGAAATGCACTGCAACAATAAACAAACAGTCTCATTAAAAACACAGAAAAACTACTTAAATATGTTTATAGGTTAAATCGATTTAACCTATAATCAGAATAATATATCTGGGATAATAGGAAGTTAAGAGTCTTCCGTTTAACTCATCAGTGACTGCACAGAGTCTGAATATTCAAAAGCCATATTCAGTCAGAACAAAATCTTTAAATACTATTAGAACATGGTTCAGCAGCACTGAAAATGGTCACATTTCACTTGTTCACTTCATGTAAAGCAGTAAATGCCTCCAAGAAAAATATTTGAAATCTCCTCCATCCAAACAGCTAATGCCCAAGCCATTAAGCACCATAATGTACTATATTTTCTCCCCCCCCCAGAGTCAAACCTTCACTTAAAACATTTTGTTTAATGAAATTACCTTCAGTTGTGACATCTGTTATTTTGACAACAGCAAGAAGGCAAAGGTATAAAATACAAATCATGGTTTCTAATGGAATTGCAGCTGCACCCCAGAACAAGATGCCATTCAATTATCCTTAAGCAATTAAAAGATCTAACTCAAGTGATTAAATAACTCTATTGAGTACACACACAACTTTATATTGAATCTAAAGCTGTTCCCAATTGATGGGTTGCAAGAAGGATGCTGTTGGGTCATAAAACCATCTTGGCATATTGCTGTACACAAATTACAGTAGGTAGTCATGAAGAACCACTATGTTTGTGCATAACTTCAATAATTGAGAGTTTGTGATACATAGTCAAGGCATTGTGGGCCACACCATTAACATACCACACCTGTTTGGATCATATTGCCAACCACTAACCCAAGACATCTGAAAACTGCAGACCCCTGCAGTTTTGTTCTCCACTTTTAAATAAATAACAAACACTGTTTGGGGGGTGGGGGAAGAAAGAGATCTTTACGGCAATTTTATTGTTTTGAAGTTTGGAGTCCCCACTGGAATTTTGATTTGAGTACAAATCAGCCATCTCATCCACTCTTTACAGACTCCACAATGAGCAGGAGGCAAAAGTGAATATTGCAGTTGTAGATCAGCACATTATAACAGCAAGAATCCTTCCTCTATGAAAATTGGTATTTAACTCTCGATATGGGGTGATCAATTCCATTTGCATTCCTTTGGGATATCGTGGCCCAACGAGGAGCATTTTTGGTTCAAAGCGCCCTCGTTTTATTATAAAAAGAAAATAAACCTTAACAGGAACCAACAACCCTGTAGCGAGTTACTTCCCAGCCTCAAAATAAAAACAAATCTAAACCCATGACACCTAATTCAATACGTGTAACAGATAGCCGGGCGTTTAGTATATTTCTGGTGAAATCAGCAATTTATAGTCTTTTATCCCCAAATCTGGCAGCGGCAGCAGTGCGTCACTGCGTCTTGTTTGTGCTATATATAGATTCATGCAAAGTGAATAAGAGAGAAATCTTTGGTTAAAAATAGCACTTCCATTGAAAGTGACTGCCCACTTCGTTTTTCTGGTCCTTTCAAAACAGTCAGGATTAACCGGATTCCTTGCATAGTTAAGACCTTTTATGACCGTCGGTAGAGCCCGGATAAGGGTGTTACAAGGTTCCCTGTGTATTTATGATGAGAAGTGATTACGGTACATTAATAAAGGTACTCTCACCAGCCGCAGCTATACATGCAGCTTCAAGTCGTTACCTAGAACATTTAGCCCACTCTCGGATTCCGCGTCACTCTCGCCATACATTTGGAAAGGGGAAAATTATTTTTAAGCGAAACATCTCCGACGACCAGCGTTTCAATAAAAGGTCACAATTCACCAGGTTTTGGACTTACCCCGTCTCTGAATGATGACTCGCAGTAGAGGGTTGGCAGATGACACTGCTTTGTGATAATTGTCATCGTTGTTGATGGGCAGCAAATCCCCATGGATGTCGGTGTATCCCAACAATACATCCACGTACGGGATCTGATGGACGGCCTGAATCAGCTGGTAAAATTCCTGAAAACCTCCAACATTTGAACGTTTTAGAGCAAATCTTCTGAATTCAGCGTCGAACTGCGAAAAAAAAAATGAATTGGGAAAAAGAGTTTGCAGCACCTGCACGTTTACACGTTGGCAGCCAGGTTTCTAATACATCAAAATAAAAAAAATGACACTAACCCAATGCTCCAAAATACTGTTCTAAAAATCCAGCTAGTGTATTTTGTAAACGGTAATATCATTCTCATGAGCGAACCCCTGCCTGTCAAACTCTTTACAATACGTAATATCATTAAATATGGCTCCAATAATGTGAATTATGATGGCGAAAAACTGGCACCATCGCTCAAAGTGTTGGTAGAGGAAGCAAGAGAACTGACTGAAAAAACAAGAGCCGCAACGACATAATCCGCCAGATTCTAACCATTGGAAATGCCTTGGATTTTTTTTAAAAGGAAGGTGAAGTTTGTTTACATTAATAGCGGATCAATTCGCTCCCAGGAGCAGCACGTCCCAAGCAACCGTAGTCCGTACGCAGTTGCGAACATCACTCACACACACACACACACACACACACAGAGCCAGCCCCTAGAAAGCATCCAGAGAGCAGCGACCGGTAGACCCGAGATCCGTTTTGTTGCAATGTTACATAACTTAAAACAACCTTACACCTCTGCTAACAAAAAATAAATAAAAATCCCACGGTGATACATAGGGTTTGATATACGAAGCCAGTTTAGCATTGGGGGAAAATGCTGAACTTACATAAGAAATAAAGTAATAAGCAAATTCTACCTTGCTTTTCACTTCGATAATATTGTCCACAGTTCTGGCGGGTGTTCTGTGGTGTTTGGACATGGTCTCACTGCGTTTCCCGCGGTATATGTGAACCATGCACTGATGAGACTCTGCTGCAGGTCGCTGCACTATTACCGTACAGGACTGACTTCTGCGAGAACACCGCTTACCCACTGCTTGGTTCTACGTCATTGCGCGATGACGACTCCCGCCTCCTCAAATTCATGAATGGCTGCTTGTGGTGGCAGGGGCGGGGCCGAGACAGGTATCACTATGACGTCATCTGGAATGTTGCTGTCAAGTAACGATGGCAACAGTAGAACGGGATTGTAACTTGTGAAATCATTTCAAAAAAGTGATTTTCAGACCACTCAGTTGCAGCTATGTGTGAAGAATGGAGCAGTATGCTTTCAACGTTCAAATCATTTTGTAAACGGTGTAAATAAACATCAGAAGAAAGCCTGCATTTATATAGCACTTCGTCACGTTTTTCTGAAACGTTTCAAACCGCTTCACTTATAATGATTTACTTTGAAGTGTAGAAACTTGTTATGGCAAATATGACAGCCATGTTTGTACAGAGCAAGATCCCACAAATAGTAATGTGATGAACACGCATAATCTAATTTCGGTGATACTGAATAGATACTTTGCCTCAGTTTTCATCTAAGAGGCTAACAAAGTGGAAATAACAACAGTAAACGAAATCAAGAGGGATATTATAAGAGTTAAGATCGAAAGAAAGGAGATACAAGCCAAACCTAAGGAGAACAAAGTCCTGGGTCCAGATGGATCGCACCCATGGATACTCAAGGAAACTAGGAGGTAGATAGTAGAAGCACATATATACATATATATGTATCCATAAATAAAATTCAATAGAAAAAGAAATAGTGCCAGAGGTCTGGTGAACAGCAAATGTAATTCCTATCTTCAAAAAGTGAGATAGAACTAATCCAGGGAACTGTAATGTTAGTGGTAGGAGAAATACTAAAATCTTTACTAAAAGATCAGATAAAAAAACATCTAGGGACTGAAAATATAATAAAAAGTAGTCAGCATGGATTTCTAAAAGGAAGGACATGTTTAGCCAACCTCATTGAATTCTTTAAAGAAGTAACAGAAAAGTAGACAAGGGCAATGCAATAGATGTGGTCTTTCAGAAGGCCTTAGATAAGGTGCCACAGAAGAGACATGACAAAAGTCAGCATGTGTGGAGTCAGGGGTCAGGTAGAAGAATGGATTTAAATATAACTACAAACAAACAGAAAACAAAGGGTAGGAGTTAAGGGAAGTTTCTTGGACTGGCAGAAAGTGGGAAGAGGTGTCCCGCAGAGATCTGTGTTGGGACCACTGTTATTCAACATATACATAAATGATTTGGACTCAGAAATTGGAAGTATGGTGTTGAAATTTGCAGATGATACAAAATTGGGGGGGTATAGCTAATAACGAGGCAGGCTGCACCAAAATATAGGAAGAAATGAACAGGCTTGCAGAGTGGGTGGATAAATGGCAAATGAATTTCAATATAGCAAAGTGAAAGGTGGTTCATTTTGGTAGGAGGAATAAGGAGGCCACTTATTTCGTGGAAGATAAGAAACTAAAAGGGGTAGAGAAGCAAAGAGATCTGGGAATACAGATACATACATTGCTAAAGGTAGCAACACATGTTGATGAGGCCTACAAAGAGTGCAAACAAAGTACTGGGGTTCATTTCTAGAGGAGGGAGGCAATGTTAAAGTTATATAGAACCTTGGTTAGACCACACTTGGAGTATTGTGTGCAGTTCTGGTCTCCATACTATAAAAAAGATATTGAAGTACTGGAGAAAGTGCAGAAAAGATTTACAAAGATGTTACAAGAATTGAGAGGATGCGATCAGGAAAGATTGAGCAGGCTACAGCTTTTTTCTGGAAAAAAGAGGAAACCTAATGGAAGTCTTTAAAATTATGAAGGGATTTGATAGGAAAGATGTGGAAAAAACAGTTTCCACGTGGGTGAATCCAGAACAAGGGGTTTCATAAATATAAGATGGCCACTAACAGATCAAATAAAGAATCTAGGTGAAATTTATTTACACAGAGAGTGGTGAGAATGTGCAACTCACTGCCAGTTGGAGTGATTGAAGCAGATAGCATTGATGCATTTAAGGAAAGGCTTGATGCATACACGAGGGCAAAGGGAATAGAGGGAAATGGGGCAGAGTGGAAAGAAGTAATTAGAAGGAGGAGGCATGTGTGGAGTATAACTCATGTCAAGTATAACCGACATAGACCAGTTGGGCCGAACGGCCTGATTCTGTACTGTAATTCTATGATGTTGGTTGAGGGAGAAATGATGACCAGGATACCAGGAGAATTCCCTGCTCTTCCTTGAATAGCACCATGGGATCTTTAAGGTCTACCTAAATGAGCAAACTGGAATTTATTTTAATATCTTAGTCAAAGGACAGGACCTCCAGAAATGCAGGATTCCCTCACCACAGCATTTGAGTGCTAGGCCACATTAAGTGCTTACGTCTTGAGTAAAGCTTAAACCCACAGAGGCATTAAGTCCTCCCAACTGAGTCACACTTCTTCCCAGTTTTTTTTCAAAGGTTCATTCTCTGTCTGACTGTAAACAATAATAACTTGCATTTCTACAGCACTCATCAAGTGCAGAAGCACATCTCAACATATTTTACAGGTGGTGGTCAAAAAGTAGACACTGAGCAGGAGGGGTAAACAGAAGAAGATGGATTGGGAGGGGTAAATTTACAGTCATGATGGTAGGGAAGGAAACAACAAAATGGAAGTGGAAAGTGAGAGAATTCCAGAGGGGAGGGGCACCCTTGGTGAAGCAAAGAGAATAGGGAATAAAAATTAGAGAATGGAAGTGGGATGTACATTAGGGTGGAGCAAGGCCATGGAGGGACTTGAAGGCAAGGACAGGATTTTATGGTAAATTTGTGGGGCACGGGAAGCCAGTAAAATCCAGTGAGGACAGGTATGGCAAGGGTGTGATCTATCATGTTTTAGTTGTAGTTTGGGGAGCCCAGCAAGGAGAACTTAGGAGAAATTGAGCTTTGAAATAATAAAGATGTGGACAAGTGTTGCAACAGTAGAGAGATAAGATGGGGCAAAGATGAATAATTTTAGTGAGGTGAAAGCAAGCAATTTTGGTGATGGATCAAATGTTGGGTTGAATGCTGAACTCAGAGTTGAACGATACTCCAAGGTTTCACACTTGTGGGCTTATCAGTGGTAGTCGTTGGGGAAGTTGATGGAGTAGAAACCAGTAGTGTGTAGATGTTTGCAGGACCAAAGAGGATGACTTCAGTTTTGTTCACATTTAGCTGGATGAAGTTTTGGGCTCATCCAGGTTTTATTGTTGGATAGGCTGTTGGATAGGCTGTGGCTACATGTTTGGGGTCAATGAAGGAGATAGTGAGGTAGAATGTTGGCATACATGTGGTAGCTGACACCATACTTCCAAATGATGTCATTTGGGGATAGCTTATAAATGATGAAAAGGAGGGGGGGGCAAAATGGAGCCCTGTGGTGCAACATAGGTGACCATGTGGGAATGGGAGGAGAAGATGTTAGAGGTGACATAATGCCTGCACCATTTCCACACCACTGATGCGCTTAAAATGGTGAGGAAATTCATCCCATAGTTTCATTGGCATTTTCTTGTTCCAATGCAGTCATTTCACATTGCTATTGCTGGCAATCACCAAAAAAGACGGAGTCATTGAACAAGAAAGTCTTTGAAGACATACTCTCCTTTCTTTGTGTACATAATGTATACAATGACATTATCAAATGAACAAACGTGCATGAGTTGATTTTTTTTCAGCACTATTTTTATTCAGAGCTCAAGTCTCCTATGCATAGCCCATACAGGCGTGGTTCCCAGCATTTATGAGTTCTATCCCTCATTCAAACTAACAGTCAGAAAAAAAAGAATAAGTCAGAGAGACATCACCAATAAGGAAACATAGCTGTTCCACCTTTTTTTCGCCCTTATTATTATTCCTCAAATTTTCTCCTATCTTTTAAGGGCAGTGGCTCAGGCCATGAAAACCGGTAGTGTGTAGAATTTTGCAGGACCAAAGAGGATGACTTCAGTTTTGTTCACATTCAACTGGAGGAAGTTTTGGACTCATCCAGGTTTTACTGTTGGATAGGCCCTTGTAGAAAGTGGCTACATCTTTGCGGTCAATGAAGGAGACAGCGAGATAGAACTGAGTGTTGTTGGCGTATATGTGGAAGCTGACACCATGCTTCCAAATTATGTCATTTGGGGATAGCATATAAAACCATGTGGGAATGGAAGAAGATGTTGGAGGTGACATGATGCTTGCACCATTTGTTTCATGGCACCAGAGCCTCACCCAAAAGGCTATTTGTGTATGAAATTAGACAGTGAATGCTTGTAGACTATTTGACTGTGGAGGGCCTCAGAGCTAAGCCCAATTCAGTTCCCACCCAACATCTACTCATGCACGCTTTCCAATAGAAAGTCACTCAGCTAACTCAGCACAGACTATGGATCAGACCTGAGACCTTCCTGGTCTGTATGGCTTAATACTACATTAGACAGTGTATTTACACACTAAATCATCAGGGAATCCATGAATATTATTTTTAGTAAAATTGTGCAAAAGACATTTTATGTTAAGTCTTACTGTTGTTGCTGATAGTGGTACAAATTAAATGGTTCTCTAAAGCTGACTTACCCCAGCAAACACGGTATCAGCACTTCTCCTGTGTAGTGACAATACATTATTACGTGTGCTCTTTGGCAATGTTAGTTTGTTCTTTTCTGAACAATTAGAAACAAGAAACAAAGCTAATAAAAATATAAATATGCAGCACCCTGATGGCTTGGTTGGTAAATGCACCATGTGATATTGAGGCGTACGGATTAGAAGGTTAGAAGGTCTGTGCTGAGTTAGCTGATGTTCGCCAGGGCAGCAGTTGGGATCCTGAAATTGACCTCAGTGCCCTTGGGCCAGGCTGGGGAACAATTAAAGAGAATTCCTACTTCTGATGACCATCCAGTGACCCCTGCTATAAAATGTGCATATGTGGAAATCAAGTGAGGATAGTATTGCTCTCCATAGTCAAATAACCAGCTAATACTCACTGTCTAGAAATAAACATGAATAATCTCCTGAGTGAGGTACCAGAGAGGGCTGTTAAAACCCATGGAACCAAATCCCATTGAGAGTCAGCCCCTTCAGAAGAGAAAGGAGAACGGAGGAAAGATGCCAATATAAACAAATACATTTGATGGTCCAGTAGGGGAAGCCTGTTATCTCTCTGCCATCCATGCACTGGTGGACTCAGGCTCAAATTACAATATCATCTGGCATTCATATTGAGCCTTTTTCACAGGGGTTAATTTCTGGTAGGTCATTGCATGGTACCAAATAGAGGTGAGGTGACTAGCTGATGGGAATGAAAATCAACAAATGATACGTGAGTCAGACTTCAGTAATTCCTGCCAGAAAGTCACAGATCAGTAGTGGCGATTAGTTTCAGTGTAGGAAGGAGTCACCAAGTAGTCATGTTACAGTTAATAGCTCCAAAGCCACTAACATAAAAGAAAAAGAAAGAACTTGCATGTATATAGCACTTTTCATGACCTCAGGACGTCCCAAAATGCTTCACAGCCAATGAAGAGGTTTTGTGGCTGAACAGAATTAGGAGCGGAATGAAGGCAACAGAGACACGGGAGTCTTGATTATTGTGGTTTTATGTTGTGGGTTAAGGTGGGAGC
Source organism: Heptranchias perlo (assembly GCF_035084215.1). Lineage (NCBI taxonomy): Eukaryota > Metazoa > Chordata > Chondrichthyes > Hexanchiformes > Hexanchidae > Heptranchias > Heptranchias perlo. The sequence continues at coordinate 24,951,410 of NC_090340.1, forward strand.
GATCTATGAGCACTGCTTTCTCAGTTTCTCATAACTGAATGCACAAGGTTCGTGACACAGGAATAGTTGCACTGTCAGTGTTATGCTTGAAGTCCTGTTGATCTAATAACTAGGTCGTTGTATAATTTCCACTTCATGAAAGTAACATTCTTCATCCATTTTGTAATCTTGGTAGGAATGTTGTGCTGTGATAATCTGCTTCTGAGGTGAGTATTTTAAATAATTGGCCATTCTGGTATTTATCTAATTAAAACAAGACTTGTAAAGGGATCAACACCAAGTTAGTCTCTACCTTGATGCCCATCCGGTTCAAGCATCTGCCTCACTTGTGGCCATTTCTCAACCTGCAACTCAACCATTAGAACATAAGAACATAAGAAATAGGAGCAGGAGTAGGCCAATCGGCCCCTCGAGCCTGCTCCGCCATTCAATAAGATCATGGCTGATCTGATCCTAACCTCAAATCTAAATTCATGTCCAATTTCCTGCCCGCTCCCCGTAACCCCTAATTGTCCAAAACAAAAAAAACTGCAATTTTTGGAGATAGCACACCACATTTACATCGCTTTATCCAATGCACTAATTGAAATGCAATTTCTTCAAAGTGTCTTGTTGTAGAGGTATTATTTTTATTATCTGATCTGGTAATTGCGGCCCCAGCAATGCTGTTCAAAGTATTATAATCCGGGACTATCTCCACACCTGGGCCAAGCTATGCAGCCTTGTAGATTTTTTTTTCTGATCTTGCAGCCATTTCTGCATGGATTAATATGCTTAGCCTGGAAAGCCACTCTTTCTTTGTCATAGAGTCATAGAGTCATAGAGTTATACAGCACGGATAGAGGCCCTTCGGCCCATCGTGTCCGCGCCGGCCATCAAGCCCAGTCTAATCTAATCCCATATTCCAGCATTTGGTCCGTAGCCTTGTATGCTATGGCATTTCAAGTGCTCATCCAAATGCTTCTTGAATGTTGTGAGGGTTCCTGCCTCCACAACCCTCTCAGGCAGTGAGTTCCAGACTCCAACCACCCTCTGGGTGAAAATGTTCTTTCTCAAATCCCCTCTAAACCTCCCGCCTTTTACCTTGAATCTATGCCCCCTTGTTATAGAACCCTCAACGAAGGGAAAAAGCTCCTTAGTATCCATCCTATCTATGCCCCTCATAATTTTGTACACCTCAATCATGTCCCCCCTCAGCCTCCTCTGCTCCAAGGAAAACAAACCCAATCTTCCCAGTCTCTCTTCATAGCTGAAGCGCTCCAGCCCTGGTAACATCCTGGTGAATCTCCTCTGCACCCTCTCCAAAGCGATCACATCCTTCCTGTAGTGCGGCGACCAGAACTGCACACAGTACTCCAGCTGTGGCCTAACCAGTGTTTTATACAGCTGAGGATTAAACCAATGTTAAATATAATATGGTCGATACATTTACTGTAGGTCACATGGTTGATGCTTTGACTAAAAATGAGGTAAAAGGGGATACATTCTGCATGAGTGCCTGCTCAGGAATATAGCTTTCTGCTTTTTGTGTTGAGATTGAATGCAGTATCTTGTACAGAAATCAGAGAAAACTGCTCTAAGATTAAAATAAAATCACCATAATTTCTGAAACCAAATCATGGTGCAGTATTTCCACTGTTTATCTGTTGATGTGGTAGGACAGATCACAATGCATTTGATGCTGATGATGGGAAAATGAGAACTGAAGAGTAGCTCAGCAGGGGACAGTCCTACCGAGGTAATGAGGGAAGATCACATAGCCAACGTATATGAAAATCTATACAAGGACTGCTGACCTAGGATTTTCCACTGGGAGGTTGAATGATCTGAGCCACAGACTTCTCTACAAACACTTCAATCATTTAGTTATTTGATTCTGTGATGCAGTTGGCAGGAGCCGTGACTCAGTAGGACAAGCTGGGTGGTGTTTATCTTTCCTTCCTTCCAAAAATAGTATCAGCTTTGGCTCAGTGTTAGCACTCTCGCCTCTAAGTCAGAAGGTTTGTGGGTTCAGGTCCCACTCCAGAGACTTGAGCACATAATCTTGGCTGACACGTCAGTGCAGTACTGGGGGAGTGTAGCACTGTCGGAGGTGATGTCTTTTGGATGAGATGTTAAACCAAGGCCCCATCTGCCCCCCGAGGTGGACGTAAAGGATCCCATGGCATTATTCGAAGAAGAGCAAGGGAATTCTCCCCAGTGTCCCGGCCAATATTTATTCCTCAACCATCATCACTAAAACAGATTATCTGGTCATTATTTCATTGCTGTTTGTGGGACCTTGCTGTGCACAAATTGGCTGCCACATTTCCCACATTATAACAGTGACTACACTTCAAAAGTACTTCATTGGCTGTAGAGCACTTTGGGATGTCCTGAGATCATGAAAGGTGCTATATAAATGCAAGTTCTTTCTTTAAAAATGGAGTATATTCACTTTCACCTGACTGAGAACTGAAAAGATAAGAAATCACTAGAGAATTGCTTCTACATGATTCTCCATGCCTCTCTGGTGAGCTCCCAATGCCCACCCCAATATGTAAATGAAGCTGATTCCACAAAGGGTCAGCACACTAATGATTTGCGGGTGCTAATAAAATACAGCAACCAACTAATATTTGATGAGGGACCAAATCGGAACATGTTCCTCAGTGCTTTGGAGCATCAGCGCACATTGCCACAAAATGGAGAAGCGTAGGACTGAATCCCACATTCCAGTGAGTTTCCGGTCTCATTCATATTGCATGTGGAGGTGCTTGACCACTATTTAATTAAATCCCAATGCAGGAGATTCATACCCCAGTGACTGCTAGATTGGGAGGAAAAGGGAAAAATAGATGGACTTCAAATCCTTGAAAAAAATTCTTTCCGTGCTCAGAACACATAATGGCCAGATTTTGCTGGGGTGGGCATCTCACGGCATGCCCCGTTAGTTAGTCATGAACGTTTAGGTTTTATAAATAACGGGACAAACAGTGTGTCACCTTAACCAATGAGATTTAAGAATTGAGAATTAAACAGAAGAAGGACTGAGAAGGAGGGTGAATTAGAGTGGGTGAATTCAATATCAAATCAGGTACAGAAAGAGAAATAAAGAGAGAGAAAGAAAAATTGAACTAAGAGAGAGAGAAAAAAAGAGACAGAAAGGAAAAGTAAGAAAAAAATGTAAAAATTTAAAATGTAACATTTTTAAAATCTCCTAAAACAATACACAATCTGAAGGAATGAGACTCCACACTTATAATTGTTTACTTTCTAGGCAAGAGAGGTTGATTGGCAGTCATTAACAATTATCATTAAAAGGGTACTTACGCTGTTAATTACAAGGCTTAACTTTCTGTGGTGAATTTAATGGGCAATTAATGTGCAAATGCAGAAACTTCATGAAAAGCACGGGGAGGTTAAGTGCGAGATGCCGTTTTCACAAAGCTAATGGCGGAGTGGCGCAAATCGGCCAACAATTTGTGGCGATTCGCAATTCACAGGGTATCTCTTCCTAGCTACAAGTTGGTGGCCGATATGGGCATTAATAACAGCATGCAATGTTCAGATGCTGTTATTTTTTCAGCAAAATCTGGCCCACTATGTTTTTCAGATTAACAAAAATATTTGTAAACTGAGCAGAAATGTTCCAAGATTATTTTGGTTTTTCACCAAGTTCTGTAAGGTACTGCAACTTTGAGGGGGTACCATTTAATGAAAAAGTGCTCAACAAACTTTTTCAGCCATGTAGCAGTGCAAATCACATCACAATGCATCGTTGTTCTCTGTTGTTCCACTCTACCTAAGCAAAAAGTAAAATTGGCAAACACTTTACCATGAATGTGGTGTCCCTTTAAGAAAGAGCCTACTCTAAGCAAACAAATGAGGGAGGAAATAATGGGTTTTGAACCAGAATGACCAGTGATAATCACATGCCCACATATTACGTCAATTCTCAACCTGAAAAGCTGCAGCTTCATGTAATCTAAAGGATGATTCACTCACCCACTCATTTGTTCATTCATTCATTCTCTTATTCAGCCTATTACTTGTATCTTTATTAAAGCTCTCTGGTTGATGAAAATGCTGTAAAGTCAAAGAGAATGTAAAAGAAACGTTTGACCTCAATTAAGGGATTTTTGAGACTTGCGTATCTCTGTCAAACAGAAACAGTGTTCAAGGCATGCATTCCATAATAGGAATTCATCATCCAACCCAGCACTCCTAAAGTAAAACACACATTCCCTGATGAAGTGTGTTTTCCTGCCCTGAATAAATAAAATCTGCGCTACATTCTGTTTAAAGCTTCAGTGACAATTGTTACAAATAGTTTTTTTGCCCCAATGTATTGGTGGGAACTAAATGGTAAATTTTCCAATCTTTGCACTAAAGCAGCAGGACCTTGGAGCAGCAAGCATAACGCTCACCAAATCACGCTAGCCCGATCTCATGGGATTTCCCAAGGATAGCAACGGTGGGAGGGGCAGGGGGGACTGGGGGGTGGAGGAGGAGAAGCAGAAAGAAGCATGGAAGTTGCAGCAGTTATTTAAAGGGATGCTTCATTTTTGTTGGGCACTCAAGGAGAAATGACTGGAAGAAGGCACAGATCACCTCCATTTGCTCAGGCATGTTAGGAGGTGCTTGGTAGCCCAAGGCACCTTCTTCGCAGAAAAGGTGCCTAACTTTGGTGTCCGTTATACCCCAAAAATAGGAACCAAAGGGCAAAATGAATTGCAAAACTGGAAATTGGTTCTAACTGATTTTTGCCTATTGTGTGACAAATTTCCTGGTTGGGTCTGGGATAAGCAATGGAACCTCCTGTGAAAAACAGGTGGGAACTTCATTACTGCTAGCACAAAGGGTATGGAAGCCCCTCACATGATTTCCTGGTGTGTTGGATACCAAATCAAATGCGTGCCCATGAAACCTGGGCCTGGATATTCCGTCCACCCACCTGAAAATGAGTGCAAAAATGGTGAATGTGGGCGGAAACTGGCTTGGCATCACGGCCCCAAATGTAAGATGCACTTCTGACATCTACCAGCAATTCAGTGGAAGGATTTAAATGAGGCCAGGATGACGGAATGACATCATCCACAAGATTTCCCTTCATCTCACCCTTCCATGCATTACTGACAAAGCCCACCAGTACTTAAAGGTACCTATTCCTTAGGAATGAAACTGCTGAGAGAGGTCTAAAGGGAGTCCTAATAATCTATTCAAGAGGAATTCCCTTTAGGGTGCCACTGAAGCTGATTTTATCTCTAGGCATTCCTCTGCACTTGGCCTTCCTTCATGAAGAGGAGAAGGTGGAGCAAAGAGGCCAAAGAAGGATCTGTCTGCATTGGAGACAAATGAGGACAGTGAGGAGTTACCCAGCCAACAGAAGATTAGAGCTTGCAACTCTTGCCTCCAACTTTCTGTGGCACAATGTCTGAGGAGACTCTGATTTCCTCAGGATGCACTCCATGAGTTATGCAGGATCCTGGAATCAGACCTTCAATGTTTGCAATTTCTTGGCATTCACAGCTGTTACAATCTTATATTAAAGTGGCTTTTATGCGAAACTGGTTATGACTACAGTATATTTTACACAGTTGTAAAAGATACAAAGTTGCAATTTTCAGTTTATTTAAAGAGTATTAAGGGAAGAGAAATGTTTTGTGGGTCTGTTCATTTTCTAATTCTGTCTTTAAAAAGAAAGAAAACAAGTTTGGTAACTGTTACACAGCAAAATGCAATCTAGATTGCGACAAGTGAGATACAATACGCAGGCAATCAGAACACATCCTAGTTCAGCTTCAATAATTAGAAATCTGGAAACTAGAGTAAATACTCTCCATCACGAACAACACAGTTAAGAGGAGTTTGTTCGTGACAGGTAATCTGTTTCCAATATCTTTAACATAAAGCAATGCAAGTTTCATTTAAGGGTATATTATACCTGACAAATTAATAATTTACTATGTACAAAATGGTAACCACATGATTCCTGATAATTATAATTCAGTTATGTAAAGCTGAATGCCTCCACATTACGTGTTAAGGAGTTTTCATTTAGGCTGAATTCCTGAAGCAATTTGTTCCACCAAAGAGCTACCATGTTGTGCTGCTCAGGAATGTTTGCGCTGCAGCAAACGGTACATCTGCGTCAATCTAAGTTTTCACAGTGTATATTTTACACGTCTCATTTTAACTTTAATTACGATTACAATTCAAACAACTTTTTTCCCCCTTTGCTACTCCCTTTCTTGAAGGTGTTGACTCCTTTCTGGGTTATGGGTCCTAGAGTTCCAGATTATTCATCCAAGTGCCTGTGAACCTGTACAGTGAGACTGGGATTTCCTGCCCTTCCTCTGCCAACTTTTCTGTGGAACTAGGGTGAACGAGGGTGAACAGGCCATACTTTGCTACGTACCCGCCTCCCCCATTTTTACCCCCCTCCCAATATCCCACAGACTGGGACCAACGGCATACAATACTAATTTAAATGGCTGTAATACCATGCTCAGTGCTCACCCCAATTTCCAATATGGGCATCTAACATTTAAGTCTGCCCGCTGAGAATGCAAAGTCAGAAAATTACCCCTGAAGGGCCTCATGGAGAAAAACACCTGCACAGACTTGATGGGCTAAATGGACTGGATCTGTGCTGTAACATTCTATGAAATTACTCTCGAGCTTTTATGTAGTGAGTGGGACACTTCATCTCACACGGATGAAAGCTGAAGTGCCTGGTCAATAATCTATTATTGTTATTCCATTCAGTGTAATGTACATTGGAAAACCTTTAAGTGCTTAATCTGACCAGGCAGTCCAATAACTAGATGCAATGCATGTCAAATATTAATGGCATTTCAACTGCTGTGGGAATAATCTGTCAAGTTCCCAGGGTGAACAGTCATAGATATAATATAAAAAATAAATACTATTTTTAAATGAACTATTTTTCATATTTGTTTCAACACACAGAATCTTTGCACTGTACTAATTTGGGAAAATAAAAACCATTGCATTGAGTTTTACATAAAAGACCACATATCTTACAAGAACAAAGCAAAATATCAGAGGCACTAATGAGCCAGTAGGTAAATTAATCTTCTTCAATAGAAATCTAAAAGACAAGGGAGAGACTCCACTGTAAAAGCAACAAAGAATATATCAATGCCAACTGCTGCTAAACTCACTAGGCTTTCTCTGCCCACATAAATACCTCTTTAAAAGTGGAATGCCTTTCCAACCATGTTGATAGGTGACACCATGGGGCTGATTTTCATCTTTGTTGCACCCTGATTAGGCAGACTGTCAGTGCCCTATCAGAGCACTCATGTTACAGGGGTATGGTTGAGCATGGTCCTCTATCCCCAGCTTCACAGAGACCTGGAGTAGCTTTGGAGGCTGGTACACTGAGTGAGAAGAGGCTTACTGACCTCCTGATGCGCACAAGCGGGGTCTGGGCCTGGCCTGGACCCCCAAAGAAAGATTGACGGTGAAATTATTTTTACAACTGTGGCCCTTTTACAAAGGGATGTCTGCTGGCCCCAAAATAATCATGTTCCCTCATTCTGACCACACAAACTCCAGTGGGAGCAGCACTGGAGGTCACCAGCAGGGATGACCCCAACATAAATGCTGGGATAACGGTCCATGGAACTTTGGGGGCCTAGTAAGATCATTAAATTTTAGGAGGAAGTTTAATGACTTTACCAGGTCAGCAAAGGTATGAGTAGCTATGGTTACCTTCCATTAATTAATTACATTTACAATTACACCCCCGTCCTCACATTAGGGCTGAAAATCCAATGTCCTTCCAACACACTCTATCCTTAACTACAGCAGGAGTGCGGCAGAAGGTGCTAGGAATTAGGCCAGGACCTGAACACCCCCCGCCCCACCCTCATCCTAGTCTTCCTGGCAGTTTTCACGGGACCTTGTTTAATGCGGAACCTCGGTCAGAGATGGCTTGGCCGGATGGCTGGAAGAACAGCAGTGACTGGTACACCCAGTGAAAGGGGGCATAGCAGCTGCTGCAGGAGTGCAAGTGGGGTCCACCCAGAGGTCCAAGACCTGGGTCGTGACTTAGACTCCTATATACATTTTTTCTGAAGTTTATTTTTCAGCCCCTTTACAACGGGTTCAATGGGCACCTTGCAGGATGTTTCTTAAACTGGGCCCTAGAACCATCCCTCCCCCAGAGTGGGCATCCTCCGCTGGAACTACCAGTCCCCCCATCAAACGATGTCTTCATCGCAAATATTAAAATGAGGTGACCTCACCTTGATCCTGCATACTCTGGCGGGAGCAGAGGTCACTGATAGGCACATCCTGTCACTTATGCTAGGATGTTGTCCCCACGAATTTTCAGGGCTATTGTCTTACATTATTTCAAATTCTCGCCATGAATGTCCATTACATATACACTTAGCACCACTGCCCTTCACCTGAAAGTGTTCCTTCACTCACATCCTCACTTGCTTTCAGTAATGGTACCCTCTAAAGTAATTGCATGTTGCACATGTTATCACACCCACTGTGGGCCGCGTGCTGATACTTGGGCAACAGTGTATATCATTATGACAATTGTAACTTCTCATCTCTTCTGCTCTGCTTGTAGCAGAAGGCAGATTGTAACAAAAGCGAGAACACACACAGGAGGAGGACTCCTTAACATTTGTGCACTAACCCTGTACAAGAATGGAGCCTTGTGAATCGTGGACAGAGACGCCAATAAGGGGGCTGGAGATGAGGAAGTAGGAGGATTGGCACAGCTCAGGGTTTGTGCTAACCACTTCCTCCTGTTCTTTTTTCTTATCCTATTCTCTTGTTCACTTATTGGAAACAAATCATATACTGGAGCACTTTACCATGTCACCCTTTCTATTGGAAGCTAGAAGCCTGCATTGTCCAAGTCTGCAACAGCAGTAAGGTAACTCACCCACCGCCAGGGAGTATCGGAAAATCACGGTAACATTGGATCTGCTTACACCACACTATACATCCATCACTCTATCCTGCTCAAGCACCAGCTCAGATACATCACCCCAGGGGATTTAGATAGCGATATAGAGTGGAGTGAATTGGGTGAGACTCAGAGCACAAGTGAGCAGGAGCAGCTGGTGGTGACTGAGGGGTAACAGGAAGCTGCTGATCAGAGGCCAGACTGTGTTCTTCCGTGGCTGATGAGCCTTGGGTTCCGGACCTCGTGGGATCAGATTTCAAAAGGAGGATGCTTTCTGAGTGTTGTGCATTGGTGCAATTATTGGGGACTGTGCCAAGCATTGTACTGCTTGGTGGAGAAGTCTACTAGTTGTATGTGCACAGCCTTGTATCCTTTTGCAACACTTCACTCCACCATGGAGTTTACAGCAGTTCTAGGGATATTTGCAGTGGGGCCTCTCCCATACTAGAGGCTCTAAAGCCAATTAGTAATTCTCCTAGGAATCATAGAATCATAGAATGGTTACGGCACAGAAGGAGACCATTCGGCCCATCGAGCCTGCACCAGCTCTCTGCAAGATCAATCCAGCTAGTCCTACTCCTCCGCTCTTTCCCCGTAGCCCTGCAAATTTTTCTCCTTCAGGTACCTATCTAATTCCTTTTTGAAAGCCACAATTGACCCTGCTTCCACCACCCTTTCAGACAGTGCATTCCAGATCCTAACCACTCGCTGCGTAAAAAAGCTTTTCCTCATGTCGCCTTTGGTTCTTTTGCCAATCACCTTAAACCTGTGTCCTCTGGTTTGTGACCCTTCCGCCATGGGAACAGTTTTCCTTTATTTACTTTGTCTAGATCCTTCATGATTTGAACACCTCTATCAAATCTCCTATCAACCTTCTCTGCTCTAAGGAGAACAATCTCAGCTTCTCCAGTCTATCCACGTAACTGAGGTCCCTCATCCCTGGAACCATTCTAATAAATCTTTTCTGCACCCTCTCTAAGGCCTTCACATCCTTCCTAAAGTGCGGTGCCCAGAATTAGACACAATACTCCCAGTTGTGGCTGAACCAGTGTTTTATAAAGGTTCAACATAACATCCTTGCTTTTGTGCTCTATGCCTCTATTTATAAAGCCCAGGATCCCATATGCTTTCTCAACCACTTTCTCAACCTGCCCTGCCACCTTCAATGACCTGTGTACATATACCCCCAGGTCTCTTTGTTCCTGCACCACCTCTAGAGTAGTGCCCTTTAGTTTATACTGCCTCTCTTTGTTCTTCCTACCAAAATGTATCACCTCACACTTCTCAGCATTGAATTTCGTCTGCCACGTGTCTGCCCATTCCACCAGCCTGTCCATGTCCTCTTGAAGTCTATCACTATCATCCTCACTGTTTACCACACTTCTAAGTTTTGTGTCATCTGCAAATTTTGAAATTGTGCCCTGTACATCCAAGTCCAAGTCATTAACATATATCAAGAGAAGCAGTGGTCCCAGTACCGACCCCTGGGGAACACCACTGCATACCTTCCTTCAGTCTGAAAAACTGCCGTTCACCACTACCCTCTGTTTCCTATTACTTAGCCAATTTCGTATCCATGTTGCCACTGCCCCTTTTATTCGGTGGGCGTCAATTTTATTGACAAGCCTATTATGTAGCACTTTATCAAATGCCTTTTGGAAGTCCATATACACAACATCAACCGCATTGCCCTCATCAACCCTCTCTGTTACCTCATCAAAAAACTCAATCAAGTTAGTCAAATACAATTTGCCTTTAACAAATCCATGTTGGCTTTCCCTTATTAATCCACACTTGTCTAAGTGACTATTAATTTTGTCCCAGATTATTGTTTCTAAAAGCTTCCCCACCACCTGACTGGCCTGTAGTTGCTGGGTTTATCTTTATATCCATTTTTGAACAAGGGTGTAACATTTGCAATTCTCCAGTCTTCCGGCACCACCCCTGTGTCTAAGAAGGATTGGAAGATTGTGGCCAGTACTTCCACAATTTCCACCCTTACTTCCCTCAGCAAACTAGGATGCATCCCATCCAGACTGGCTGACTTATCTATTTTAAATATAGCCAGCCTTTCTAGTACCTCCTCTTTATCAATTTTTATCCCATACAGTATCTCAACTACCTCCTCTTTTACTGTGGCTTTGGCCGTATCTTCTTCCTTGGTAAAGACTGATGCAAAGTATTCATTTAGTACCCCAGCCATGCCCTCTGCCTCCATGCTTAGATCTTTTTGGTTCCTAATCCACCCCACCCCTCCTCTTACTACCCGTTTACTATTTATATGCGTATAGAAGACTTTTGGATTCCCTTTTATGTTAGCTGCCAGTCTATTCTCATACTCTCTCTTTGCCCCTCTTATTTGCTTTTATACTTTCCCTCTGAACTTTCTATATTCTGCCTGGTTCTCACTCGTATTAACAACCTGGCATACGTCCCCTTTTTCTGCTTCATCTTGCTCTCTATCTCTTTCGTTATCCAAGGAGGCCTGGCTTTGGTTGTCCTACCTTTCCCCCTCGTGGGAATGTACCTATACTGTACCCGAACCATCTCCTCTTTAAAGGTCACCCATTGTTTGATTACAGTTTTGCCTGCCAATCTTTGAATCCAATTTACTCGGGCCAGATCCGTTCTCAACCCACTGAAATTGGCCCCCTCTCCAATTAAGTATTTCTATTCTAGATTGCTTTCCTAGAGGTCTGGTTCAAGTGTAGAATGGGCAAAGTCCTCCATCTTTGACAGGCTTGGGGATCGGCTAGTGAGAATCATGAGGCAGGGCTTCACAGATCTCATTGGTGACATTAGTTCTGCTGTCACACCGATCAATGCCATGGTGAAGCAGTGCTCAGCAGCAGACACATAGCTGGAATGGGTACAGACGATGGTGTTGTCTCTCAGTATGGCAACACATCCAGTCTCTCCCACCAGCCTCCTCCGATGGTTTTGCATGTGGCAGGCAATACGTAGTGCCAAGTCACCTGCATAGTTGTGGAAATGGCCGATGCCGCAACACATCCATTTCAGTATGCAGCTGCTGGATGCCGAGGGTCACTTCAAGCCCAAGAGGTTTTCATGCACAGAAAGCACCTGGCAATCTCACATCCTCCTGTCTTTCGGGTAGCACAGGTTTTGTCTCAGTGACACAAATATTGATGGAACCATGCCTTAAAATGAACGCATGGTGACAGCTCCATGGGAAGCGAGCATTGACTTGCATAATCTGGTGTCGATGGTTGCAAATAAGCTGGACATTCAGAATCCTTTCTGATCCAGATAGGTAGTGGTATTGTGCAATGGAGCACGTAGGGCCACATGGGTGCAATAACTCCCCTGAACTTTTGGGAATCCTCCCAGTTATTGCACAATCTTCTCATACTGCTGCTGATTATCCATGGGGAAGGATATGAAATTGCTTGCTTAAGTAAACAGAGCCCCTATCACTTGCTCTATGTACTGCGGATTGAATAATGTGGGTGATGTTGCCAATGACACCTTGCAATAATGTTAAAAGAGGTTATTAATGTTATGACTTCACTGCCAGTGGCAGTGGTATGCCTGTGGATGACTTTGACTGCAATTGGAATTATCTGCATCTCAGCCTGTAACTGTAGTGTGAGTGTACTGGTGGGTGGGTGCAGAATGGCTCTGGTGCAGCTTGACCTGCCTTGCATCCCTCCATTGGATCGCTTTCTCTTCGTCCATAAAACCTAAGTACGGGAGGGTGTTATTCCCATGGGGAAACTCATTATGGTACAATTAATGAAGTTGTGGCAAAAGTGACACTCTTCTAACAGTTGCTGCGAAGGTACCTGATCATCTAAGCGACAACACAAACAAATTTTTAAAACGTAAGAGAACAGTTGACCCAGGGGCAGATTTCAATCAATTTTTCCCCTTATTGGCCTTCCTGTCACACGTGTGCACTTTGCCCTCCCAAGCTCACGGGCAGACTATAAGTACTTCCCTCAACAGCTCAGGCCCTAGAACCCTAGACGATTTTTTACTTTATGTTGGCTGGTTAATGTAACAGAGATATCCCAATGGGACCACCGGAAAATTGCGTAAATGATGTTGATACCTCATTTACGTATGAAAACTGTCAACCAACCAGGCGTCAGAAATAAGTGTCAGTGGAAACTTGCAGGAGGTGCTAAACGGATGGAGAACTGGTGTGACAGTCCTCCACCCCAATGTCTGATCAGTCTCACCCAATTTATGCCCAAATTTTAGGCAAAAGTGATCACAAAATTGAGGCCAGAAAGTCAGTCTTGTAAGATATAATAATATTGGGGGAAGTCCAGTTAATTCTATGTGCACAAAACCAATGTAATGCGAGGAATCAATGTAGCACAGCTTTATCCATGCTATCAGGGAGTCGTCAATGGAATGGAATGCAGAAGAGTTACCAGAACTAAACACAGGGGTAACAGGATGATAAGAGTGATACAATTTGTATCATTGAATCAGCTTGATAATCTTCATTGCCTCCCTAGGCTAACACATTTAAAGGCGTACTTTCACGAGTTTTAGCTTACAAATTGTAGTAGGTTTGGGAATATTAAAGATAACGGCTCATTAAGTCACATTAACTGTTGCAAAGCAAAGCATGCCTTCAAAACAGAAATAAACTAACTATTCCAATCCGTGTACTGATCCATGCCCAATTCTACCCCTTAGAGCGAGTTACTGATGTCAGCCATATTGCCAAGGGAAGATGCTTCCCTACGAGGAGGATAGACAATCAGGGGGGTAACACCAGCCCAATTTTGAGAACCTAGCTATCAGATCATGTAGTGCTGGCAGAATAGGTCCTAGAGAGAGAGAAAAAAACATTCCAACATACTTGCATACAGCTATTGTGACAATTAACTATCTCTACAAAGGGCACATAAACAATACCTCGCTGCTTTTACCATTATTAAATTTTCCCCTTCTTTTTGTTCCTATCACACATTGACACTTACCCTTCCAAGACTAATTGTAGTGCCCCAGCTGCTGCCCCAGCTCGGATCAGCTAACTCAGCACAGCCTGGTGATTGAACCTGGGACTTGGCTCTGTTTCACATTGAAGAGTGCATCTGTCAACTGGTGAAGCAGCGGGCAGCCCACAAATTTTTCTATTTAAAATATTCCTGTATAAAAACACCATAATAGCAATCCATTGGCTGAAAGGGACGAGTCTTAAAGCTCTCAGCTGAAAGGATTAAAAGGTTGGTATAACACAGCTGCCTATCACTGAAACTCGTTAGTCATTGGTCAGGCTGCTTGATGGAACGCCACATGAAAGAGAAAATTTGAAATCATGGAAGGGGCAAAAGATTTGTCTCACTAGAACTGCAACTTCAGAAAGTCGACCACAGAATGGTATCGTAAAGCAACCTGTGATCCAAACCATTACTATCTCCCAATAGGAAGAAGATCCACAGCCTTCAAGTGGGAGAAGAGAGTGGTTAGAATGTAGAACTTGCTACCATTAGGAGTAGTTAAGGTGAATAGCATAGATGCATTTAAGGGGAAGCTAGATATGTTCAGGCTGTCAATTTAGCCGGCTGCCGAGCAGGAAAACCAATGTCTGGAGGCCGCAGCCGGGGACCCTTAGGGATGGTTCCCGGCAATCGGGAGGGGGGAGTATTGGCATTTGGGGCTTGGAGAGAGAGGCCATCGGGACTTGGGATGGGGGGAGTCGGCAACCGGGACAAGGGATAGAGATCGGCAAAGGGGAGGCTGTGGGTGGAGCATTCCTACTCCCCCGGCCCACAAAAAGTGCTGTAAAAGGCACTTACCTTGTAGAGCCGGCAGCTCCCGCCTCTCCTTCACTGCTGGGTTTCCCGACCCCTCAGAAACCCGTGCACCAACTGTAAAATTTAGATCAGGCTCTCAATTGCACTGTGGGAGCTCGATTTAAATATGTTAATGAAATGTCCCGCCTCTCCACAGCGGGACTCTTGATGCCACGCTACACACTGCCGTAAAAACGACAATGGGTGCGTACGCGGCAGGCTGGGGTCGCGTTCCCCGTTTTTTCATTTTTAATCCCCCCCCCAACCCTCTCCTGTCCATCGTGTGGTGGGAGTGGGTTAATGTCAAGGCCGTCTGTTACCCTGGTCTACTCAGCCTCAAATTATTTCCCTCCTTCTGGTGAAGTGCCTCACTGCACAGCCTTGTCTGAGATCAAGAACTCACCATCTGGAGAAACTCCAGGACTCGATTCCGTATCCTACATTAAGGGATACAGTGTGTTGCTGTTCTCTAAATCTGAATAGACAGTACAGATATATTCAACTTTCATAAAATCATAGAAGGTTACAGCATGGAAGGAGCCCATTCTGCCCATCGAGTCCACGCTGGCTCTATGCATGAGCAATCCAGCTAGTCCCACTGCCCCGCCCTATCCCCGTAGCCCTGCACATTTTTTCTTTTAAAGTACTTATCCAGTTCCCTTTTGAAAGCCATGATTGAATCTGCCTTCACCACTCTCTCGGGCAGTGTATTCTAGATCCTAACAACTCGCTGTGTAATAAAGTTTTTCCTCATAAGACCTTTGGCTCTTATGTCCTCTGGTTCCTGACCCTTCCGCCAATGGGAACAGTTTCTCTCTATCTACTCTGTCTAGACTCTTCATGACCTCTATCAAATCTCCTCTCAACCTTCTCTGTTCCAAGCAGAACAATCCAAGCTTCTCCAGCTGTCCACGTAATTTAAGTCCCTCATCCCTGGAATCATTCTAGTAAATCTCCTCTGCACCCTCTCTAAGGCCTTCACATCCTTCCTAAAGTGCGGTGCCCAGAACTGGACACAATACTCTAGTTGTGGCCGAACTAGTGTTTTATAAAGGTTCATCATGACTTCCTTGTTTTTGTACTCTATGCCTCTATTTGTAAAGCCCAGGACCCCGTATAATTTTTTAACCGCTTTCTCAACGTGTCCTGCCTCCTTCAACGATTTATGCACATACACCCCCAGATCCCTCTGTTCCTCCACCCCTTTTAGAATTGTGCCCTCTAGTTTATATTGCCTTTCCTCATTTTTCCTACCGAAATGCATCACCTCGCATTTCTCCGCGTTAAACTTCATCTGCCACGTGTCCGCCCATGCCACCAGAGTGTCTATATCCTCTTGAAGTCTTTCACTATCTTCCTCACTGTTCACTACCCTTCCAAGTTTTGTATCATCCGCAAATTTTGAAACTGTGCCCTGTACTCCCAAGTCCAAGCTTTATGGATCTGTGACTGCCACCTGGTGGTACATCACTGTTTTAAGAACCATTTAAAGTACACTTCATAATACACCAGCTGGAGTGTGTGTGCACAATTAACACAACGGGCCCGATATTACCATGGTGGCGGGTTCGCGGCGGGGGGGCGATTGGGCGTGTGGGTAACGCGCCCAGTGAAATCAGTCTGCCCCGCACGCAATCGCAGGCTGATTGGATCCACTTACCTCTTGTTCCGGGTTCCCCGCTGCTGAGCTGCGCGGCGGGTGGACTGCGCATGTGCAGTAAGGTCTGTCAGCTGGAGGAGCTCTATTTAAAGGGGCAGTCCTCCACTGACTGATGCTGCAAGAAATAGGAAAAATTACAGCATGGAGCAGCCCAGGGGGAAGGCTGCTCCTAGGTTTAATGATGCCTCACTCCAGGTATCATTGGATGGGGTGAGGAGGAGGGGGAGGACAGAGATCTTCCCCCCGGCGGGCAGGAGGAAGCAGCCTGCCTCTGCCACCAAGAAGGCCTGGCTCGAGCTGGCAGAGGAGGTCACCTGCACCACCAACATATCGCGCACCTGCATACAGTGCAGGAGGCGCTGCAATGACCTAAGTAGGTCAGCCAAAGTGAGTACACTTACTCATTCCCCTACACTCCATCTGCCACATCACTGCCCCCACCCCACATCTCCTTCTGCACTGCCAACACTACTCTGTCACTTCACCCCTCACACCCACTCAAACCTCATCCTCATCTTACCTGCACTAACTCACCTCGCCAGTACTCATCCCGCCACTACCACTCAACCCAATCCTCATACAATCTCATGACTCTATCTCATACTCACCCTCTCATGCATCTCTTTCACGGTCAGCCTCACTCAACCTGCCACTACCTGTGCTGCAGCCACAGGGCATGCATCACATATGTGCAGTAGGCAGCGTAAGGCAAACGTGTCGTGAGCATGAAATGAAGGGGATGCACAAGGGTGTTTGAGGGTTTGTCATGGTTTTTACTTATATTTAATTTCTGAGCAACTCACATTACATATTATATTGGCACCACTACTGTCACGTCTTTGCGAATCTTGTCTGGTTTGTGCAATAATGCCCTTTCCTGAGGATCACAATGAAGACACACAACTGATGCCACCCATTGTGTCACTGCAGAGTGGGTGTAGGTGTATTTTCAGGGCTCTTTTGTGCAGACGACTGAGAGACGTCGGCAATGTCCCCAGTGGCACCCTGGAAGGATGCGGAGGAGAAGTTGTTGAGGGCAGTGGTGACTTTGACAGCGACAGGTAAGAAGATGGTGCTTGGGCCAGCCGGGAGCAGCTCGGCATGAAGGAGGCTGCAGATGTCCACGATTACATGTCGAGTGACTCTGAGCCTCCATGTGCTCTACTGTTCAGAGAGGTCCACAAAGCTGAGCCTCGGTCTGTGGCCCCTGTGGCGAGGGTAGTGCCCTCTGCGACGCATCTCTCTTTGCCATTGCCCTCCCTCCTGCTGTGCAGGTGGATGTGTCACAGCACTGTGTTGTGGAGCTCCACGTGTCAGAGGTAGACGGCGTGGCCGGCGAGGCTGGTGATGTTGTTCGCCCTCCGAGGGGGTCATGACTGCAGCTACGGCGGCCCCCATCCGCAAGATGTACATCTGAGGGGGTCTGCAAGGTAGGTACATGTGTCTGGACACCGGGGTAAGTGTGCAAGTTGGTGAATTTTATTGTTAGGAGGAGGGTGGTGCAGGCCAAACTTTGTCCAAAGTGACAGAGTGGCCTCCTGCAATGAGTGAGGGTCTCCCCCCACCACCTGTCAAATGGACCTTTGCTGCTGCCACAGGCTGATGGCTGCAACACGTCCATTTGAACTGGGAGTGTTTCCCCCAGTACGGGAAACAGTCCCAGTTGTTTGTAAAATCCCAACCCTCCTAAAATATCACGTTAATCAGGTCTGTAAACGACCTGAAATACCAAAATAAATACCTTAAGTGGCACCCCGCCGGCTTTAATTGCTGGCGGGAGTCCCACATGTGGAGGCTGCGCGCGCATGTCAGCGCGTCAGTGGGGAACCCGGAAATGGGGCGGGTTGGAGCCGGGCTCCCGACCCGCCTCGGGAATCCCCGATTTTCGTAGCCCCCCCGCCAGGAACGCACCCGATCGCGGGTGCTAAAATAGAGCCCAACATCTTTGCATCAGTTAGGATGGGGAAAGGTATCCATATATCTCAAAGCTGGAAACCAGTTTTTTAAAATTTGTTCATGGGATGTGGGCGTCGCTGGCAAGGCCAGTGTTTATTGCCTATCCCTAATTGCCCTTGAGAAGGTGGTGGTGAGCTGCCTTCTTGAACCGCTGCAGTCCGTGTGTGAAGGTTCTCCCACAGTATTGTTAGGTAGGGAGTTTCAGGATTTTGACTCAGCGACGATGAAGGAACAGTGATATATTTCCAAGTTGGGATGGTGTGTGACTTGGAGGAGAACATGCAGGTGGTGTTGTTCCCATGTGCCTGCTGCCCTTGTCCTTCTAGGTGGTAGAGGTCGCGGGTTTGGGGGGGTGAATATACCATTTTGTATATAAAAAAATTAAAATGCAAAGATGATTCTGGTAGGTGGTCTTGTGTACTTTTATGTCGGCACCTGTGGTAGTATTTCATCCTCTTGGTCCAGATTTTCTCACTACAGTAGGCTTGTGAATGTTGGTTTGCTTAATGCCAAGTAATTCTTGAGAACGGTCGTGTACAATGCAACTTCCTTTAATGTTATATTATTGTATTGTTATATATCGACCCTTTAAGACAATGCATTTTAGGTTGTTTTTATAGATCGTGCACTGTTCTAAAGTTCTGAAAACCCTCAATGATTGTGTCATCGTGAGTGTTAATGCATTCTTACAGTTGCATAACTTCCAGCACATTTACATTTAATGGAAAAAATAGTCACATTTATGAACAAGTATTAATGTAATAAGGTGCAAAGTATTTCAGCATTATTTAAAGCGTGATTGAGATGACACATGCTTAGTTCCACTCCCCAAAGTATGAAAAATACCAGCCCAGCTTATTCAAATGAGACGAGGCCCTAATAATTGGCTTAGTTGATTTTTAGTCAATACAATTAAAGCTGTGGTTCAGTTCAGGATGCCACACATCTACTGAATGGCTGCTCATTTCATGCTGGTCCAGGAGGAGGACTTTCTAGACTCCACAATGCGGACCCTGAGGCTACCGAATGGCTATACTTTACTGAATCACTAAAACAGATTATCTGGTCATTATCAAGTTGCTGTTTATGGGACCTTGCTGTGTGCAAATTGGCTGCCATGTTTTCTATATTACTACATTACACTTCAAAAGTATTTAATTGGCTGTAGAGTGCTTTGGGACGTCCTGAGGTTGTGAAAGGCATGATATAAATGCAAGCCTTTCTTTTTCTTTATATCATGTATAATGTCTACTTAAGCTTTGATGTGGAGATGCCGGTGATGGACTGGGGTTGACAATTGTAAATTGTCAATTGTAAGTTGACAATTGTTTACAATACTTAAGCTTTGACACTTTTGACATTTTTGATTTACAGTTTATCTCCTTACATTATAGTTTGTATTTTGAATTTTTTTCCAATCTTTATTGTACCACCTGTTTATTTGCAAATAAATAATTAAAGCTAATTTTAATACAATATGAAAAGTGCATATAGCCGTAATTATCGTAGGTGTTGCATTATGACCAGTGGTAACATAAGAGCCGATTTTAACCCGACCCGTCTGGTGGAAAAGGGGCGGTGTGAATTACCCGAACCAATCTCCCTTCCTATCCGCGGGTTACGATCTTAATCTGTTCTTCTGATGGGACAAGAGGGACACCCGCCGGTTTAAATATGTAGATCGGGCTCTGGTGACATCATCTGGGCATAACTGCAATTTTAACCAAAGCCTGCATGGGGAAGCTGTCGTGGCTTCCCCAACGGGCCAACCTGACGGCAAGAGGAGCTGGGGCCAGAAGATGCCCAGAAAGGTAAGTGGATTTTTTTTAGTTTCCTTGTGGGCCAGGAGGAGCAGGACTACTCCCCTGGCCTCCGCAAGGAAATCTTGGGCCTGCGAGGCCCTGCTGACTTCCCCCCACCTCCTAACCACTTACTTGAGTGTTAGGGACCGTTCCTTCAGGTCCCTGGCAGCGGCCTCCTGCCGCCCGAAATCCTGCTCCCTCCAGCCGGCCAAGTAGCGCTTACCGGCGGGATCGGGCGGGAGACTGGCATGGCCCATGCAGATGAGGCCTTGGAGTTAAAATATCCCAGGCCTCACGCTGCGGAGGTCCAGATGCTTTGCTGTCTATCTCGGCCCCCCGCCCGCGTGACTACCAGCTCCGAGTTAAAATTGGCGCTATAATGTGATCAGTGACAAACGTGCAGTAATCCATGCAGTGTAGTTTTATTTTACTGCATGTTACAGAGAAACAGCAAATCCTTATAGACTCATATCACCTACTCAGGAATGTGTTGTGCTATGTAACGTATATAATGATGATGCCTTTCAACGGTCTTAAAACAGTTTAATTTGCTTTTATGCTATATCTTGTCAACTAAAATTGTGCATATGTATATGTGTGGATGCATTTAATTTATGTCTCATCAGTAGATCCTCAGAGTTCTGTTGCCAAAACAATGAAATCAGGAGAATCACTTTATCTTTGAAAACATTTCATCAGAGGATAATGTTAATTGCAAGAACAAACACAAACTCTGAAGAGCTGGTAACCATTTAGGGCCGTGCAGGAAGATTAGATCAAAAGAAATATCATATCTTGGAACAATCCCTAAAACACAGAAAATAGACATTCAGTTGTGTTTAATTAATTCTTTGCTAAAGTGTGCATCTGCATGTAATTAATAAAAAAAACTTTTCGGAAAAATAAGGGCATGTCTTCAATTTCACTCCAGGAGGCAAAGGATTCCATGGCAATGGTCTCCAAAAAAAAGGATTTTTTTGGTCATAATTTGCACAGGAATGTCTAAATGATATTTATTTTTGATGACTGAAGTTCAGGTATAAATGGTTAACATTCAAAATAAATGGATTAGTGCCAACCTAAAAATAGTGCACAGAGGAATATGCTATGATTGCATCGGGTATACGTCATCAACTGGAAAATATGTCCCTACTTTTTCCCCAACTTTTAATTTCTAATTTTTTTTCTCCCATAACCTTTCAAGCTCATCAAGCTATACGCATTTCCCTGACCTGCTCCCAGACTTCTGTAGACACTGCTCCACAACCAGACCCTTTGATGTCTGAAGGCATGTTTATTTTCCCTCCCTCCCTGTTGGAGCGAATCTCTCATCTGCCCTGCACCCCCAACAATCAAAGCCTGGATCTCAGTAAGCCATAGACCAAATCCCATCACTGGGCATACCACTTTAGAAATGCCAGTGCGCTACCAGACACCATGGGGACGATTATCGTCTCACTGCAGTCTTGTCTTTTAACACGAGTGGGAAAGTAGCGAGATGAAAACTGGAACAAAAAACTTACTGCTGAGTTTCTGACTAAGGTCTGCTCATTGTGAGCAGGCCACGATTTAGGATCCCAACTGCAATTTTGGACTTCCAATGGGTGGAGTGCGCACTGCATAAGCCTTATCCAGTGTAATTAAACATAGAGTGGCCAAACCAGTGGTCTATATGGGGACTGCTGGAGGCTGCTCGGATAACGTGACTGTAATTTTTTTTAACTGATTTCTGTGAACTAAGAGAATCATGAATGCAAGATAGGCAAGCTTAGACTTCAGTAGCATAACTATAATCCTCACTCGCTTGGAGAGGGCGAGAGGCAGAAGCTTGGAGAGGGAAGAAAGAGCAAATGAGAGGCCTGAAAAGAGGAAAGGGGAAGTGAAGCAGAGGACTAGAAGAAGGTAGAGGAAACAAGGCAAAGGACTGGAAAGGAGAAGTGTGTAGGCATGAGGGAGAGGTTTGGAAATAAATCTATATTATAAAATAAATATATAACTAACATTGTATTTGTACATCAGATTTTTAAATATTAGTTTGAACAAGTCAAGTTTGAACAAGTCAAGTCACAGGATATGAAGCAAAGTGGTTATAAATTATTGGAGAAAATGAAAGCAGATTAAAATGTGAAATTCACAAAGACAGGAACAGATCAGGGAGGCCATTCAGCCCACTCTTTCGTAGAAATCTACAGTCCACCCACCACTAGCATCTAGATGCTGCTTGAATAATTCCATAGATTTTGCTTCCACTATCTGGAAGACCATCCAGTATTAATCGCTCTTTACATGAATAAATACTTCCTGATATCAGTCCTGAACTTGCCTTTTACCAGATTGTGCCTTCGTTCTGCAGTCATGGTGTAACTTGAAATAGTTGTCAGGATTTCTATTCCACTTAATCTCTATGTGCCTTTATAAGATCCCTTGTCTCTTTTCAAAGCCGATGAGTCCAAACGTTTCTAACCTTTCTTCATAACTCAGTCTTCTGACGTTAGGATCAGCTTTGTGGCCCTTGTCTGCACTGCTTCCTAGCCTTGCAATGGATGGCAAACTTTCAGCAGGGTTTGATAAATGTCACGGTTTTACTTGCTGGATTTTTACTTACATGCATTAAAAAAAGTTGTCAAGAAAATACAGTAATCATTTGCTCAAGGCTGGAAGCATGGAATCTGACAAAATGATAATACATCCCTTCATTAGTAGATAAAAGGAAGATGTAGCACATCAATATAATAATACTTAATTAGAAGAAGCTGCAAAACTAGGTCATGAAAACTGCAAAAGCTGCTTATCAGTCTGCAGCACTATCGGTACAATGCTAATCAGTGTTATGGCTTTAAGCGATAAGGCTCAAAACTCTTAAAAAGGTTCAGGATACTTAAACTATTCCAGGTATTGAAATCTAACTGTTGAAGAACCCATATAGTGTGAAAACATAAAAGGCTCATTAGCTAGCGAACTTAAAAATACTGGGACATCATAAATATTTTTGAAGTCGAGTTATTGCAACATCACAAATTCAATATTAGAGTAATAACTGCAGACTTATTACTACAGTTTTTGGCAACTTTCTCTCCTTTTGTTTACTCCTTTTCTGAAGGTATTGATTCCTCGGTGGGGTGCAGGTCAAGGGCACCAGTGGCAACTGTCAGTGTTTAATGCTGATATCAGTGTTGTGAGGCCTGGTTCATATGTCAGCATTTGCTGACAAAAACAGGGTGGACCAGACCTCCTTTTCCTCAGGGCCGTTCCTTCCATTAATGGAAGTGGTTCCGACCGCTGCATACTGTAGGCGGGGATTTCCATGAGAGCAGGAATTCCCGCCTATAGTATGCAACAGCCAGAATCTCTTCAAGTGGTAGCAGCACTCAGAAAGAAAGAAAACATCCGAAAGCAAACGCACCCCTTAGCATCCATCTTAATTATACTTCCCTTGGGTGCTCTCCTTTCGATTGTCCTTCTCTTGGGTGCACCCTTTTAATTTAATTTTTCTCAGGTGGCCCCTTTTAAATTTACTTGTCTCAGGTGCCCCTTTTTACTTTTACTTCTCTTGGGTGGTCTCTTTATTCTACTTCTCTGATGCGCTGCCTTTTAATTTTTACATTCTCAGGCCCTGGCCTTTAACTCCTGTAAAGGTTTGGTACTTCCGTTTTGATTTAGCTTCTCATAACTGTTTCCCTTTGGCTTTTACTAATTTCAGGTGTTCTCCCTTTAAATTTGCCTCTGACTATTACTTAAAATACATAAAAATTTCTTAGGCTGGTGTTTCCCTTTAATTATTTTTGGATTCCTTTTTCTGTACTGGTACTGGGACAAAGGAAAATCAAAAGGGTATCTTCCAAAATCTAATTCAGCCATCAAACATGAATAGATTTCAAAGGCACACAATCTGCTTGACAGCCTTTCCTGATAAAATATTTATACCTGCAAAACAAAGCAACGTCTTATAAAGTGAGTGATAGTCTTTCACCCCCCCCCCCCCCCATGGGTCACTAATCCCAAACAATTAGTTTTGGCTCCTTCTCACAGCCTGGTAATCAATATTAACTGTTTCTCATACCTAGATGAACTGTGGCCTGGAAATCCCTGGGACCCTGCCCTGCTGGTGTAAGTGCAGCGGAGTGGAACGCCCACCCTTGCCCAAGGCTGGGACTGGATCATATGCATAGCTAGGGCAGCCCTAGCCGATTCATCTTTCTAAAGCAGACCAGAATCCCCCCGAGGCCCAAATGGGCTGAAGATTTTTTTTTGTCCTTGGCTCCCACTGGAGCAATTCTGACTAGAGAAGGTAAGTGATCCCCTCCAGGATCGATTACCTTATTCCGGTAAAGGTTTGGGAGGAAAGAAAGAAAGAATGGATGAACCTAATAGCAACATCTTAATATAAACTTCTTCCTAGGCAAAGTAGTGAAAAATCCCAAATGCAACAAAATGTCCTAAAGCGTTTTATGGGGGTGAGAAAATGACTGGACACGAGAGTGGCAAAGAAAGGATTAAGGATGATGATCGAAGGAAAGATTGAAGAAGCTTTAAGGAGGTTATTGAAGTCAAGCAGAAAGATAGCAAGATGGAAGAGTTTAGGAAGATCATTCCAGAATGTAGGGCCAAGACAGCTGAAGGCTTTGCACCAAGTGGGAGCAGGGGGGATGGCGGATGGAAAGGAGAGTCAGAAGAGTGGAGGGTGTGTGATGGAGCATAGAACAAAGACATGGGGCTCAACTTTAGGGGGCAATTGCGGGTGCGTTGGGGGCAGGGAGTCTCCGAAAATCACGGAAATCCCATTTGGGTTCAGAAGCCGGTTCCAACCCGCCAACTTCCGAATTTCCCAGGAACCCAACTGTGTGCGCGCGCGTGACCCGAAAACGGAAGTTCCGCCAGCTTTACAGTTAAAGAGCCAAATGTAGCTCATTGAGGTACTTAAGGCACTTTACCTGTGACAGATTAAGTGATTATAATAGTGGTGAAACCAGGCGTGAAGGGCCGGATCAGGGAAAAAGAAACTAAATAAATTACATAAAACACCATAGAAGGAAGTTAAAACAGAAAATGAGCCTACCTTTGCACCATGCTCTGATGTCCGATGTCTCCCTCTCCGATCTCCCCCCTTTCCACCCCTGATCTTCCATTCTCCCACCTGATCTTTCCCTCCTCCCCCCCGATCTTCCCCTCTCCTCTCCCGATCTTCCCCTCTCCTCCCCCGATCTTCCATTCCCTCTATTCTCCCCCCCCTGATCATCCATTCTCCCCCCAGATCGTCCACTCTCCCCCCCACCGGTCTTCCATTCCAGTGCCGGATGACATCTCGCTCTCTCTCTTTCTCTGCCCCCCCCCCCCCCCCCCCACCGTTTTTTTTTTAGAGCTTGGTTGGGAGAGGGCCCCTTTGTTGGTTTTTTTAAAATTCCCCAAGAACACCCCGGAGAGCAAGGGAATATCCGCCCCCCCCCCCACCCCCCCACCCCCCCACCGTTGTAGCTCCCGACGGCAGCCAGCCTGTCAATCAGGCTGGCTGCCAGGCGTGAAACCCTGGGAGAGGACGTTAATCATCAGCAATCAACATGCGATCGCGTTGGAAACGGTAAGTTTTGTTCATGCAGGTTTGTCATACGCACCTTCACCCCCTCACTGCCATCCCGCCTCCTTTGCAAAATCGACCCCAATGGAAGGGCAAGGCCAAGGAATTTTAAATTGATGTGTTGGGAGATGGGGAGCCAACGAAGGGTGGTGAGGGCAGGGAAGATAAGGGAATGGGATTTAGTATGAGGTAGGATATGGGCAGTAAACATTTGGACAAGTTGTGAAGGGTGGAGCTTGGGAGGCTGGCAAGGAGACCGTTGGAGTAATCACATCTGCAGGTGATAAAGGCTTTGAAAAGCTCCTTAAGGGTTTTGCTGACAGCAGGAGTGAAGGCAGGCGATGTGGCAAATGTAGAAATAGGCAGTTGTGGTGGTGGTGGTTCGGATGTGGAGTTTCAGCTCAACTCAGGGCTAAGCAGAATACTGAGATTGCTAGGGATAGGCAGAGTGGTGGCGCTAAGGTGAAGAGTTTTTGGCACGTGCTAGGATGGCTTCAGTCTTGTCAATATTGAGTTCAATGAAGTTCTTTCTCATCTCAAACATTATTGCCTAAATTGGGAGAACACAGTGTTAGGGGAATTAAGGGTAATGAATACTGTATATGTTTATAAGGTGTATTTACTTTTTAAAAGTGTACTAAAGTCAGAATAGGTTTATTTATTAGTACCGAAATTCGTGCCTATCAATCATATTCCGTGTCATTTCGCAAGTCTAATAAAACTGGACATTTAATAATTATTCTCTAACCTCCACAATCTTCCTTGTCGTTGGACCTATCACTGCGCACGCGTATTACTAGGACAAGCGAGTCGCACTGCGCATGTGTTGGGAGAAGTGGTGGAGTTTGGGGCCTGCTGTGGCGGAGGAGCCGCACGGGCCTTGTTTGGCTGCCTTGGTAACGGTGCGTGGAACATGTGGACTGCACCGGGGACCGAAATATGAACTCCCACAAATCGTACATCGGACGGCCCTGGATTGCGGAGCAGCTGCTGAGATACGGACCAGCCGAGAGCCGACACAGGCCGGCTCCAGCTCAAGTCATTGAGGTAAAGTAGCCGATATTGGGAGGGAGGGAGCGAGCGAGCGAGCGAGCGAGCCTCTTACTGTAGCTTAAATTCAGCAGCAGGCAGTAAATAGTGCCACACACCAAGCTTTGTCACTCACCTCACCAACTAATAAAATCTGTTTAAGTGGTAAAAGGTTGTTTTTCAGACTGGAGGGAAGTATACAGTGGTGTTCCCCAGGGGCCAGTATGAGGACCACTGCTCTTTTTGATATATATTGATGACCTGGACTTGGGTATGGAGGGTATAATTTCAAAGTTTGTAGATGACACTGAACTCAGAAATGTAGTAAACTATGTGCAGGATGGTAACAGGCTTCAGGAGGACATAGGCAGTCTGGTGAAATGGGCAGATACATGGCAGATGAAATTTAAAGCAGAGAAGTGATGTGATGAATTTTGGTAGGAAGAATGAGGAGAGGTCATATAAACTAAATGGTATAATTTTAAGTGGAGTGCAGGAACAGAGACTCCTGGGGGTATATGTACACAAATCTTTGAAGGTGGCAGGACAAGTTGAGAAGGCTGTTAAAAAAGCATTTGGGATCCTGGTCTTTATTAATAGAAGCATAGAGTGCAAAAGCAAGGAACTTATGTTAAACCTTTATAAAACACTGGTTTTAAATACTCAGCTGGAGTATTGTGTTCAATTCTGGGCACTACACTTTTGGAAGGATGTCAAGGCCCTGGAGAGGCTGCAGAAGAGATTTTCTAGTATGATGCTAGGGATGAGGGACTTCAGTTATGTGGAGAGACTGGAGAAGTTGGGGTTATTCTCCTTGGAACAGAGAAGGTTAAGGGGAAATTTGATAGAGGTGTTCAAAATTGTGAACGGTCTAGATAGAGTAAATAAGCAGAAACTGTTTCCAGTGGCAGAAGGGTCGGTAACCAGAGGACACAGATTTAAGGTGATCGGCAAAAGAGCCAAAGGTGACATGAGGAAATGTTTTTTTAAGCAACAAGTTGTAATGGTCTGGAATACACTACCTGAAAGGATGGTGTAAGCAGATTCAAAAGGGAATTGGATAAATACTTGAAGGGGAAAAAATTTACAGAGCAATGGGGAAAGAGCAGGGGAATGGGACTAATTGGATAGCTCTTTCAAAGAGCCAGCACAGGCATGATGGGCCAAATGGCCTCTTCCTGTGCTGTAACTACTATGATAAGTGCCCTGGAATCCCTTGTACATTAAGGAACCTTTATAAATGCAAGTTGTTTAGAATACAGCACTCTTGGGTGTCCGAGTATTGGAGTTGGAGGTCTGATCTGTATTGAGCTTAGCGAAGGCTGTGGTGTCATATAAATGCAAGTTGTTGTGCCTGCTAGTGGGGAAAGCAAAATTGAAATATCCCTGGTCCCCTGGTTGTTGGTTAAGAGGAGCTATTGGTGGAGTTCTGGTAGCATGCTTCTGATGTGTATTGTCAGTTTGACTCAGTTAGTAACACCCTTGCCTCTTAGAAAGTTTGGAGTTCAAACTCCACAGCAGGACTTGAGAACAGGATCTAGGATGGCACTCCAGTGCAACATTCAATACCTAGAGATTGCACTATTGTTAGATACTGTTTTTTTTTGCCATACCAAACAGTGCTTTTCTGGTGGTTTAGCTGGATGTTACAGATCTCAGCACAATTTGAAGAGAAGCAGAGTTCTCCAGGCCTGGACTCCAGGGTGTCCAGTCCAACATTTTTTCTTCAAATAACACCGAGCAGATTATTTGGCCATTGTGTCAGCCTTGGCTCTGGTAGCATCTGTCTCTGATTCAGAAAGTAATGGGTTCAAACCCCACTTCAGAGACTTGAG
The DNA here is from genome assembly GCF_035084215.1 of Heptranchias perlo. Taxonomy (NCBI): domain Eukaryota; kingdom Metazoa; phylum Chordata; class Chondrichthyes; order Hexanchiformes; family Hexanchidae; genus Heptranchias; species Heptranchias perlo. Next base: position 24,979,982 of record NC_090340.1, read on the forward strand.
CACATAATCTAGGCTGATACTTCAGTGCAGTACTGAAGGAATGCTCACTGTTGAATAAGATGTTAAACCATGTCAATTAGACATAAAAGATCCCACGACACTATTTGAAAAAGAGGAGGGGAGTTCTACTGGTGTCCTGGCCAATATTGATCCTTCAACCAACATCACTAAAACAGATTACCTGGTTATTTATCTCATTGCTGTTTTTAGGACCTTGCTGTATTCAAATAGGCTGCTGTGTTTTTTTACATTGTGAAGTGAGTATACTTCAAAAGTACTTCATTGGGTGGTGAAGTGCTTTGGCACGTCTTGAGAATGTGGGAGGTGCTATTTACATGCGTGTTCTTTCCTTCATCTAATTTCTCTTTATGGGATCTTGGTGCAAAATGGCTCTGCATTTCAAAGTACTTTGAGATATTTGGGAAATGTAATAAGGAACTAAATGAAAGCCTTCCTTTTGCTTGCCCAGTCTCTTGGTAGCAAAGGTGTGAATTTAAGCTGGCTGAAGAATGGTGTTATCAAACCTAGCATGTAAAATCATTAATCAAAGAAGTGCAGCCATAAGTTACCAATGGGAGTGTACTATATACACCCAAACAGTCAGGGAGATAGAAAAGCAAATATGTAAGCAAATTTCTGAGAAGTGCAAAAACAATAGGGCAGTAATAGTAGAGGATTTCAACTACCCTAATATTAACTGGGATAGAATCAGTGTAAAAAGTATAGAGGGCACAGAATTCTTAAAATGCATTCAGGAGAACTTTTTTAGCCAGTATGTGGCAAGCCCAACAAGAGAGGGGGGAAGTTCTGGACTTAGTTTTAGGGAATGAAGCTGGGTAGGTGGAAGGGGTATCAGTGGGAGAGCATTTTGGTGTTAGTGATCATAATTCAATTAGATTTAGCTTCCTTATGGAAAAGGACAAAGATAGACCAGGAGTAAAAGTTCTCAACTGGGGAAAGGCCAATTTTACTAAGCTGAGATGTGATTTAGTAAAAGTGGACTGGAAACAGCTACTTGAAGGTAGATCAGTGTCAAGCAGTGGGCGGCATTTAAGGAGAGATAGCGAGGGTTCAGAGCAAATATGTTCCCACAAAGAAAAGGAGTGGGACTCTCAAATCTGGAGCCCTCCTGGATGTCAAGGAGCATGCAGGGTAGGATAAGGCAAAAAAGGGAAGCTTATGTCAGATACCGAGAGCTCAATACTGCAGAAAGCCTAGAGGAGTATAGAAAGTGCAGGGGTGAAATTAAAAAGGAAATTAGGAAAGCAAAGAGAGGGCATGAAAAAATATTGGCAAGGAAAACCCAAAGATGTTTTACAAATACATAAAGAGCAAGAGGATATCTAAGGAAAGAGTAGGGCCTATTAGAGACCAAAAAAGTAACCTGTGTGTGGAGGCGGAAGATGTGGGTATGGTTTTTAGTGAATACTTTGCCTCTGTCTTCACAAAAGAAGAGGACGATGCAGAGATTGCAGTTAAGGAGGAGAAGTGTGAAATATTGGATGGGATAAACATAGTGAGAGAGGAAATATTAAGGGGTTTAGCATCTTTGAAAGTAGATAAATCACCAGGCCCAGATGAAATGTATCCCAGGCTGTTACGAACATAAGAACATAAGAAATAGGAGCAGGAGTAGGCCATCTGGCCCCTCGAGCCTGCTCCGCCATTCAACAAGATCATGGCTGATCTTCTACCTCGACGCCATTTTCCTGCACTATCCCCATATCCCTTGATGCCTTCAATATCTAGAAATCTATTGATCTCTGTTTTGAATATACTCAATGACTGAGCCTCCACAGCCCTCTGGGGTAGAGAATCCCAAAGATTTACCAGCCTCTGAGTGAAGAAATTTCTCCTCATCTCAGTCCTAAATGGCCTACCCTTTATTCTGACCCCTGGTTCTAGACTCCCCAGCCAGGGGAAACATCCTCCCTGCATCTACACTGTTAAGCCCTGTAAGAATTTTTTAATGTTTCAATGCGATTACCTCTCATTCTTCTAAACTCTACAGAATACAGGCCTAGTCTACTCAATCTCTCCTCATGTGACAATCCGGTCATGCCAGGAATCAGTCTGGTGAACCTTTGTTGCACTCCCTCTATGGCAAATATATCCTTTCTTGGGTAAGGAGACCAAAATTGTACACAATACTCCAGATGCGGTCTCACCAAGGCCCTATATAATTGCAGTAAGACATCTTTACTCCTGTACTCAAATCCTTTTGTAATAAAGGCCAACATACCACTTGCCTTCTTAATTGCTTGCTGCACCTGCATGTTAGCTTTCAGTGACTCTTGTACAAGGACACCCAGGTCCCTTTGAACATCAACATTTCCCACTCTCTCACCATTTAAAAAATATTTTGCATTTCTGTTTTTCCTACCAAAGTGGATAACTTCACATTTTTCCACATTATATTCCATCTGCCATGTTTTTGCCCACTCACCTAGCCTGTCTATATCCCCTTGAAGCCTCTTTGCATCCGCCTTACAACGCACATTCCCACCTAGTTTTGTGTTATCAGCAAACTTGGAAATAATACATTTGGTCCCCTCATCCAAATCATTGATAAAGTTTGTGAATAGCTGGGGCCCAAGCACCGATCCCTGCGGTACCCCATTAGTCACATCTGCTAACCTGAAAAAGACCCATTTATTCCTACTCTCTGCTTTCTGTCTGTTAACCAGTTCTCAATCCATGCCACTATGTTACCCCCATTCCATGTGCTCTAACTTTGTTCACCAACCTCCTGTGTGGGACCTTTTCGAAAGCCTTCTGAAAATCCAAATACACCACATCCACTGGTTCCCCCTTATCTATTCTACTAGTTACATCCTCAAGGAACTCCAATAGGTTTGTCAAACATGATTTCACTTTCATAAATCCATGTTGACTCTGCCAAATCCTATTATTATTTTCTAAGTGTCCTGTTATCACATCCTTTATAATAGATTCTAGCATTTTTCTTATTACTGATGTCAGGCTAACAGTTCCCTGTTTTCTCTCTTCCTCCTTTCTTCAGTAGTGGTGTTATGTTTGCTACCCTCCAATCTGCATGAACCATTCCAGAATCTATAGAATTTTGGAAGATGACAACCAATGCATCAACTACCTCTATAGCCACCTCTTTCAAAACCCTGGGATGTAGATCATCAGGTCCTTGGGATTTATCGACTTTCAGTCCCATTAATTTCTCTAGTACTCTTTTTTTACTAATACTAATTTCTTTCAGTTCCTCATTCTCGCCAGACCCTTGGTTCTCTAGTATTTCTGGGAGGTTTTTTGTGTCTTCTTCCGTGAAGACAGACACAAAGTATTTGTTTAATTTATCTGCCATTTCCTTATTCCCCATTATAAATTCTCCTGTCTCTGTCTGTAAGGGACCCACATTTTCCTTCTCCAGTCTTTTCCTTTTTACATACCTATAGAAGCTTTTACGGTCCGTTTTAATGTTTCTCGCTAGTTTACTCTCATATTCTATTTTCCCTTTGTCAATTTCTTGGTTCTTCTTTGCTGATTTCTAAAATGCTCCCAATCCTCAGGCTCACTGCTTTTTCTGGCAAATTTATATGCCTCTTCCTTTGATTTAATACTATCTTTAATTTCTCTTGTTAGTCACGGTTGGACCACTTTTCCTGTTGGGTTTTAGTGCCTTAAAGGAATATATATTTGTTGCAAATTATGTATTAATTCTTCAAATGCTAGCCATTGCCTCTTTACCGTCATATCTTTTAATGTAGTTCCCCAATTGACCACAGCCAACTTGCACCTCATACCTTTGTAGTTTCCTTTGTAGATTTAAGACCCCAGTTTTGGATTGAACTACATCAGTTTCAAACTTAATGAAGAATTCTATCATATTATGGTCACTCTTCCCTAAGGGCTCCTTTACAACAAGATTATTAATTAACCCTTTCTCATTGCACAATATTAGATCTAAAATAGCTTGTTCCCTAGTTGGTTCCTCAACATACTGATCTAGAAACCATCTCCTATACATTCCAGGAATTCATCCTCCACAGTATTAGTGCTAACTTGGTTTGCAAGAGAGGAAATAGCGGGGGCTCTGACCATCATTTTCCAATCCCCTCTGGCTACAGGTGTAGTGCTGGAGGACTAATAACGTTGTACCGTTATTTAAAAAGGGAGAAAGTGATAGACCAAGTAATTACAGGCCAGTCAGCCTAACCTCGGGTGGTGGGCAAATTATTGGAAAAAGTCCTGAGGGACAATATTAATCGTCATTTAGAAAGGCATGGATTTGTTAAGGGAGGGTTGTGTCTGACTAACTTGATTGAATTTTTTGAGGAGGTGACAAGGAGGGTTGATGAGCGTAGTGCTTTTGATGTAGTCTACATGGATTTTAGCAAGGCTTTTGATAAGGTCCCACGTGGCAGACTGGTCAGAAAAATAAAAGCCCCTGGGCTTCAAGGGAAAGTGGCAAGTTGGATCCAAAATTGGCTCAGTGGCAGGAAGCAAAGGGTAATGGTCGATGGGTGTTTTCGTGACTGGGAGGCTGTTTCCAGTGGGGTTCTGCAGGGCTCGGTACTAGGTCCCTTGCTTTTTGTGGTACATATCAATGATTTAGACTTAAATGTAGGGGGCATGATTAAGAAGTTTGCAGATGATACAAAAATTGGCCGCGTGGTTGATAGAGAGGAAGAAAACTGTAGACTGCAGGAAGATATCAATGGACTGGTCAGGTGAGCAGGAAGGTGGCAAATGGAATTCAATCCAGAGAAAGGTGCGGTAATGCATTTGGGGAGAGCAAACAAGGCAAAAGAATACACAATAAATGGTAGGATACTGAGAAGTGTAGAGGAACAAAGGGACCTTGAAATGCATGTCCACAGATCCCTGAAGGTAGCAGGACAGTAGATGAGGTGGTTAAGAAGGCATATGGGATAATTTCCTTTATTAGCCGAGACAAAGAATATAAGAACAGGGAGGTTGTGCTAGAACTGTATAAAACACTAGTTAGGCCACAGCTAGAGTATTGCGTACAGTTCTGGTCACCACATTACAGGAAAGACGTGATTGCACTAGAGAGGAGATTTACGAGGATGTTGCCAAGACTGGAGAATTTTAGCTATGAGGAAAGATTGGATACACTGGGGTTATTTTGTTTTGAAAAGAGGAGGCTGAGGAGAGGTTTAATTGAGGTGTATAAAATTATGAGGGGCCTATTTCCCTTAGCAGAGAGGTCAATAACCAGAGGGCATAGATTTAAAGTAATTGGTAGAAGGATTAGAAGGGAGTTAACACTTTTTTTCACCCAGAGGGTGTTAGGGATCTGGAACTCTCTGCCTGAAAGGGTGGTAGAGGCAGAAACCCTCATCGCATTTAGAAAGCACTTGGCTATGCACTTGCAGTGCCGTAACCTACAAAGCTACGGACCAAGAGCTGGAAAGTGGGATTAGGCTGGATAGCTCTTTTTCGGCCGGCACAGACCAAATGGCCTCCTCCTGTGCCCTAAATTTCTATGATAATCTACCAGTTTGCAGATCTTTTCCTATAGCTCATGTTTGTTTATGCGATTGATTGGTAAAACATTTGCAATTATTTCATTGTCTCTACCTGTCCTAGTTGCTTCCTTTTTCAGCTGCTTACAGACTGGGGATGAATGTTCAGATACCAAATTTGCAGGCACCAAAATGCTGATTCCTTGAAGGCCAAGTATCAGATGGCTGAATATGATCAAAAAAAGCTTCACCAAACTGCCAATGGTTCAGATGCAAACTGGAATTAGAGACCAAGGAATTGGATTTGTATAGCAGCACTCCTATCCCAACTGTCAGGCAGTTGGATTTCTGCACATTCTCCCCCATCTGTTGCAATTAGATTTCTACAGTTCCTAAGGTTGCCAGGTAATTGGATTTACAATACAGTTCCACAATCAAATTATAAATGATTTGTCTTGGAAAAAAAAAGTGGTGCCTTTAGGCAGTGGTGGATTTAACAAAACCACAGCACAGTGGACAACGTTATTAAAAATGTAACTTTATGTGCTGCACAAATTAAATCATTGAGCAGAGCAGACACCAAACAAACTTTTTTTTGGGAACAATGAATCCCTGGGACCCTAGATTTCATCTTTAAAAGTCTCTCCTGAATTTTTATTGTAGTGCCTCACCATCTCTTAAAATGATGCAATACTTTGAATGGCAGGAAGACACGTTAACGCTTCTATCCAACTTTGGTTGCGTGTTTGAGGACCTACAGGGACTAAACCAGAGGAAAGAGAAACACTGACAGATTATTTCACACTATCATGTGGGCCATGTTTTGTTTATGGGATTTCTTGTGCTTGCTTGTGTAATTAGCTCAGTGTATCAGTGTGTGATGTAATTGGCCTATCTCAAGGTTTCCTGGCCTTGATCTAGTTTGTCCGTGTTAATTTCAGTCCCTGTGGTATATAATGAAACATATACATTACTTACTGAAACATAAATATACTTTTCTCCTCTTCTTTAAATGCTGACTAGTTGCTGAGGTACAGTAAGGTTCCACCGGCTGGTCGTTCTATGGTAATTCGTGCAGGTGTCCATTATTGATCCTTGAATTTCCGTGGTGTGTTGACCAGCATTTGACCACAGCTGAGCCTGATCTGATCCTGAACCGCACACGCGCACTGGATAGTGCATTTGGTTGGAAGCCTGGCCTTTCTTTGACCTCTGGGACCAGGGTTTGAATCAACTGAGGTTCTCTTGTCAGCTGCAAGAATATTAAATGAAATGAGTTGGGGCAATTTCGAGGCGTAGTCGACCCAGTTTCTTATGGGGGGGGTGGCGAGGGGGGCGAGGGGAAGAGGTGACCTCAATGTTGCGTGACTAAGATCGTTTAATTCAGCGCAGACCAGGGAATGAACCTGGGTCCTGCTTGGTCTGAATAGCTGAATGACTAATTTGTTAAGCCGTTGGGAAGTGAATACAGTTCAAAGCGAACTGTACACATTAAAGCTGAAATATACACAAAAACATATACCATATGTTGAAAATGCTCCATTATATACTTATGCATGTAGTATACTGTACTCTGAAATGTTTATTCTATGTGGAGAAATATAATATCCCATTTTAACATAGAAACACAAAAAGCAGAAAATTAACAAGCATTCTGAAGAATTTCAAAGTAAAATGTTTATAAATTCTAATCCATAATTAAATTTGAGATCATGACCTCTCAAAATTGAATTATAGTTTATTTTGGATAAAGACATGAAGGGAAATGTCATGTTATTCATTTCAGTGAGAGGCTCAGACGGGATACAAATCTCGGCTTATGATTTATTGATTTTTACTGTGTAAAATCATAGGCATGACACCTCACAGGCAGAGCCACTATTTCGGCGACTGAATAAGTTAAATTTTAAGATTTTGACTGGTGTTTTGGGATTGTATCGTGCAACTCCCTCCATTTTTTTCATAAGACCTCAAATCAGTAGCTTTGGTCATAGGATTTTACCATAGGTTCCATTCTGGCTGGGAATGACTTATTTTTGTCAGCGCAATTTGAAAGAAGTAGAAAAAATGAGCGAATTGAAGAAGATTAGTTGTTTCACCAAGATGAGGTAGGATTGAATTTTTTTTCTTTACAAGAATGTGTCTGCCCCTTTCCCTCACCCATGTGTATGCTTCAACCGTAAGAAATGCCTTTTTTCCACATAGGATCAGAAATTCGGTTTTGATCTCCATCATCTCTACTTCACTCCATGGTCTTAATCAGCTTTTGTTATTCTGTATTGGCACCCTTCATAGTTTTGTAAAGTTTCAGATTTGTAACTGGCAGTGTATGAACATTGGAAAGTAATTGTGATAGTAAATAAATGCCATAAGTGAATCACTCCTGTTCAGTCCACACGCCTGAGAATTGAGGTGAGCTCTCTATAGACTTACCCCAGTGATGTACCTTAGCCTCAAATCTCCATCTCTGAAAAGTGCACTATGTTGCAACATTTCAGTCTCACATCAGTTTGGTGCCATACTGGTCAATTTTGTGTTGTGGACTTGTGCCTGCTTGGAATGGGATTGAGGTCTAACTAAATTTACCTCACTTATGACCCTAACATTTGCTGGAGAAGAGAGTCAGGCCATTAGTCTGTCTGGGTTCAAACCTAAATTGTAGTGATGGCAATACATTTTGACCCTCATTGCATGTTTGTTATATTTCTTTTTGAAAACGCATGTTCAAATTGGGTTCATTTAACCAACTTGGTTTGGATTAGAATTTCTGATTTGACACTGCCCTGTGGATGCAATATACTCTGCAGCTTATTTAATAACAGCTACAGAAATGGGACCAGATGCTTGCTAACAGCTCATGCTGAGCTGAAGTAAGCAGCCATCTGCGAGTCTCAATCAGACTTCTGTTCCTGTTTGAATCTGCAATGGGTAGTTGAATTTTTGTTGAGTTTTCTGTATTAACATTGAAGTATTCTATTAGTGGAAACACTGTTTGGGATGCAGTTGTCAGCACAATGTATGTATTGCAGTTCATTCAGGCTTCAAAAATGTATTCTGCAATTAATGAGCTGATATCATAACCTCCGTAATGTGATCCAATTATTTTTCCAATTAAATTGTGCAAACATATATTGTCTACAAAAATGCTGTACCTTAAACTGTACATACTAAACAGTAGACAGTTGTAGACATAACAGATACTGTACTGAATTTCAACAATGTACAAAAATCATCCATCAAATGCAATCCTAATGGTTTTAGCTGTTAAATACGTTAACCTGATAGATTGTAAATTGCATTATGCTTGCCAGCCAGTTGGGATTTATGCTGATGTGCACATTGATATCTTGTAATAATGGCCGAGTGTCTTAAGTGTTCAGATTATCTGAGCTTACGACTAATCAAGTGTGGGTGCAGACTGTGTTTGCATAATTTGTTGTGCATTTGTTTTATGTCTGTGCTACATGTATTTATTGATTTGGATAGAGCAGGGACTGAAATCTCTGAATTTTGTGACAGAAATTTGAGTATCTTCTCTTAACCATATAAATTTTTGATCGAAATGTGCATCCTCGGCTTTTTTCCATAGTCAGGTGCCGATGATATTTTTGATGCCGAGTACAACTTTATTCATAATTGTCCACCCTTAATTACTCCTGCATAATGAGTTTGTACACCTAGCAATTAGAATGTTGTCTCCATGTTGACTTGTGTGAGGGAACAGCTTGGCTGTTGTCTTGCTATCCTCTGAGATGATGCTTAAGATATTATGCTGTCAGGTATTATTGATGGGTCTGTGTAACTGTTCAGAAGAATATATTGATTTGAATCGTAAGTCATGCCATAGAGGTAGCACAAAATATAGTACATTTTAGGGAGGTACTGGTTATCTTCCACAGAACAAAGTAATTGGGAGTAATTTAATTTGGAGCTGTTACTGAAATTGAATAATATTAGATTCCCTGTCTAGATTTAGTGCTCTTTACTATATATGTTTTCAGGAATCCTGCTTTCCTCAGTCATACATTTGACAATTTGATACTATGTTAGTGATTAATCATATTGAGTTATGGTTGTTTGACAAGTGGAAGCTTTGTTGTGAAATTGATACTCCCAAATGTCAGATTAGTAATTGCAAAATGAGTTTTTAGAATATGAACTTAAGTGAGGCTCAGTTACATTTGTGGGTTTCTTTATAGTTTGTTCCACCTGAGAACTGGACGAAAGAAGCCGAGTATGACCCTGCTGCCGTTGTTCACCTGTCAGATCTCAAACACTACATTAAAGCTGTGGTGACAAAAGGAGCCAAACGTGACCTGGAGCAGTAAGTGATTACAAATAAAAATCCAGATTTCTGTTGCTTTATGTAGTAACTGCATTTTAGTGAAAGATCAAGAAAGTGACTCCAATTTTACCACCAACTCCTGAGGCAGTACAGCATATAGTCTATGCAAAAACATCCAACTGTACTCTATCTATTTCTACCTGTCAAAAAAAAAATCTATCTAGCAATCATCCGTCACACTTGAAAAGTGTCACTCCTCAATTTGTCATGCAAGAAAGTGTATGTTATACTTGCACTTGCTTGGTTCAAATGCCACATTCAACAGCAACAAATCACAACTGAACAGCTAGGTAATCTGACAATAAGCAAAAAGAGCATCTTTAAAAAAAAAAGGGAAGAGAATTTAAAAAGAAAATAATCATCAATAGTAAGCCTCTAATTGACCTTAGTTTTAATTGTTTCCTGCCTTCTGCCATTTCCTGCACTGTGGCATCTCCCGATGGGTTTTCCGGCCTTAAAGTTGTGCCCTATAACACATATTATTACACTTGTGTAACACAGACCATTGGTTTACTCCATGCAATGATGACATGTCCACAGCTTAAATCTCTGTCTCTCTTTTTTTCCATCAGTCCATTGTTGTTTGATCCATACTAATAATGTGGTCACTTTGGACCAATCAGGTCTTGGCGAATCAATTCAAGGAAACTTACAGCACAACCATGTTGCACCCTAGCCTGCGTGTGCTCTGTTCTCTCCCCAATCTGTGTCTGCTCCCTTACCCCTGCCCACAGTGCTCGTTCTCCAGGTTTTCCACTTTCTGATGGCCTCGGCACTTTATTGCGGCTACCGCCTTACCTTGCTTCGAACTTTCCTCCTGCTTGCACCCAAGTCTACTCTCCTCACACTATTTAAAGAAAGGCAGAAGATTTACTGCTGAAGGCTCACTCACATTTTGTGTAAATAATTGATAGGATAAATTGAAATATTCCATTGGTAACTGCACCTGTGTAACGTACTCTTATCCCACTTGTATGGATTCTAAGTACGGGCCACTCATGGAATATCTTTTCTGTATTTGTGTAACCTTGCTTCAGTTGGTAGCAATCATGCCTCTGAATCAGAAGGTTACGAGTTCAAGCCTCACCAGAATTTGAGTGCGTAAGCTGGGCTGACAATCTAGTGTAGTACTGAGGGAATGATGCGTTCTTGGAGGTGCTGTACATTGAATGAAATGTTAAACCGAGGTCCCATTTACCTTTCAAATAGATGTTAAAGATACCGGCCAATATTGCTCCCTCGACCAATATTACCATAAACAAATGAATTGCCTATTCATCTTATTGGGTTTTTTTGGGTTATGTTGGTGTCTACATGACAACAATCACTGCACCTAAAGTGATTCACTGTAAAGTGCTTTGAGGTGTTTCAGTGATGTGATGTGATAAAGGGGCATGTAAATGCAGTTTTTTAAAATTAAAATTTTTAATGTTATCTGACTTAAGTGTTTGTTTTTTAATGGTTTAGACCATACTTTATATAAACTAAGTTCAGACACTATAGATTCATGGACCAATAGAAATGTGTATTTTTCATTGTAGAGTGTTTCTTAGATACCTACTGCTCATTGCATACACTGTGGTAAAAACTCATATATCGGTTACATGTATATCTGTTCTCAATTTTCAGGGAGGAGGAGGATTATACATTCAGTGATATCAAAGACAAAATTGTTATTTTGAGAAAATTCAATGTTCAGCTCAGATTGGAATTGGAGCTGGTAAGTGATGCTTAATAGTACATTAATGATATTTGAGCTTAATTTTGGCTTTGACTTAGTGTAGTAGGTGGGCCAGAGGTCACTCCGAAGCCCCACGAGCCTGTCCAGAAATTCTTGTAAAGGTAAAAATTTAACTAAAACAATAGTGAAGTATTTTTAAAATGATTGAAGATTTTGTTTAGATGCATAAAGCTTGTTGCAGTGAAATAATGCTTTCAGGCAACAGTACAGCATGTTGGAATGTCATTGCAGAAAATCAGTGAGTCTTGAGATTCAAGCTTCTAACAGCAGCAACTTGCCTTTAACATAATAAATGTCCTAAGGTGCTTTGCAGAGGAAGTGGTGCTGAGCAGTAGTAAGAGTTAGGAGAAATAACCTAAAACATGGCTAAAGAGAGAGATTTTGAGGAAGGTGGCGAGAGAAGTGGCTAGCTCGAGCGGCTTAGGGAAGGAGTTCCAGAGTAGGAGCATGATGGCTGAAGGCTTTATCCCTAATGATGGAGCAGATGGTGGGATAAATGCACAGGATGCTGAGAATGGGGGAGGAGTAGCAGGCTAAGGCAAGTTGAGACAAGAAAGTTGCATTAGTTGTGGCGGTGTGGATGGATAGATGGAGAAAGGGTCAGAGGAGATGGTTGGTTGTTGAGAAGAGGCGCCTGGGATTGTCTTTACTCTCTAGGATGATCTAGGAGTAATAGGAAGATTTGACTCTGGACGACCTGGCCAGTCATGCACCAGATGTGCTCAAGTCTTGTGATCCTTAAATTTAAGGGTGCAGAGATCTTGGTGGGGTGAGATTTCTCAGCACAGCGATTTATCAATCTTGGCTATGTGAACATATACGTCCACCCTATCCATTAGATGCTGCAACCTCATGAACCGCCTTCTGCAACTCCCAATAATGCTTCATTTTTTTTCTTTCAGAAAGATTGTGAGTTCTATCTTGTAGTTCAGGAGTTGAAGATCCTGCCAGCAGAAACGGGTTTTGCTGATGCATGTTCCTGGTAGGACGTGATCTGTGTATCTATAGCATTACAGTACTTTTTATAACGGGTTTTTGTTAAATAGGTAAAGTTTCAAATGCCTTCAAATTTCAGCAACTTGGATCCCGCTGTGCAGAAGAAGTTGAGAGAGTTATGGCAGTAAGTAAACAGTCTTTTTAAAGCTTGTGAGCCTTCCTAGGAATTTCATAGGGATAAAAGTGTAACTGAAATAATAATTGGTGAGAGGGCTTCATCAATTCCACTGTCAGCTGATCTCTCGGAGGGGCCAGGGATGGGTGACTGCCTCTGAGTTATTTGGAATTCTGTTCCTCAACCCTCCACTTTGCTACATCTTTTCCTACCTTCAGAATTTCTCTTACAATCTATCTCTTTAACCAAGCCTTCATTCACCCCCATCCCTAACTCCTGCTTGATGTCAGTTTCCCTCCGTTTCTTTTTGTGAAGTATCTTGGCACATTTTGCCATGTTAACTTGCTGTATATGTGCAAATTGTGTCACTGTTGTTTGCTTCCCATTATAAAAGCCAGCCTGAACCGAATAAAGGAATCACAGGACCATCTCTTGTATCTTTCCACATTGCTCCAATCCAAGACATTTTAGTACCAGAACTCACCAAAGGGTTCTTCGTACTTGATATACCACGATCTTTATTTGATTGTCACACTAGTTTTGGCAATCCCCTGTGGAAACAGTTCAATTAAGATTTTAGTCTGAATATAACTCCTGTTTACGTTTTAAGATATCAGCCTATTTCAGAAATCATTCTTTTATCTGATTTAGGGTGGTGAAGATTCTAATGATGGAACTAATCCAGAGACACAGCACATTGGTTTATCAGTGTGCTGTGCTACAGAAAGTACAGTTTTCCCAAATGAAAACCTCTGTCTTAACTAGCCTGTCAGGTAGAGGCATAATCAAGTCACTTTCCCAAAGGAGAGAAGGAAAATTGCAGGATAAACGAGCCCTGGGCATTCTTGCATCATTTCTGTGGACCGTTCATTGAATGGCATTGATGGGAAGCCTTGAAGCATGTTGGAAGGAGCCCTGAAAAGGGGAAAAATAATAAGAATAATGAGCACTACTAATTTTCCTCAAAAGTCTTATCAAACTTTTTCAGATTTCAAAATCAACAGGTCTTTATTTTCATATAAAATCATGGTTCTTCAATGATTGTATAAAACAGAATTAGAAAAATGTACAAGATTACTGATTGATGAACTGCAACTTAACACACTCATAATTTTACAGAAGCCATGTGGATAACATGACAGCGCAAGAGGGGACATTTTCTGGTAAGCTTTCTGTTGATTATTTTTCCCTGTTAGATACGCTACCACATTTTTGATAATAGTTAAATTATGTTTTATTCTGGTAAAGTTTGGTTTTAAAATATGTAGCTGCTAGGACAAAAGCACTGATGTCAAAATCCACATCAATTCAGTGGTCAAGTGATGCACAGCTTCAGCATGTAACTTGAGTGTAATTGGATTCTCAGTGTAAAGTTAAATTTCGAATATGGAAACACCTGCATTGGATCCTTGTTTTCTTTTCAAAACTATAATTGTATGTAGAGGAGACTTAAGCATGTTTTTGCATATACCAGTTCTGTTTTAGTTTGTGCTGGAAGGAAATAGCTTTATCAGGACTATTTGAAATTTTACAGCAGAAATCAGTGCTTAAATTTGTAGATATTTTTCTAATGTTTTTTGTGAATTTTGTACTCGTCAAAGTGAGAGGTGTTAATGCTGAGGAATGGAACACTTTCCATGTCAGGCAGCCAGTGTCAGCATCAAGCTCTTCTTGGTCAAATGTAGCACTGTTAGATGTCCCAACAGTGTGCCCAGCCCGACCCAACCGTAGAGAAGTTTCCACGACTACATTACTGTGATTTTTTTTTTCCTTTTCATGCACTAATTATCCTGTGGTCTCTGGGGGAGGGTGCCAATTAACACTGACTATGCGGCACTTTTATGGGCCCATGCTTACCAGTTACTGGATTGAGATGGCCCAAACTAATTTAATGTACAATCCTTAGAGGCAAAGTAGACTTCTGTGCCAGTAGCTTGAGCTGGAATTGAATTCAGATCTCACCACCTCACCACCTAGTCCCACAATGGATTTGTTAAGAAAGTGAGTTCACACAGTCAATCCTGATCTCAGATGTCCACTCTGGTGCTGAGTGGAGGTGTGGTTCTTCCTCACAGGGAGTTAGATAAGCCATTTCATGTGGCTCTTGTACATCTTGTGGCTGACTCAAGAATGTCATTGGCAGAGGCCTGGTAGAAGGCCACTTGGTCAACCCCTCAGCCTACAAAAGTGCATGATGACCTGAGGGCACAATTTTGTTTTTTAAAGTAAACTTGGAATCATATTTTAAATTTTGCATTGCAGTGTATTAGTGCCAAATGTTTTTTGGTGTGGGAACTATATTGGGAACACACAGAACTACAGTGGAAAATGAATCCCTTACTAAGAACAGCAAGTGCTTGCAGTTTTTTTTTAAAAAAAGTACAAAGTGCCCAATGTTTTTCCCTCTTCTGAATGTGCTGACTGATGCTGAGTGCAGTTTCAGTCACTTGCAGCCTTCCGTTACTTTGCCCAAGTGGATGCTGCTGTTGTGTGAGGCTAGACGGTGAGTACCTGCAGGCAATTCAACTGCAGGTCGTCACTGCTCCACTTGATTCTGTCCTCGTCCCACCTTCATTTGTGCATTTTTCAGCAGGGGCCAATGGATAACAATCAGGACTGGCAATCATGGTTGATTTTCCCCCTCCCCATTGTATCAAATTGTAGCGTTCTAACTACTAAGGTCAGTTAACTCGGCACAGACCAGGAATTAAACCTTGACCCCCTTTTGGTTTGTATGGTTTATTACTAAACTGCGCAGTCCCTTTATCCATGTAGCCATCAGGAGCGCTAGGCTACATCACACTCTGCTGAAAAAGATGAAACACTTATTAAAATTGAAGCCCAGGTTGATTACAGGATGAGCATAAAAAGAAACAATTAAGTTTCACTGGTTTATAATCTACACCAGTTTGTTGCAAATCAATTTAGAACATGATTTTCAAATTATTTTTCACCGTATGCTATATTTTAGGTTTTTATTAAGTTTTGGTTATCCTCAGGGCTCAGTAGTAAAATGCCAGTGTTTCCCATTGTGGAATATTTTAGCTGACAACTGAAATACTTGCACTGCTCCTTCATTAATTCAGAGATGTAAACAAGCTGTTTCACCACAGGATCATAAATCCCTATGCTTACAATGACTTCTAACCTGGAGAAAAGATTGTTTATTTTGAAACAATTTCTGTAACCTAGTCTTTTTTTTTTCCCATTTGCTCCTGGCATCCATGATGCCTTCTGTCCAGCGCAAGGACATTTCCATGAGCATAGTTGTTCCCATCTGGTAGATGTGTCTGAGAGATGCATCATTTAAACAATGAGAGATTGGACACATGCCTGCCACTTTTGCTCAGGGATGACCTGACCTGGACTGGCAAATCAATGTTTCTTCAACAAATATTAATGGCACGTCACATTTAATGGTATCTTGTAAATAGACTGTGTAACTAGGAAATGGTAGTTTTGCTGGTAATCAGTGACAGAATAAAGTCTTTCATTTATGTTGTGTCTTTAGATGTCAGTCTCTCAAACCTGATAGATGCGGCAATGGAGGATGAAGTTAATTCATTAAAAACTGCTGTTAAACTCTGCCTTGATCTAACTGATAGTTTCAAAGCTTCAGCATCTACATCATCCATTTTGTTACCATCAGTCAATCAAACTACAGGATGGAAAGTTATGGGCAGAAAAAATGAGGTACGGTATTTTCCATTGTTTTCTCATTTATTTTCAGTTGATGCTATTGTGTGTGTTGCATAAAAAAGCAGAGTGAGGAGGATTAGAGTTCAGTCTGATTCCAGTGGATTTTAAAACTTCGACCTGGGTTCATGTTCAGTCCAAATTGATAGAATGAAAGTCTTCTAGAACTCTGATGACTGTAAGGGTCTGAAGTAAAATAATTTGGGTAAAGTGGTCACAAGTGTGGGAAATATAAATCTTATATTTGTGAGGTAGAAGTTCTTCAATGGTTCTTCTATAGTTGGAATCAGGGCACACTGCTAGAAGAGCAAAGAGGAGTTTGCTGTGCGTCAGATCCAACAAAGGTTTGTTGCTAACTGCATTCCCGAGATAGATAGCTGGCAAGTATTGTTAGCTTCCATTTGTGATGCTATAATAGGGAAAGGAAACATGCAAATTACCAGGTTTCTGTAGGCAAAGCAGATGAAGAATTTATCCCCCACCCCCATCTTCTTCCTACCCTCCCTCGGAAAGAGCTTAACCTCTGTTTGTTCCTTCCACCTGACAGTATGACCAAGCTCAAGAACTTGTTATGCGAATAATTGTCAGCCCAAGTCTCCCCTCCCCTCGAATCAATGCTCTCTCCTTTTCTTGCTGGAAGCATTGACTTCTTACTGATGTTTGTTTCCCTGGTGTATAGTTCCACTGAGGCTAGTTGTTTTCCAGTACTTTTCGCAAGTGAGCCTTGATATTGTGGAGATAGACTATTCTACCATGGGCGCATCACAACCTAAGCCTGATCCGTCTTCGTTCAATGTCCATGCATGCACGCTTCCAGCAGGAAAGGAATCAGAAGTGGGAAACCTGGCTGATTTTCCCCTCCAAAACTTAAGAGCGCTGAATCCAATTACTACCCCACTGCTGAGATCAGAGACTAGGGATCAAACCTGGTACCTTCTTGGTATGGCTTAGCTACTCACTGAATAAACCTGCAGAGTTATCAGGGGCTCAAGATTGTGGTCTATCAGTTTGTACCACAGTGCTTCAGATTGCATGTGTTGCTAGGTTAAGTAGTTTTATTTCTTCCAGCATTTTCTCTAAAATCGTAGTGTTTTGGAATTAAGGAGGCCATATGGCCTATTGTGTCTATGTCGGCTTTCTGAAAGAGCCATCCACGTACTCCCATTTCCCTGCCCTTTTAAATTTATCTTGTTCAAGTATTAGTCAATTTCTGTGATAAAAGGTATTATGGATTCTGTTGCCACCAATGTTTCTTGTAGGGCATTTATTTCTTAGGAACTCTGCATATTAAAAGAAATCCTAACTTTGTTCTTTCGGTAATGATCTTAAATGTATGCCTTCCAGTTACCTACTCACCAACCAGCAAAAATGGTTTTTTCCCTATTTGCCTCATCAAAACCCTTAATAATTTTGGACACCATTGTCAGATCTCTTAACCTTCTCTGCTCTAATGAAAATGATCTCCAGTTTCTCTAGTCTCTCCTCAAAACTAAAGCTTCTCTCTCCTGGTATCATAGCAAATCTCTTCTGCTCCCTCTCCATGGTTTTGACATCCTTCCTAAAGTAAGGTGCTCAAAATTAGTGTGTACAGGACTCCTTTGATACCCAGTATGTGAGAAGCCCAACAAGAGAGGAATCACTGCTGGATCTAATAATGGGAAATGAACCAGAGCAGATAAGGGAAGTAAGCTTAGGGGAACATCATAATATCATCAGGTTTAAATTAATGTTTGGGAAAGACAATAAGTAAGACAAAGGCCAAAGTAATAAATTGGAAAAAGCTAATTTTGAGGGGATGAGAATGGAGCTAGGAAAGGTAAACTGGGAAAAAAAATTGAGAGAGATTGAACAGTAGTGGGAAACATTTAAAACGGTGATCAATAGAGTCCTGGAGAAATATATTCCTCTTTTTTTAAAAAAAAACAAGAACAAATTAGCTAATAATGAAACACCATGAATGAATAAAGAGATGAAGGTAAAATTGAAGCTGAAAGAGAAAGGCATACTCTAAGTACATTGACAATGTAGGAGAGAATGACAAAAGGGAACACGAAGAGGTTAGGAAAGAAGTAAAAAAAAAACAATTGGGAAAGCAAAGAGAAACTATGAAATTAAATTATCAAGGAATATAAAAAGAATTAGTAAGGTATTCAACAGACACTTAAATAAGAAAAGAAAAATCAGGAAAGGGATAGGGCCACTAAGGGATGTACACGATAAACACAGATAATGACAGCGAAATGGCAGAAATATTGAATAGTAAACTTTGTTATTTACCAGGGAGACTATCAAGGTGGGCATGACATTAGAGTCTAAATGGGATAGGGGAGCAAAGGGATCTATGGGTGCAGATACACAAATCACTAAAAGTAGCAATGCTGATTAATAAGGCCATAAAAAAGGCAAATTGGGGTTAATTTCTAGAGGGATAGAATTGACAAGCAAAGAAGTTAGGTTAAACTTGTATAGAACCTTGGTTAGACCACACTTGGAGTACTGTGCAGAGTTCTGGTCTCCATATTATAAAAAGGATATAGAGGCATTAGAGAAGGTACAAAAAAGATTCACAAGGATAATACCAGAACTGAGAGGATATACTTATCAAGAAAGGCTGAACAGGCTACGGCGCTCTTTAGAAAAGAGAAGGCTGAGGGGTGACCTGATAAAGGTCTTAAAGATATTGAAAGGGTTTGATAGCGTAGATGTAGGGAAAATGTTTCCACTTGTGAGGTGGGGGACTCCAAAAGTAGAGGTTATAAATTTAAGATAGTCACTAATAAATCCAATAGGGAATTCAGGAGAAACTTCTTTACCCAAAGAGTGGTAAGAATGTGGAACGAGCTACTTTAAGGGGTAGTTGAGGTAAATAGCATAGATGCATTTAAAGGGAAGCTAGATAAGCACACGAGGGAGAAAGGAATAAAAGGGTATCCTGATAGGGTTAGATGGAGTAGGGTGGGAAGAGGCTCATGTGGAGCATAAACTTTGGCATAGACCAGTTGGGCCAAATGCCTGTTTCTGTGTTGTAGACTCGATGATGTAAAATAAAACACAATGGCCCAGATTTTCCCGCAGTGGCGGGATCGGCGACTTAGACTAAATTTAGCCTACCTTGCCGTCGATAATTTGTTCCATGTTATCCTACATTTGTAAATAGAATACACTGCAGCGAGGATAGCGGCAAATCGGAAGCAACTTGACCATTTTTTCCCACGAGTCCACAAATACATCAACTGGGTGGTAATTTTAAGTTTCAAAATCGTCTTTTGATGTGAATCCGAAGTATGGCACTCAACCAAAGTGCTGCTCCCACTAAGCCACTTGCCTCTCGGTGGAATCGGTTGGCCTGCTTCCATTTACAGCACGTCATGAATTTGAGAACGGAGATCCCACGGGTGGACTGAGCTTGTTCTGTAGCCTTAGACCGACCCCTGTTTATTTGTTTGAGCAATTTTTTTTTAGAAAAGTGATTTTTTTTTAAAGCTATAAAACATGCAGCAGCGTGAAAAATGGTGAGAAGCCAGCAAAATTGTGACCACCATTGTTTTCAGTGGGGGACAGAGCTATGAAAATGAGTTTCTAATTGTTATCAAGGTGGAGTAACGGCGGAGCGGCGTTGAAGGAGCAGGAGAATAGGGAGCGCCATAAGAGTGCAAGTCTCCCAAAAAAAAATCAATTTTTCTAACTACAACCTAACCAATGATTTGTATAAGTTAAACTTTGCTTTTGTACTGTATCCCATATTTATAAAACCTAGGATATCATATGCTTTTTTTTTTACAGCTTCATCAGCTTCTCTTCTCACCTTTTAAAAATTGATGAATCTGAACTCTTTCCCCCCCCCCGCCCAAAGTTTCTTCTCTTGTCTACTCCTTTTAAAGTTTTATCCTTTAGCCTGTATTTCTTCTTATTCTTCCTGTCGAAATGTGTCACCTCACCTGCTTTAATTTTCATCTGGCATCTATCTGCACAATCTAACCTCCATGTTCTCCTAAAGTCACTTGCAACCCTCTTCAAAGTTAATCGTGCTCCCTATTTTTGTGTCATCTGCAAATGTTGATACTTGACTTCAGATCGTTTCTATCAGGAAGGTCCCAACGGTGACCCCTTAAGGGGGACCACTGTTTACACCCTTCCAGTCTGAAAAACATTCATTAACCAATACTCTCTGTTTTCTGTCCTCTAAGTCAGCAATCCTATCCATGATGCCACCTTTTCTTTTAATACCGTGTACCTTAGGATTGCTGACAAATATTATCATGTGGCACCTTATTAGACACCTACTGAAAATCCATTTGCACAGCATCCGCTGCACTTCCTTTATGAATACATTGTTATTTCCACAAAGAACCCCATTAAATTGCTCTTTACAAATCCATGCTTGCGGTCCTTAATTGATCCATATTTTTAAGTGAATATTAATTTTATCTCTTATGGCTCCAGAAGCATAACATCTACTGATATTAGGCTGAGTCGTTATCTTCTAAAGGTACTGACTGGTGGCCCTCCAATACTTAATCGGTATATAACCCGTGCTGTACCTGCCCTGGGAGTGTGATTGGACAGTGTAAAGGGAGCTTTACTCTGTATCTAACCCTCTGCTGTACTTGCTATGGAAGTGTTTGCAGCCATTTTCCATGTGTGAACCAGGGCAATGTGTTATCATAGAATCATAGAATCATAGAAGTTACAACATGGAAACAGGCCCTTCGGCCCAACATGTCCATGTCGCCCAGTTTATACCACTAAGCTAGTCCCAATTGCCTGCACTTGGCCCATATCCCTCGATACCCATCTTCCCCATGTAACTGTCCAAATGCTTTTTAAAAGACAAAATTGTACCCGCCTCTACTACTGCCTCTGGCAGCTCGTTCCAGACACTCACCACCCTTTGAGTGAAAAAATTGCCCCTCTGGATCCTTTTGTATCTCTCCCCTCTCACCTTAAATCTGTGCCCCCTCGTTATAGACTCCCCTACCTTTGGGAAAAGATTTTGACTATCGACCTTATCTATGCCCCTCATTATTTTATAGACTTCTATAAGATCACCCCTTAACCTCCTACTCTCCAGGGAATAAAGTCCCAGTCTGTCTAACCTCTCCCTGTAAGTCAAACCATCAAGTCCCGGTAGCATCCTAGTAAATCTTTTCTGCACTCTTTCTAGTTTAATAATATCCTTTCTATAATAGGGTGACCAGAACTGTACACAGTACTCCAAGTGTGGCCTCACCAATGCCCTGTACAACTTCAACAAGACATCCCAACTCCTGCATTCAATGTTCTGACCAATGAAACCAAGCATGCTGAATGCCTTCTTCACCACCCTATCCACCTGTGACTCCACTTTCAAGGAGCTATGAATCTGTACTCCTAGATCTCTTTGTTCTATAACTCTCCCCAACGCCCTACCATTAACGGAGTAGGTCCTGGCCCGATTCGATCTACCAAAATGCATCACCTCACATTTATCTAAATTAAACTCCATCTGCCATTCATCGGCCCACTGGCCCAATTTATCAAGATCCCGTTGCAATCCTAGATAACCTTCTTCACTGTCCACAATGCCACCAATCTTGGTGTCATCTGCAAACTTACTAACCATGCCTCCTAAATTCTCATCCAAATCATTAATATAAATAACAAATAACAGCGGACCCAGCACCGATCCCTGAGGCACACCGCTGGACACAGGCATCCAGTTTGAAAAACAACCCTCGACAACCACCCTCTGTCTTCTGTCGTCAAGCCAATTTTGTATCCAATTGGCTACCTCACCTTGGATCCCATGAGATTTAACCTTATGTAACAACCTACCATGCGGTACCTTGTCAAATGCTTTGCTGAAGTCCATGTAGACCACGTCTACTGCACAGCCCTCATCTATCTTCTTGGTTACCCCTTCAAAAAACTCAATCAAATTCGTGAGACATGATTTTCCTCTCACAAAACCATGCTGACTGTTCCTAATTAGTCCCTGCCTCTCCAAATGCCTGTAGATCCTGTCCCTCAGAATACCCTCTAACAACTTACCCACTACAGATGTCAGGCTCACTGGTCTGTAGTTCCCAGGCTTTTCCCTGCCGCCCTTCTTAAACAAAGGCACAACATTTGCTACCCTCCAATCTTCAGGCACCTCACCTGTAGCGGTGGATGATTCAAATATCTCTGCTAGGGGACCCGCAATTTCCTCCCTAACCTCCCATAACGTCCTGGGATACATTTCATCAGGTCCCGGAGATTTATCTACCTTGATGCGCGTTAAGACTTCCAGCACCTCCCTCTCTGTAATATGTACACTCCTCAAGACATCACTATTTATTTCCCCAAGTTCCCTAACATCCATGCCTTTCTCAACCGTAAATACCGATGTGAAATATTCATTCAGGATCTCACCCATCTCTTGTGGTTCCGCACTTAGATGACCTTGTTGATCCTTAAGAGGCCCTACTCTCTCCCTAGTTACCCTTTTGCCCTTTATGTATTTGTAGAAGCTCTTTGGATTCACCTTTGCCTGATCTGCCAAAGCAATCTCATATCCCCTTTTTGCCCTCCTGATTTCTCTCTTAACTCTACTCCGGCAATCTCTATACTCTTCAAGGGATCCACTTGATCCCAGCTGCCTATGCATGTCATATGCCTCCTTCTTATTTTTGACTAGTGCCTCAATCTCCCGAGTCATCCAAGGTTCCCTACTTCTACCAGCCTTGCCCTTCACTTTATAAGGAATGTGCTTACCCTGAACCCTGGTTAACACACTTTTGAAAGCCTCCCACTTACCAGACGTCCCTTTGCCTGCCAACAGACTCTCCCAATCAACTTCTGAAAGTTCCTGTCTAATACCATCAAAATTGGCCTTTCCCCAATTTAGAATTTTAACTTTTGGGCCAGACCTATCCTTCTCCATAGCTATCTTAAAACTAATGGAATTATGATCACTGGTCCCAAAGTGATCCCTCACTAACACTTCTGTCACCTGCCCTTCCTTATTTCCCAAGAGGAGGTCAAGTTTTGCCCCCTCTCTAGTCGGGCCATCCACATACTGAATGAGAAATTCCTCCTGAATACACTCAACAAATTTCTCTCCATCCAAGCCCCTAATGCTATGGCTGTCCCAGTCAATGTTGGGAAAGTTAAAGTCCCCTACTATTACCACCCTATTTTTCTTGCAGCTGTCTGTAATCTCCTTACATATTTGCTCCTCAATTTCCCGTTGACTATTTGGGGATCAAACCTGTGACCTCCTGGCCTGTATATTTCAGTACCACATTATTTAATCATTGTCTTGGGAGCCTCTTGATTTAAGTCATTATAATTGTGCAACTTTTCATTGAACTCACTTGCTTCATTTATATAATCAACCTAATTGTTATTTTTCCCTTAAAAGCCTGAGACTATAGTTGCCTATCCATTTGGGACTCTCTGACTTGTCACCTTTTCCTGTTGCTTATCACAGAGAGATTTGCACCAGTTGTTAGTATGAATGGCTCATCAATCAGTGCACTCATCAGAATCACACATGGCTGAATCACTCATTTAAGTGTGTTTACTTATAGTTGATTGCTATTGCACTGGGGAAAGAAGTGTGATTCCCAATTTGATGCTCTTGGCATAGGCAGCTTATAAATAGGTTCACATTGATGCACCATTTTCAGAATGTGAGAAAAGCAGGTGAATGTCATTGACTTTCTGCAATGCAGACATTGTTGGAGTTGAATGAAACCAGAGAGTTGAAGTGTTTGTTTGGATGGCATTTTATATGATATAACTTCTTTCAATAGCTTTTGTGAGAGTTGGTCACTTTTCTGGGAAAAATTATTGCATGACATCTATTGTTTGATAATAGGTGAAAAATATCAATGGTCTAGGATAAGTAGTAAAAATGCTATTCATGTAATCATTATTTTAAAAGTTGCTTTTTTTTCTACAGAACAAGGGAAACATTTTCACTGTTCCTGAAGCTATGCTTATGATCTCTTCAAAGCAAGAAGAAGCTCTAAATAATATCAAAGGTGAGCAACCTGAACAGTACCCAGAATTTATTTGGTGGGGGAAAAAAATTAATGGATCAAGATTTTATAATTCTGCTTTATGTTCTCATTCTTTGTTTTTAAATGTATTGTCCCCTTGCTTTCTCTCCTGTGTTCCTCAGTAGTGAGGTGAGATTGTCAGGGTTACAGACTCTGTCAATTCTGCTTTAAGTGATTACCCGAGACAGTGGCTTGCAGTCAACCAGTGAAAAACTGGAGAAGTTAATTCTGTGAACACTGTGATTCCTATTTGAAGAAAGTGGTTGAGCTACTGGGCTGCCTTTATTTCTGTAATTCACATTAAACATGTACAGATACAATATCTTATGATCCATCCAAGCCCATACTCAATGACAGGAAAAAAAACAAGTGCTAATAAGCAATGTGTGTGCATCTATTCAAATTGAAAAAAATTGTAGGAAAGCAATGGGAGAATTTGTTTTGCATCAGTGAGTCTCTTGTTTTAAATAAAATAATTTTCCAGATTTAAAGAAAATTGTTGGATACGGAGAGTTTTGAGTTTTTCTTTGGTTTCCATTATAACTGAATTGGATACCTTACACTGAGAATTGAACTCAATGAATAAATATGTCTTAAAATGAACTCGGACCACCATTTAACAAGTTCTACTGAACCATGTTTGGCAAATCTAACCATTTGATATTAGCCAGGTCAGATCATTTTGTTGTAAAATCAGATTCCTCTCCTGAAGGCATTGATTCCTTGCTGGGGAATGGTTCAGTGAGCTCCACTCCACCTCTGGTTTCTCACCCAAGCAACCATTATTCATGGAATGAGCAATGGTAGAGTGTGTTGGCAGGCTATTGGACTGTAGAATGCTTCATGGTAGAACCCGAACCCACCTTTGGCCAGTGTCCACTCATGCACACTGCCAGCAGGGGTTGTTGAACAATGCTGGGACCACTGGCTGAGTATTCCGACCCTGACCCAGAGGCACTGAGATAAATGATAGCATTCCTACCAGTGCCTTGGCTGAAATCAGCTAGCTCGGCATAAACAGGCGATCAAATCAGGGCCCTTCTAGGTATGTTTGACTCAAGCACTCAATGGAGTTTATAAACTCCCCACCATTTGGAAGAGCCTCCTTTTTTGATTTTTACTTTCTAAAATTCCATTCGATCTGACCATGAAATTTGTTGTGAACTATGGGGGGGATAAAAAATCTCTTCCTTTTTATCATTAGAATGGAAGGATGATTTTGTGTGCATTGAAGATGCAGAATCTGAGATGGAGCATAATGCCTGCACAGATGCATTCCTACATAATGCAGGTATGTTTTCACATAATAAGGACAGTAGCTTTTAGAAGGGCATGTTTAAATATGGTAAATTGGTGTTTGGAACCTTAAAGGACAGCCAACCACGGAAGGGGGAAACAAATCTCCATAGAGATTGATGGGACAAAATTAAATTTCTTATTTCAACTTTTACTCGCCCGACTGCACTTGTCAATTCCAGATTTCCGCCTACTTAGCCGTAACAATGTGACCTGACTCCAGTCTCAAGAATCTCCTCCTTATCTCCTTTTCCCCCAGCCCTCACCCCCAGCGTGGCATTCCATTTCTCACATCAGCCATTTTACGGTATATTGGAGTGAGATTGCCAGTTTAGTGCCAATTAGTGTTGAATTATTGGCAGTTTTGTGCTGTGACCTTAGGCCCAATAGAGATTGGATTGAGACAGTTCAGTGTCAGTTCATTTTATAACCTTACATGTGGCAGAGGAGGGATAGCTTTATCAGTCAGTTGGATACCAACCCAGGACTCAAAAGTGAGTACGTTATGGATCTCTTGATTAACCCATTACACCACTCAGTCCTAAATCTCATATATTCCTAACCATTACTACATTGGATAAATATATCACTTGGTAGACTAGTGAGTTAATTAATCCGTGCTTAAATCCCAGATATATTTATAATGTGCTTTGAATTTTGTAAATGATTCCATGTAAGTATTTAATGGGGTTTTACACCAAGACTTACATACTTGGGAAATGGAGATGTTTATAGAGCTTGCCTAAGTAAATAATTGAATGGCAATTGTGGAGCTATGATGGTGCCTGACTCAGTTACTGGAATACTCCCACTATATAATTGTGCATCGTTACCTAGTTTAAAGTAAGTAGTTAACTTGAAAATTTTGGATCGTTTACTTAGGATTTTTTTAAAATGGTAACACTAGGGACATTGTCATTATCCTCAGTCTAGACGAAGACATAGCCTGAGTCCAGACTCCTGATCACTATCGAGTGATTGTAGTTGAAAAGCCTGTGCGTTAGTGTTGAGTGAGGACAAGATTGTCTTGGCTGTAAACTCATGAGCAAAAATCCTGCAGATACACAGTCTAAGCACATAAGGAATGGCCACATGACTGAGGTATTGTAGGTCATTTATGGAACTATATTCCCAGTGTGGATCAGCATCTCTGAGAGGAAGGGAGAAGATTGAAGGGGGTGGGGAAGAGAGGGACCATCAAATCCTTAAAAGAAACATGCATCAGTGCTATCTAATAATATATTTAAAACCATGTAGCAAAACAGATACGTAAAATTTGTTGCAATTTTCTGGTTAAGTGTGTGTTACAGATGGGCAGGAAGCTACATCTTCACAGAATCCTTGGAATGCAGTGTCACCTGTGCATCTTGGTGGAATTCCATCTTCAGGGGGTAAGTAATATTTTTGGATTGATGAAACTTTTCAGCTTTAAGAAATAAATTTCCAAAAAGGAGAATTTGGAAATTAAATGCTCAAACCAATGTTTATTGCACCATTCAAGTGGACACAGGGCCTGTATGAAGTGATCAATCACACACAGTTACTCAGCCATGTAAGTGGCAGACCCAGTCTTTGAAGACTGAACGCTTTAATATTTTCTTGTGCTGAGTAGTGAATCTTTTGTTTCACTTATTTGGTAGGTGTTTGCAAAAGGTAGTGTTGAGCCCTGTGGGCTAGCAGTTGGTTGCAAATACCACTTCTGTTTACAGATGATGTATCTATTTCTGGATTCAACTTGAGAGATCGAGGTCTGACTGTGTATTGTGGAAACTAAAAATTGTACTGTAACATATTACCTGGGAAACTACTTGCCGTACAGCTCAATGGTTGTGTGTTTGCATTGTACTGAATTCTTTATTTTGGAATTTTGAGGGGAGATTTTCTGCTTTGATGCCTCTGGAGCACATCAGGAAATTGTTCCCCCCCCCCCCCCCCCCCACACACACACAAATCCAGGGATTTTCTGTTCATTGAAAGAAGCAAATCAACTCTACATTCCTCGTTTTCTTATTGGCAATGCTGCTTGTGCTTACAGTTTTAA
This sequence comes from Heptranchias perlo, assembly GCF_035084215.1. Taxonomy (NCBI): domain Eukaryota; kingdom Metazoa; phylum Chordata; class Chondrichthyes; order Hexanchiformes; family Hexanchidae; genus Heptranchias; species Heptranchias perlo. The sequence continues at coordinate 25,007,701 of NC_090340.1, forward strand.
AGATTGAAGTATTTTCTTTTGATTGAGATGTTACATGTATCTTTCATCAAGGTGAAGATCTCCCTGAATAAATGTATCATCTGGAAAGCATTGTAGTAAAATTTTCCTAAATTTGATTGGACTAGAAATTAAATACCATGGAAATATAAAACAAAAGGAAAACATATTGAAAAGTTCTGGGTTTAGGGATTTTGGCTCACTAATAGATGAGAAGAGGGCAATATACAGGTAAAAAATATGAAATGCACAACTGTAAAATGGCAAATTACTTCATACTAACCATTGGTGAGAATAAGTGAATGCACAAGTGACACTTTGGACAGATATAAATAGATATTGTACACTTGCTCATTACTTAATCTTTATGTATCAAAAAGGCTGTTAAAAATAATTATTACTAGGCTGTTGTTTATTCATATCTGGGACCTGGGTTCAAATCTAGCACAGACTGACAGGATCAAAGTCTCTTTTGAGAATAGAGTGCTGACTCAACCCAGATATTCCGTCACAAACTAAATGTCCCATTCCTTAGAACTGACAGCTTTCACCATGATTAAAATAAAACCTCATCCCTTTCCCCCTCACAAATGCATTAAAGAGTGAAAGTGATTTAATTTTTTTTTAAAAAAGAGTATTTGTTGATTTGGTATTTTAAACACTGAAGTCAGTTAAGCGGGTCAGTTAGATGCAGACCAAGTGAACAATGTCTGTTTATATTTCAGCTATACAACATGAATTGTATAAAATGTAATGTGTGATAATTATAATATCTCTTGGACTAATACACCAAAGGTTAATGGCTGTAAAACCATTCCCTGTGGCAAAATAACTTTCACTATTGCCCACTAAGTGATATCACTGAGTGACTTGTGGACAATAGAACAGACTGTCAGCAAGCCCAAACATAGGCCACACAAATTGGTGCAGAAATTACAAGAAATTATAATTTTGACTACTTGTATTAATTTGTATGAACAGCTTCAGAAAATGTGTTCAGATTTCAATCATATACTTTATAAATTACTGTAATCACCTAATTCTTTTTGAAAATGACCATTCTGTGCACCTGTGATACAGCATGTGATGTGCAAATGTGCCAGGGATAGCAGCATGTGCATTCTCACCTGTAATTCTCTCCATGTTCCCGGTTTCAGTCATGCTGTCAAGCAGGATGGTTCCCCACAAGGAGAGAACCCTAGGAGTGAGTCAAGCTGTGCGTTTCTAAGCCAATAAGAATGACCTGTCCGGGGTGGGGGTGGGAGTTGGGGGGGGGGGGGGGTTGGTGAGGCAAGAACAATTTTTTAAAGGCTGCAGAAAAATAATTGGGAACTGTATGTGTGTTCCTATTTGCCCTTCCTTTACAGTTGGAGCCATTGCATAAACTACGGGCAAATGCTTTGTTCTGTAACCTTCAAGGGAATAATTTACTTTATAAACCTTACTGTATTCAATATTACATTTTGTAATATTGACGGTTACTATGTAAAAATTACATTTGTCTTGGATTAATGGAAAATGTTTAATTATTTGCTTTTACATGAGAATTTACAATGACAAAAAAGGCAGAAATTGACATTTAATTTTAACCTGTGCTAATTAGGACATTCTTGGGACTTTATTTAATATTTTCCTTATTACTGTCAGCTTGGCTCACTGGGAGAACTCTCGCTTCTGAGTCAGAAGATCCAGGGTTTAAGCCACACTCCAAAACTTGAGCATGTAATGTAGGCTTACATTCCAGTGCAATACTGAGAGTGCTGCATTGCCAGAGGTGACAGTGAACTGACGGTCTGTCTGCCTGTTCAATGTAATCGATCCCATGGCAATATTTGAAGAAGAGGAAGGGAGTTCCCCTGGCATCCGGGCAAAAGTTATCCCTCAACCCACTCTGTCAAAACAGACTGATGGTCATTTATCTCATTGTTGTTTCTGGGATTTTGCTGTGTGCAAATTGGTTGTATTTGCCTATATAACAGTTACTACATTTCAAAAGTAATTCCTTGACTGTGAAATGCTTTGGGACATCCTGAGGATTTGAAAGGTGCTAAATAAACGCATGCTTGTTCTTTCTATTATCACCGGGATGTGACTATTATCTCTATCTTGTAAAATCAGCTGATGCAGTGGTGGGGGAGGTGGGGGCAACTATTAGCTTCAGTGGTCTTGGATTGGGCAGGGGTGTTTCCCATTCTGATCAGTATGTAGTGACCGCCACTGAAAGTGAACATATGTGGACGCCAGGTCAGGATGGGATCGGGCTCAATTGTGATTATCTGCAATTGAATTGTCTCCCAGCACTCACCGTCAAGCTAATACATGAATAATAGCCAGGTACCAGTGATTAACCCATGGACCCATACTCCAGCAAAGATTCACTGGTTTCAGGAGAGGAAGTGAGTGGGGAAAATTGGCAGTGTAAAGAACAGAAAAAGGAAATATGTTTGTATTTTCATGTCCTCAGAAAGGTGGCAGATTCTCTCTCTGGTCTGTTCTTAGTTAGTTGATCCTTTTGTTTTTAGGGAATATTTAGGCCACAACTACTACAACCTCTTCTGTAGTGGATTGTTGTAGTAGTTGTGGAGTTAATGCAGTTTGGTTCTATTGAATGATCTTTCAGCCACTTAATATGTGATTTCATTAAGAAGCACCGCTATGTAAAGATGGATAAACACATTTCCAAAGTGCTTGTGATTTAGAAATTACATTAGTCAATCCCCAGGGGCATTGCACATGGAGAGTAAAACTCAAACTGTAATCTTCAGTTGAAATGGGGTCAGTGGTGGGAGAATTTAAATCAGGATGTGCAGATGTAATTCAGTCCCCATTTTAAAGTGATACATTCTGACCTTATTTTTGTATTTCTATTATAAATTCCTATGACCACCTTTATAATGGAAACTGTGAATTGAACTTGTCAGTGGTGGCATTGCAGTTTCCATTATGTGGCCATAGGAGTTTATAATAGAAAAAGCTGACAGGAAGTGTATATAGATGTAAGATTTTTAATATTTAGATTTGATGAACTGGCACAATTAATATATACTATTTTTTTTAATTACAGAAACTTGTGTTTCATGTAACAGTACTTCAGAACCTTGTAAGAAACATGTTGGAGAATGTGATGGTCACCTGTCTTCCACATTCTCTGAAACTCTTGACTGCAGGAAGCCAGCCATTGAACTTCAGCTTCCAGACAGCAGCACACAGGATGACCCTGAGAAATCGGTAGAGTTGTTCACAGAGGAGCCCCATCAAGAACAGTCACATTCAGAAGTGATGGGTGCTGAGAGCCTCTCGCTCACATCAGTAAAGTCTGCAGATAAAAGAAGGGACAGAAAAAATGTGGCAGAACCTGAGGAGCCACCTGTTGGTCTTGATGAGGATAACAGAGCGAAATCTGTGAACCACAGCAGGACTACCTGCAGCCTCTTGTTTAAAAATATATCCCCCCTATTGGCTGAAGCTGACAATTACCGTAATTTGAATCGTATGGGCTTGTTCAAAAATATAGCCCCTGTGTCATCAACAGCAGTTAGTAGTCACACAAATCCAAATGGTGGCCAATGTAGACCAAATACAGTGGTACATAATTACACAGCAGCAGCTAGAAACAATATGCTGAAAGCAGGAGAACAGGGATTAAATGATAGTGAAGATGAAGAACCCTCTGAGATCTTGATAGCTGCAAAAAGGAAACGGCAATTTGTGGATTTAGAGAATGAACCAAATGGAAACAAAGTTGACCGAGGCACTTCCTGGAAGCAGACTGTAAATAGGGATCGGAACTCATGGAATTTTAGTAGTGATGAAACTTTCATTGGAGCAAATCATTTTGAAGAAATATCTAATGATGTTTGTCGGTTGAATATCATTACTAGACGTGAAGAATCTTGCAGAAAGCAAGGAGATGGAAGGAATAAAATGTCTAAAACTGATTTGAGAAATATACCAGAAAACAAAATAACAAAAGTATCAACAGAGTATAATAAACTTGTTTCTGAGCAACCATCTCGACAAGTCAGAGACTGTAGAGGACAGGCATCCTCAGTGGCTCCTATTGTGCAGCCCACAGATGGTGTGAAACACCTACTTTCTCCCCATGTTAAGCAGCACAAAGATAAGCCTCTGGTAAGCTTTCTAAGAAATGCTAATGATAAGCTCCGTAGTCAATCTTTACAGGATTTTTGGTTCTGTTTGAATTCCAATGTGCTGCTTATACATACTGTCACTTAAAATAGGAAATGTTCTTCTGAATTTCTGTACAGTTGAGTTTTCAAGTGGTAGTGTAAACTTGTCGACTTGTCCACAAATTGGCACAATTTGGATTTCAGACCTGCATGAATAGCGGAGTTCTTGACAGTTTCTGCATACTAACCATTTTGCACAATGTACACCAATTCTTGTTTACCACAAATTAATGAAAAAACCAAAGCTATAACCTATGTCTGTTTAAAACTAAGGCATTCAGGAAAATGTTCAAAAAAAAATAGACTGTCTCCCTTCCCTGTCACACTCACAGCTGCACTGTAACACATATTGATATTTGACAGCTATGTTTGGCGATTTCAAAGTATGGAGGAATTGTAGCAGGTTTGCAATGAATTTTGCACTCTGCATCTGGTGAATTGGGATGCAAGTGGGTTCATCCTGGATTAAGCTGCATCTGAAGCCAAAGTAAGTGAGGCGCAATAGGCAGCCCACAAAGTGCTGTTTTTAATCTTTCAATTGTTGAAAGATCTTTTTGTTTTGAAAAAAGTGCCTTATTTCCTTACAGCCACTATTTTGTTTTTATATTATCCAAAAAAAATTTTTAAAAATTAAGGAAATGTAAAAAACCGTGGCGAATATCTTGCCTTGCTTTAGGCTAATTATAAGGATAGACTGATGCATGGTTACATTGCCAGAATACAAGTAGCAGCAACTGAAGTTAGTGGCAAGCTCACAGTGTAAATGCTTATGCCAACAGATTCAGCATGCACCATCAAAAGAGCTGGTTTCAACCTGCATTTCTGACCTGGAGTAAGTGCATGGTGACTTGAAGGAAGAGGTGTCCAAATTTTATGTTGCGAGTGGGCTAAAGTGCTGACATCATCCATGTATAGGCCAGTGAGGTGATTTTGCTCTCACTGATCGTGCAGTTTCCAGGAAATAACGCATTTAGTCATCCTAAAGTAAATCAAACTTCTACGGAATTGCAAGGCCAAGGTGGCTCCTACAGTGGGAGTGGCGGCTGGTATTGCAGTCCCATTTCAGGAAGCAGTCCTGCAATAGAAATGCAGCATAAGAAATATATTAGCTTTCAGTGGACTTGGAAACAGTTGTCATTTAACACTGACACTGCACCACTAGAGGGCAGGATACTTCATCCAACGTGTGTTTGTAGTAATCTGGTTTAAGCATAATGTTGCTAGTAATAAAGTTAGATACGTTGTGACCAGGTGACCGCTCTTAATGAAGATTAACATACTTAGATTTTACTAATCAGTGGTTTCTTTCTAGCTTGTTGCTCTAATTTTTTGTTTGCATTACTCTGCCCAATTCCTTCCACCACTGCCAAGTTTGCCTGCCACGCAAGGCTGAATAAACCTTTGACCCTTAGCTTGTGATCCCAACACCTCACTGCTGGAGCTTCTGTAAGGTTTCAGGTTTCTTGTATAGTATGAATCATAAATATCTTTCTGTAATCTTCACAGAGACACCCTGATGGAAGCCAATTTTTGTATAACTATCCAGAACCCACTGCCGAACTGATCACTCAGGTGAACTCTGTAAGGTTCGTACTCTGCAAACACAAATGTCTTTTTTAAAAAATGTCTCCCATTTCCGTTTCCGTCTCCGTTCCAGTGAGTCTCCCCACTGATGCCATTAATGTTCTTTGGTTAACCCACTTGCATGTACATACAGCTCTCTCTCCATTTTCCGTCCCTCTGTCATATGGCCACACAAGAGTGATAAAACCTTGGGGAAGTGTCACTAGGAATGCCAGTAGAGAATGAATCCTCTTTTCATACCCTGCGTCACACATCATTACCTAAGCCTCTGCCTATGGTGCCACTGATCTGTCCATTAACAAAAACTACATTTCGATAACGCTTTTCACATATAGAGCAATATTTGACAGCTTTAGAGAAGTACTGGGAAGGTGAAAATGTGATCAAAACTGTGGAGGGTCTTGAGGCTTTTGAAAGCAAAGAGTGAGGTGACAAGATAGAGGAAGTTCCAGAGGGTGAGAACATTGTGGTTGAAGCAGCAGCTGCCAATGCTGAAGTGGAAAACAAGGAGCAGTGTTTATGTAGGGGCCTGTAGTTGGAGTAAATCATGGAGATAGGGTAGAGTGAGCTCTTCAAGATGTTTGAAAGTGATTTTAAACTTGATTTCTAGGGAACACAGGAAACCAACGGATCTTGATGAGGGTATAGGTGGGGATGTGGGCTGCAGAATTCTGGATGAAAGGTGGAAGTAGAGAGGCCAGCAAGGAGAGTTGGAGAAATTAAATTGCGAGGTGACTAGTGGTAGGGACTGAGGTGTGCCAAGGTTTCAAAGGTGGAAGCAGGCAGTTTTAGTAATGGAATGGATGTGGGGAGAGGAGCTGAGTTCATGGTCGAGCAGTTTGCCAAGTTTCCATATGTCAATCTAAGCCTGAGATGGAATCTGGGAGGTTAATGGAGTGAAGGCCAGAGGTATTTAGGTGTATTTGGGAGCCAAAAAGAGTGGCATCGATCTTAATGTTGAACGGGCAATTGGAGAGGGTGGTAACAGCCTTGAACTCAATGGCAGAAACAACAAGGTAGAGTTTAGTGTACATATGGAATAATCTGCATGTTGTTGGGAGGGAGCACATAAATGATGATTGGAAGGGAAAAAGGATGGAGCCCTCAGTACACAAGAGGTCGCCAAATGAGCATAGGAGAAGAAACTTTTGGAAGCAATGTAATGTCTGCTATCCGACTGGCAAGAGTGGAATCATGAGAGAGCAGTATCATGGGGATGGCTCGATTACAGGTGTTTGAGGTGGATGGAATGATGGATGCAGAAACTGCTGATGTTTGCTTGTGTACTGGTTTCATTTTAACAAAATCTACATTTTGTATTTTGCAGGGTTTCAAGTGGGCTGCTGAAATGGGCAGTTTCGTATCTTACTGGACCAAGTTTGACACAAGACTGATGGCTGTTATTTGCCAGCATGAAATTGACCACTTGGAATCTTGTAATATGTATTATTGCCACTGGTTGAATTCTTCCAAAACACATTGTTATTTTTTCTTGTGTTTTTGATGGTGGTCCGTGTTAAAGTGTGGTGATACTTTATTCGAGTATTGCGTTCAGCTACAACAGAAGTAATAGTAGTAATAAACCAACACATAGCAGGGGTAGGAATACAGGTCTGACACTGCATCCATGGGCTGCTCTTGCTATTGATTCAGAGCAGCTAAGGCCTGGGACAGGCCTGCCCACACCAATCTTCCCAGCCACAGCCCTGGAAGACCCAAGAAAATTGGAGAAAAATTAGAGATTTCATACCCTCACCAAAAAAAAGTAGTTTAATTTCAGTTGGACTATTAAGGATTAGCCTTTATTGGACATTATATATATATTACAGCTTAAATATTACTGCCTTGGTTGACATCTGTTTGACTCCTAAATGTTGCTGTTCAGAGCCGTTCAGTGATGTAATGTTTTGTATATATGTGACATTCACCGAGAAGGTCTTTACTGTCCTTTGTTGGTTAATAAAAATCTAATATTTTTGGTCAACATTTTTTTTCACTTTTAAAAGGCTGATTTGCTATCAAATAACAGTTAACTGTCTCAAGATTTAATTTGCATTTGCTTACAATCACACTCTCAAAATCCTAACCTTTGGTCCTAAATTCACCACAAAACCTCTGCAGCTTTTGATTTGCTCAATTGCTCTCTCACCTTTTGAAGTTCTTGATCTCAGCAAAATCGTGGTCATTCTCCAGTATGCATTTTCACTCCCTTATGTCCAAGGAGTGCATGCATTTGAGCATAGCCGGTGCACAACTAACTTAGCTGACCATCGCTAGATCTGACTGGACTACATCAAACTCTACAAGATCTCACTTTCCTCTGCCAAAAGCACTTACTATTATAGGATTATCCACCACCAACTCACTCCTTAAACCCATCTCCTTGCCCCTTCCCCCCCCCCCTCCCCTCTAACAAGAAGTGCTCATGGATCTTCTCATCACTAAGACCATCCATTCAGCTGCCTCTGTAGCTTTCCCCCCCCCCCCCTTCCCATTGTCCACCAATCATACCCTGTCCTCCTTGCCCTTGCCCTTAATGCCCACATGTCTTTAGTTTCTCCTATCTACCAGCATATACTCTGATACCCAATCCCACTCCAAGTCCTGCTTACCATTATCCCTGTCCTTGCTGACCTACACTGGCTCCCAGTCTTTCGATACCTGAACTTTAAAATTCTCATCCTCATGCTTAAATCGCACCATAGCCTCAGCCATTCCTATCTGTGTAACCTGCTTCAGCACTACAACGGATCTCCCTGACCTCTTCTAACTCTAGTCCCCACACTCTGGAATTCCCTCCCTAAACCCCTCCAACTCCTTTTAAGATTCTCCATAAAACTTACCTCTTTGGCCAACCCCTTTTAATATCTCTTCCTTTGGTTCGACATCCATTTTTTTTCCCTCACACATTTGTAAAATGTTTTAGGGACATTTTTCTGCGTTAAAGGCTATATACTTGCAAGTTGTTTTCCAACTACTTTTATCATTTCATTGGCTGATTCAATTCCCCCTTACTGGTGTTAGCATGAATTCAATCAGTGAAATGGAACCTACGAATGAATTGATAAGTAATTGTTGTAATAGCATTGTTACTGCAATTGAAAACCTTTGGGGATATAACTTGCACTCATTACACCCAAACTATGTTCTAAAGGAATATATTATTGTGAGACCCAAAAATATTTTTTAAAATTGGAAATTGGCACTAATATAGGCTGCCCCAGCATAAAAGGCCACATGTCAAGCTTACGCCCTGTTCTTGAGGGGAGAACATTAATAACTTTCATAGAGGCTGCAATCCCAACTTTTTCTTGCTTTTTAAAAAAAAGTGAGAGTTAATTAGATTTACAAAATAATCCAGGAAGTCTCATGATGCCGAGGTGCTGGTAGCTGAGGACTTCTGAGTACTCTGCTCACCTTTGATGCATCTGGTTTAATCCACATATCCAAAGTTAGCAATTCCTCTAACAGGAACAGGAATTGTACAAAATCTAAAAGACCCTCACAAAATAAACTGCATCTCATACAGGCTTTCTTTATCAGTCCATTGATGCTCATACTCACTAATGAGTACTTCAACAAATCTCCTGCCGACGTCATCCAGTTAGCCACCTCCACTTTTGTGCTTCTGTTTCTCTTTCTAGTAGAAAGTGAGCAAGAGTTTGAATCTGACTATACATTTGCCCGATTGAAGCCACGATTTCACAGGAATTGTGTTAAGCAGCCAAAATAAATTATGTGCTCTAATTCACCACCACTGTTGTCTACACATTGAACTACTTTTGTAAGCTAGTTACCTGCAGTACTTCTATTGACTGTTACTTTACTAGGAGTAAGTACTGAAAATTTTTAACTCAACAGCCACTAGAAATATATATTTTTTTATTCGTTCATGGGATGTGGGCGTCGCTGGCGAGGCCAGCATTTATTGCCCATCCCTAATTGCCCTCGAGAAGGTGGTGGTGAGCCACCTTGAACCGCTGCAGTCCGTGTGGTGACGGTTCTCCCACAGTGCTGTTAGGGAGGGAGTTCCAGGATTTGCTTGTCCTGTGCCATGATGCATGAGTATCCAAGCCCTTCACTGTGCATTACCCTTGTGATATCACCAGATACAGCCCACATCCACGCTGCACAGATGTAATGATATCTGGCATCTTTCTGGGACCAGTATCTGCAACTGGAATGTTGTCTTTAATAGAGTTTGAAATAATTTGTATCATCTCTTGGTCAAACACTTGAAAACATGTGCACTTTAAAAACTGCAGTCCCAATATATGTGTAGCTTGGCCCCATTGGGTAATATTGAGCATATACAGAACACTGATTCAGTCCCACCTAGAGTACTATAGGCGGGATATCGTTCCTTTGGAGCAAGTACAGTGGAGGGCAACTAAATTGATACCAGAGTTTAGGTACCTGAGGTATGAGGACAAAATAAGGCAGCTGAGGATATTTACATCATAGAAAAGAAGGTTCAGGGAAGACCTTACCTAAGTTTTCAAGATTGGAAGGGGTATAAACTGAATCCCAATAAATTATTAACAAAATAGAATATTACTAATAAAATAGACATTAGCCTAATGTGGGTTTTGTCAGTTGTACTGAAAACAGGTTTGAATGTCATTAGAAGCTGCTCCTTGCTGTTGTGATTTGAATTGACCAATAGCTAACGATCCTTTTGTAATGTGAGGGTCGATAAGCAGAGACGAGCACAACTATTTCACTACTTGATACCCTACTAGCACTGCTGGAGAACCTGAAACTCTCAGGTAAGTCTTTAACTCTTCTCTTTGTGTTTTGTCTCTTTAAGCAGCAGTATATATCTCACTTAGTCTCTAGCTGTGCATTCTTTTGTCAGAAACTAAATCTTGAGAAATTAACAAAAAACTGATAATTACATTTGAAGTGAGAACTGTCTTATTGTTGGCCCTGATGATTGGGCTTTTGTGATAGAACAGTGCAATCTAAAGAAGTATAGGGTAGAGGACACATAGACCAGTTGGGCCGAGTTTCTGTCCTGTAAATTCTATGTAATATGTAAAATTGTTTGACATACCCACACACCCTTTAAGCGAGGCACAGGTTCAAGTTCAAGGGGGAAGTTGAAGAGTGAAGGTGTATAGTGTTGGCAAATTCAAGGTAGTTTTTCTGGTGAAAAAAGTGAATGAGAGGTGCATGGGAGTATAGTTTTGTTTTTTCCTTTGAGACTGGCCAGATGGGTGGCAATGCCTTTACCGGTTCTGTACATGTCTAATGCACTTTGTATTTTACACCTGCGTTCTAGTTCATTGATTGGCAGAAACATGGCCCAGAGAACAAACGCTAGCAGTGTGTGTGCACAACCTGTGTTGCAAAAATCACAAGTACTTCAGTATCTTGGATCTACTCTCGTTATTGCCAGGTTTGTGGTATTTTACTCTTTTAATAGTGACCATATCACTGGAGGATGACAGGAACTGACCAGGTGTGAAGGGCGTTGTAGTTTTTCAAAATTCTCTTAACAATCATTTTCTAAGGCCCCAACCATTATATTTGGGCCTTTGCTGACTGATCAAGACACCTCCCATGTACCACATTCAGCTATTATGATCAGTCAACAGTCTTGTGACACGGGGATTTATCAGGTTTTACACTACAACATTTCTGTTATATCATTTAAATGGAAGCCATAATTGCATTTGAGCCACAAAAGGAGATATTAGGACAGATGACCAAAAGCTTGGTCAAAGAGGTAGATTTTAAGGAGCATCTTAAAGGAGGAGAGAGAGGTAGAGAGGCGGAGAGAATTAGGGAGGGAATTCCAGAGCTTAAGGCCTAGGCAGCTGAAGGCACGGCCGTCAATGGTGGTGCGATTAAAATTGGGGATGCACAAGAGGCAAGAATTGGAGGAGCGCAGAGATCTCGAAGCGTTGTAGGGCTGGAGGAGGTTACAGAGATAGGGAGGGGTGAGGCCATGGAGGAATTTGAAAACAAAGATGAGAATTTTAAAATCTAGGCGTTCCCTAACCGGGAGCCAATGTAGGCCAGTGAGCACAGGGGTGATGGGAGAATGGGACTTGTTCCGAGTTAGGATATGGGCAGCAGAGTTTTGGATGAGCTCAAGTTTATAGAGGGTGGAAGATGGGAGGCTGGCCAGGAGAGCATTGGAATAGTCAAGTCTAGAGGTAACAAAGGCATGGATGAGGGTTTCAGCAGCAGATGAGCTGAGACAGGGGCAGAGATGGGCGATGTTACGGAGGTGGAAGTCTTGGTGATGGAGCGGATATGTGGTCGGAAGCTCATCTCAGGGTCAAATAGGACGCCAAGTTCAGCCTCAGTCAGTGGCCAGGGAGAGAAATGGAGCCGGTGGGTAGGGAACGGAGCTTAAACGAAGACAATGGCTTCGGTCTTCCCAGTATTTAGTTGGAGGAATTTTTGCTCATCCAGTATTTGATGTCGGACAAGCAGTGTGACAAATCAGAGACAGTGGAGGGATCAAGGGAGGTGCTGGTGAGGTAGAGCTGGATGTCGCCAGCGTACATGTGGAATCTGGCGTGTTTTTGAATGATGTCGCCGAGGGGCAAAATGTAGATGAGAAATAGGAGGGGGCCAAGAATAGATCCTTGGGTACTCCAGAGGTAATGGTGTGGGAGTAGGAAGAGAAGCCATTGCAAGGACTGGATAGATAGGAATGGAACCAGGCGAGCACAATCCCACCCAGCTGGATGATGGAGGAGAGGCGTTGGAGGAGGATGGTCAACCGTGTCAAAGACTGCAGACAGGTCGAGAAGGATGAGGAGGGATAGTTTACCACGGTCACAGTCACATAGGATGTTATTTTTGACTTTGATAAGGGCAGTTTCAATACTGTGGCAGGGACGGAAAAGCCTGATTGGAGGGATTCAAACATGGAGTGCGGGAAAGATGGGCATGGATTTGAGAGGCGACAACACGTTCAAGGACGTTGGAGAGGAAAGAGAGATTGGAGATGGGGTGCTAGTTTGCAAGGACAGAGGGGTTGGTTGGGTTTTTTGAGGAGGGGGGGTGATGGCAGATTTAAAGGGGAGGGGGACGGTACCTGGAGAGGGAACGGTTAACAATGTCAGCTAACGCGAAGGCCAGGAAGCGAAGTTGGGTGGTCAGCAGTTTGGTGGGAATAGGGCAGAGGGAGCAGGAGGTGGGTCTCATGGTCAAGATGAGCTCAGAGAGAACATGAGGGGAGATAGGAGAGAAACTGGAGAAAGATGCACGTTCAGGGCTAGGGCGGGGGGTACCATTGGAGAAGTTTGGCTTGGTGGGCTACGAGAAGGGAGGGAAGTGGCAGAGACAGCTGAACGGATGGTCTCAATCTTAGTGACAAAGTAGTCCGTAAGCTCCTCGCACTTGTTGGAGGAGGCAGGGGAGAGGGGTTTAAGAAGATGGTTTGTAGTGAAGAGAAGCCGGGGGTTATCGTTGCATTCCAGGATGATCCTGGAATAGTGAACCGCTTTGGCAGAAGAGAGCAGGACCTGATAGTGCTCTATATGGTCCAGCCAGGTCTGGTGACGAATGGCTAAACCAGTTGTCTGCCACAAACGTTCACGTCTGCGTCTCTTGGACTTGAGGGAGCGGAGATGAGGGCAGTACCAGTGGAATGACCAGGGCGAGAGAGAGTAATGGTTTTAATGGGGACAAGAGCATCAAAGGTGGAGGTGAGGGTGTGATTGAGCAGATCGTAACTGCAGAAATATTGTGGTGAATGGTGGAATGGCTCAATGATATAATTGAATGGTGGAACAGGCTTGAGGGACTCAATGGCCTACTCCTAATCCTATGTTCCTGTGGCAGTCCAGGTAATCAATGTAGCCGCCAGCCAAACATTAGGAGGAGGGTATAGCAGCTGTTGTCACTTCAGTAGTGGCAAAAGTTACTGCCCGCCCATGTGTTTAAATTTAGCAATTTTCCCCCCTGTTCATTTGATTCTGGTGAAGGATAGAATACTAGAGCCTGGTCTTTAGTTGTTTCCAAGCTTTTATTCGTAGAGATTCCCTTTACACACACGCACACATCATACCCTAGATAAGCTCTTCTATAAAAAGGAAAGCAGAGTCCCCAATTGATCCCCACCACCTGAATACAATTAACACTCAGATATAAATCATACAATTAACAGCCAGTTCTGGTGCGGAGTTTGGGCTGAGGTGCCCTGACCCACTCACTTGCCAGACCACCACCCAGAAATGGGTGGTTTTCATAAGGAAAGTCCAGGCCTTTATGTCAGAGGAAGTTGTGAACAGTCTGCTGCTCAGACCACACCTTGACTCTCTTGGGCAGTGCTAGTCACTGAGGCACCAAGGGAACTACTGATGTGCTGTGGCCAGTGGAGAGAAAAGCCACAGGGAGGATCGCTAGTATAGGAGAAAACAACATAGATTCAAATACAGGAAAGCACTTCACACAAAGAGGGATCAACACTTGATTCAAGGCGAGTCAAATGGCCTTGCTCATCACGTGGTTATCTTGTGATCTCTTTTTCTTGAATGAGGAAGAGAAGGAGCAATGGAAGGAGAATGAGCAGCATTCATAGATACACATAACCCAACTTGTAGGGCAGCTGTAGGAATGAAGAGGCGGCACTGTGCAGTTTGTGTTGCCTGCAATTCCCAACAGTTATCGCCTGTGTTCCAAAAGACGTTATCTGCAGCTGTGGAGTAGAAGGCAATGCTGCTGTCCGTTGGTCCCCTACCTGTCGGCCATCTTACCCGCAACTCCATCTTTGAACCTCGCTGATCAGGTTTTGTCCCTAAACAAAGTCAATAGTGACGTCCTCTGTGACTGTGGCTGTGGTGCAATATACCTCATCGTCTTTATTTCAGTAGTTTTAAAAAACGGTTAACCACACCATCCTCCGTTGTCCAGCTGAGTGGGAATGCCCTTGCTTTGTTCCACTATTACCTATTCAGTCGTAGCTAGAGAATCGCCTCAATGGCTTCTCTTCCCACCCCCGCACCGTTACCTCTGGAGTCACCCATGGATCTATCGTTGGCCCCACCCTATTTCTCATCTATGTGCTTCCTCTTGGCGACATAATCCGAAGATGTGACATTAGGTTCCACATGTATACAGACCACGCCCAGCTCTACCTCACCACCACCACCTCTCTAACCCTCCAGTGCCTTTGTGTTGTCATACTGCTTGTCCAACATCAATGAACTGCAAATTCCTCCAATTAAATGTTGGGAAGACCAAAGACATTGGACTCTATTTTAAAAGTAAAAAACTGGCACAAGGAGCATTGAAAATTGCCACCATTTCAGACCTGCCTCCAATCTGCCCATTTCCGGTTTTCCCGGGGGCGAGACGAGAGGCAGGCGACCAACCTGCTCCCAGGAGGCAGGTCGGGCCTTCAAATCTTTCAAGGAGGCTTCAAGCCTCCGTTTTTCACTAATTCCCGATTTTAACCCCGGGGGGGGCCGAGATTTCCAGGCCTTCTGTTTCACGCCTCGTGAAAGGAGGCAAGATGGCCCAAGACTAAGCAGGCAAGTGCCTAGAAAGGCACAGCTTGTGGGCCCAGAGAAGCAGGAGTGCTTCCCCCAAGCCCAACAAGCCTACCTGCACCAATTTTTTTTTCTTCCTCCAGCCCCCCGACCCTGAACCCACCCCCCCCCCCCCCCCCCCCCCCGCGACTGGCAATCCCCGTGCCCCCCCCCCCCCCCATCCATACAAACAAAGACTTACCTGCAGACTTACCTGAAGACGTCTTCTCCCTGGCTGGTCTCCCGTCCGACTGAGACCAGCCTGTCAATTAGCCGGTCAGTCGGATGGGAAACCAACAAAAAAAATAAACAACGTCCTTACACCAAAATCGTACTAATGGGTTTCCTGACCTCAAATTGACCCCCCTGCCCCCTTCCCAGCTCCGTTTTAAAGTTGCGCCCATTGTTTTCGGTCCCTGCCACAAACTCCGTTCTCTCGCTACTAATTTCATCCCCCTCCTTGGCCATTGTTTCAGGCTGAAACAGA
Organism: Heptranchias perlo; assembly: GCF_035084215.1. NCBI lineage: Eukaryota > Metazoa > Chordata > Chondrichthyes > Hexanchiformes > Hexanchidae > Heptranchias > Heptranchias perlo. The sequence goes on from NC_090340.1 coordinate 25,023,453, forward strand.
CTGTTCGAAACCTGGGCATCCTCATTGACCCTGAGCTGAGCTTCCGACACCATATCTTCTACATCATAAAGATCATCGATTTCTACCTCCACAACATTGCCCGTCTCAGCCCCTGCCTCACCCCATCTGCTTTCAGGTCGAAGACCTTTTGTCAGAACTGGAAGATGTTGAAGAGTTAAAGTTTTTAAGCAAATACAGGGAAAGGTGGGGAGGGTGGGGAGGAAAGAACAAAAGGGAAGGTCTGTGATAGGGGAGAGGGCAGAAGTGGTTAAATGACAAAAGGGTTGATGATGCAAGGCAAGGAGGGTGGTAATGTGACAAGTAAAGAATCAAAAGATCAATCTGGAGTAGCTGTGAATGGCAACAGCAGAACCATAACCAGCACTTGGTGTCCGAAAAAATGGGAGCAGTGGTTATGATCTGAAGTCATTGAAATCAATATTGAGTCTGGAAGATTGTTAAGTGCCTAAATGAAAGATGAGGTGCTATTCCTCGAACTTATGTTGAGCTTCATCGGAACAGTGTAAGAGGCCGAGGTCAGAGTAGGAGTGGGAAGGGGAATTAAAATGGCAAGTGACTGGCAGGTCAGGGTCACGTTTGCGGGCAGAGCGGAGGTGTTCAGCAAACCGATTACCCAATCTGCGTTTGGTCTCCATAATGTAGAGGAGACCACATTGTGAGCAGCGATTACAGTATACTAAATTGAAAGAAGTACAACTAAATCATTGTTTCACCTGAAAGTAGTGTGTGAGGCCCTGGAAGGTGGGAAGGGAAGAGGTGTTGCATCTCCTGTGCTTACACGGGAAGGTGCTGTGGGGAGATGGAAGAGTGTCGCGGAGGAAGTGGTCCCTTCAGAATGCTGGGAGGGGAAGGGAAGATGTGTTTGGTGGTGGGATTGCGCTTGAGATGGCGGAGGATGATACAGTGAATGTGGAGGCTGGTGGGTTGGAAGATGAGGACAAGGCTGACCCCATCATGGTTCTGGGAGGGAAGTGAGGAGGTGAGGACAGAAGTGCGTGAAATAGGACGGACACGGTCGAGGGCCCTGTCAACTACAGTGGAGAGGAATCCTCGCTTGAGGGAAAAGGAAGACATATCGGAAGCACTGGTGTAGAAGGTGGTATCGTCAGAACAGAAGCGACGGAGATGGAGAAACAGGGAGAAGGGAATAGAGTCCTTACAAGAAATGGGGTGGGAGGAAGTGTAATCAAAGTAGCTGTGTGAGTTGTTGGACTTTATAATAGATATTAGCTGACAGCCTATCCCCAGAAATGGAGATAGAGAAGTCGAGGAAGGGAAGAGTCAGAGATGGACCACGTGAAGGCGAGGGAAGGGTGGAAGTTGGAAGCAAAGTTGATGAAATTTTCCAGTTCGGGGCGAGAGCAGGAAGCAGCACTGATCCAGTCATCAGTGTATCGGAAAAAGAGGTGAGGGAGGGGACTGGAACAAGAAATGTTCCATGTATCCCACAAAAAGGCAGGCATAGCTGGGACCCATACGGGTTCCCATAGTGACACCTTTTATTTGGAGGAAGTGAGTGGAGTCAAAGTTCAGCCAGGCGGAGGAGGGTGGTAGAGGATGGGAACTGGTTGGGCCTCCATTCGAAGCGGAGGGCCGCAGTCCATCCTGGTGGGGGATGGAGGTGTAGAGGGACTGGACGTCCATGGTAAAAAGGAGACAGTTAGGGCCGGGGAACTGGAAACTCTTAAAGTGGCGGAAGGCGTCACAAGAGACGCGGATGTAGGTCGGAAGAGACTGGACAAGGGCAGAAAAAATAGAGTTGAGAAAGGAGGAGATAAGTTCTATGGGGCAGGAACAGACTGAAATGATGAGTCTCCCAGAGCAGTCCTGTTTGTGGATCTTGGGAAGGAGGTAGAAGCGGGCTGTACAGGGTTGGGGGAACTATGAGGTTGGAGGCTGTAAGGGGAAGATCTCCAGAGGAGATGAGGAGATGAGGTGAGTGACGGTCTGGGAAACTATGGCTTGATGTTTGGCGGTGGGGTCATGGTCTAGGGGGAGGTAGGAGGAGGTGTCGGAGAGCTGGCGTTCAGCCTCCTCAAGGTTGTTGTTTGCCACACAATAACAACGCCTCCCTTGTCAGCAGGTTTAATGACAATGTCAGGGTTGGACCTGAGAGAACGGAGTGCTGCAAGTTCAGAGGGAGGTAGGTTAGTGTGAGTGAGGGGAGTAGAGAAATTGAGACGGCTGATGTCACGCTGGCAATTCGCAATGAAAAGATCAAGAGAGGGTAAGAGGTCAGAGGGAGGGGTCCGGGTGGAACGAGAATTCTGAAGATGGGGAAAGGGTCCGCTGTGCGGGGGGGAGGACTCCTGGCCAAAGAAGTGGGCGCGGAGGCGAAGGCGACGGAAAAGAACTCAGCATTATGCCGAGCTCGAAATTCATTGAGGTGGGGGCGTAAGGGGATGACGTTCAGACCTTGCTGAGGACTGATCGTTTGGGGGCAGAGGGGACAGTGAAACATGACAAAGGGTGAGATTGGAGGAAGGGATAGGGTCAGAGGAAAGTGACGGGGAAGAAGGATCAGGAGGGGCATTGGTAAATAAGAGTTGTTGGAGCTTGTGGTCCTTGACACCTGAAAGGGAGAAGAAAAATTTTTTTTAAAGCGCCGGATGAGGCAAAGGATTAAATAGAACTGCGGACTAGGACAACTCTGAAATAGAGTGAGTTGGTGCTGCTGGAGAGAGAGGTCGAGAGCATGGCGTTGAGTGTGGATCTCAGGAAGCGGTGAGAGCAGTGGTTTGAGGAACGCTGAATATCATGGAGATATCTGTAATCACAGGTGGATCCGAAACATGAAGGGTGGAATTTAAGTTGGAAACCACATGGAAAAAGTCGGAACTGGAGACAGTTGCTGAGGAAAGAGATGTGGCTGTGAAAGCGAGTTTTAGAAGAAACCCGATCAAACACGAGAAGGGAAACAGAAAGCAATGAAGGTGAACAAGGTAAAAGAGACAAACAGAAATCCCGTCAGAGAGAAGAGCAGAACTTCTTCAAGGTGAGGCATTCCTGGAAGAGAAGTGGCCGTGAATTAAACGTTAAATCAAAAGCAAAATACTGCGGATGTTGGAAATCTGAAATAAAAACAGAAAATGCTGGACAAGCTCAGCAAATGAGGCAGCATCTGTGGAGAAAGAAGCAGAGTTAACGTTTCAGGTCGAAGACCTTTCATCAGAACTGGAAGATGTTAGAGTTAAAGTTTTTAAGCAAGTACAGAGCCAGGGAAAGGAGGGGGAGTTGAGGAAAGAACAAAAGGGAAGGTCTGTGATAGGGTAGTGGGCAAGAGTGATTAAAAAGGACGATATTGCAAGGCATGGAGGGTGGTAATGGAACAAGTTAAGAATCAAAAGATCGGTCTAGAGTAGCTGTAAATGGCAACAGCAGAAACATTACCAGCACTTGGTGTCTGAAAAAATGGGAGCAGTAGTTATGATCTGAAGTTATTGAAATTAATGTTGAGTCTGGAAGGTTGTAAAGTGCCTAAACAAAAGATTGGAACCGTGTAAGAGGCAAAGGTCAGAGTGGGAGTGGGACGGGGAATTAAAATGGCAAGCGACCGGTGGGTCACGCTTGCGGACAGAGCGGAGGTGTTCAGCAAAGCGATCACCCAATCTGCATTTAGTCTCCTCAATGAAGAGGAGACTGCACAGTGAGCAGCAAATACAGTATACTAAATTGAAAGAAGTACAAGTAAATCGCTGTTTCACCTGGACGGAGTGTTTGGGGCCCTCGACGGTGGGAAGGGAGGAGGTGAAAAGGCAGATGTTGCATCTCCTGCGCTCGCACAGGAAGGTGCCGTGGGGAGGACACCTCTGCCTGGAAGCATTACACATTAATAGCAAGTTAAACTGGTTTTTGTGTACTGCTTCCTGGAAAGGATTTCAATTGACTGTGTGTGGTGAGGAACGTACATAAATGTGTCTGGAGTAGATTTGCTACTCAAAAGGATGGCTTGCCTCTTTCTTGCGGACAGATCCCCATTGGGACCAACTTGATTGATTCCTCAGACAATGTATGGAGTTTGTGATTGTGAGGGTATGTCCTTCTAGGAAAGCCATTGCTGGCTCAAAATTAGCATTTCTGATACTTCTTTTGGTATAAAGGCCTTGAGATAGCTGCTCATCTTTAGTTCACTGGGACCAACTGCATTTCCAGGTCACTGCGGCAAGACAACTCCACAATCGTAAACATGTGCATCTTATGTAAAACGATCAATTTAAAGGACCAAGAACCTCAAGACTATATGTTCTGTTGGACTCAACAATTTAATAAACTGGTGAAAGTTAAGTACTATATTGCAAAAATATCGACTGATTTAACTTGCTTCTATGTGTATTCCTTTCTCATAATATTTCATAGTTTAGCCTGAAATATGTGGCTTGTCAACATGTTTATCAGAGAGAATCAGGAGTATACAGTGACCATCAAGTACTATTTCCCCATATCCCTACTGTAAAAGCCCTGAAGCAATTGCATCCCATTTAAATCACTCAGTTGTAAAAACAATTGCTATTCAAGGTAGAAAACCCACTACTTTCTCAGGGCAATCGTGATGGGCAATAAATGCAGCCTTACCAATATCACTACAACCTGAGAACAAATACAAAAAAACTACATGCAAAAGGTCGGGTTTGGTTAATAAGAAATGCAGACATGCTTGTGGGGGTTTTGGAGTGAACATCAATAAAAGTGTTGGGAGATGGTTTGAACTGTAACAGATCTATTATTTTTTAAAAAGGCAGAATTATAAATCTGGAAATAAAATTGAAGATATACACCTAGGGTATTAAACATTTGAACATTTTGATTATAATCTAATGTTTATCTGTTGCGAGCTTTTAAAAAGTGTGCTGTAGTAATTTTGTTTATTTTAAAACACATCAATGCATTTTAAAATGCATGGGTACTGTATGTTTAAGCAGATGGTTGACCAATTTATTAATCCTGGATTAACCTACTAAAATAGTGATCTCAGTTTATAATACCATACTGTTGTCTCCATGCTTGTTAAGGGAGATATAATGGAGAGAAACAGATGGGTGGGGTTTGTTGTAATCAGCTCCAAGTTCTTCCCGCTCTGTCTCTTGTGGGGAAACTGGTGTACTATCCAAAACATCATATTTAAATTTATTTACAATGTGCTCAACCACACAGATCTGTAAAATCAGGTTCTTTTTTGCTGACTGTTCAAAAGAAGTAATGTTCATTCTCAATGAGATCTATTGGCCTCGTGTTTTTAGAGACTAGTTGCCATCTTGTCACAAGTGAACTATTATACTATGGTCCAAAAGGTTTTGGGAAAATCAGAGAAAGGAAGCTAACAAGTGATCTATTTCAGGGTTATGCTTCACCTTCCAACTCTAACTAAAATGGGGAATGATGAATTTTTTTTTGGATTGGAGACTAAAACAATATCTGATAATTCTGCTGTAGATTAACCACTGCTTTTTAAATTCTTAATTATTAATTATCCTGTCTCCTCCCTTCTCAATAAAAACAGGGGGGCACCATTATGGTGATGTGATCCTTGCCGCCTAATTTTCCTCTCTGCACTCCAGCCAGATGAGCCACATTTTCCTCCAGTTAAACAGTGGGAAGATTGAAGCCATCATCTTTGGCCCCTGCCACAAACTCCGTACCTTTGCCACCAATTCCATCCCCCACTCCGGGCACTGCCTCGAGATGAACCAGACTGTTCACAACCTCAGTGTCCTATTTGACCCTGAGCTAAGCTTCTAACCCCATATCCTCTCCATCATAAAGACCACCTACTTCCACCTCTGTAACATCGCCCATCTCCACCTCTAGCTCAGCCCATCTCCTGCCAAAACAAGTTAACGATCTTGGTTATGAGGAATCAGAAGAGTTTTAACACCTTAGTGATTCAACTCAAGTTAATATAGTAAAAAATTGTACACACACACATTGGTAAAATCCCTAGTTCTCATTTTAGATTGTTTAATTTTGTCCTGAGTCTGTGGGGAGATATAACTGCCTGTGCTTACTCTTTCACCAGCTCAGAAAAATCATGGGCTGGCCTTCAGCATTAGTATATTGCCACTCAGCACCAACTCTGCTTTTCAAAAATCTATTTTAGTTGCTTTAAACTAGACATTTGAATCACTACCTTGGAGGGACTTCAAGTCCTCTATTGGTCTGATTGGAGTGTTAGCCCAGGTCCAATTATATATTCCTAGGTCTGAATGCAGTTTTTAAAAAATGCTTTTTTAATCTAATGTAATTGGAATTTAAATATGTGATGAATGTTAATCATTTCAGCACCAGGTTGAATAATTACACAGAGGCAGGTAGAAAATACAACTAAACAGTCTAGCTGAAAACTTGGAGTGAGTGCACTGGGGGTTTAAATTGTGAGCTGACTATCAATTAATTTTATGCATGAAATTTATAATCATCCCACATGGAGTATAGTGTGCTCATGTTGGCGGCTGAATACCATTATATAGCTTTTACTGTGAGACAAAAATCTAATTTAAGTCTGCGTACATTTTCTGTCATAAGATCTGCAAAAATGATTTTTCTATGAATTTCTATTATAAAAACGTTGCAGAAATGGACAGAAATCTAAAACGTCTAACATTTTCAAAATTAATTGAATAATTGATATCTTGTTAGAAATTAAAATGTGCTGCAGCACCAAGCCATCTAATCTTTTCCCCAAGAGTCACTATCCAAGTTTCTGTTTGCACCACAGAACTTGACATAGAAAAATTTTGAAGGACATGAGTGATGGATCCGTCAGTACGTACTCTACTGTGTGAAACTGAGCCATATAGCGCAGTGAGCTCTCAAGTTCGATCTGCAGCCTGTGACGAGTTAATTGAACTTAGTGAGTATGGTGTTAGTGTTGCTACAATTGACCTCAGTATTCCTGGGATAAGGTGATTTAAAAAAAAACAGCAGGTATTATTCTAACTCATGATCGCTGCCCAGTAGCTGCTGCTGGAAAGTGGACATGCATTAATGCTGGGCGAGGACAGAAATGGGCTCACACGTGACGTCCACTCGCCCTCTATGGTCAAATAGTTTACTGACTAGTCATGGAAATTTGGAACTCTCTCCCCTAAAAAGCTATGGATGCTGGGACAACTGGAGCTTTCAAGACTGAGATCGATAGATTTTTTTGTTAGGTAAGGGTATCAAGGGATACGGAGCTAAGGCAGATAAATGGAGTTGAGGTACAGATCAGCCGTGATCTAATTGAAGGGCGGATCAGGCTTGAGGGGTTGAATGGCCGACTCCTATTCCTATGACACTGGCCAGGCTCACAAATGAAGAACAGCCATTTGGGCAAGGTGGCCTGTGTCCATGGAGCTATGCCCTATTGTCTTCAGGAAGATGATAGGAAACTGAGGAAAACTGTTTTTAAAATGTTAGCACACGGCATAAATAACAGCAGACTTGCAAATTCTGGTGGTGTGGTATGGTGAGTAATGGTTGTGTGTTGGATTGTCAAGGCGTGCAACTTTCTGCAGTGCTTGATTGCTTTGGGAACAAAATTCATATCAGTGTGATCTCAAGCAGCCACATAGAGAGGAAAAAGGTGAGTAAAATCTTATCAGTAAGTTTCTGGGGTAATTAATATTCTGTTAAACATAAATCTCGCACCGTCCCGAGCCTCGCCAAGCTAACATCCTGCTATTGTTATGGGCTGTGGAAAATTGCAAAAGCTCATTTTAATGTTAACATTTTGTAAGAATTGCACGTGAGGAGAGTTTCCAGTTGTGTACTGAAATTAATGCTTCTGCCCTCGGGTTTAATACTCACAATACACTTGGTCCCAAAACTATATCTCAATGACAATCTGTTTGACTGCTCTGTTTTGTTTCCTTCACATCTCTTGCTCTTTTGACTGTCTCTGTCAGCCTATCAGTGCATTAGGTTCAGCTCTAGGGGGTAAATATTGTATCTGGGCCTCAATCCTTCCAATCAGACTGACAAAGGCATCAAAGTTGCATCCCCAGACTGGTGGTTAAAATGTCATTTTGAGAGACCTGTTGTATTTTCCAAAGTATTCCATTGACATAAACCTATAGCTGCCTTGTGGCACTGGTCGCTGGCGCTCCAAACATCTGCACCGACGCATCGCCATTCTTCCTTCAGGATACTTGTTTTTCATACTTTCCATTTTATAGCTTTTTTTTTGATACAAGTTTTATATTTTGTGAATTATCCCTTATCTATGATCCACTGGTGCCCTGACATGTGCAGCTCTGGTGCTGAAAGAACAGATGGATTACCTGCTGCCAAAAGCCCCTATAGCTAGTCACCAGGAGATGCTGCAGACTACCCGGGCTCCATGCTCTCCAATTTTCCTTCCTTCCTTCCAGTAGCCAAGACACCATATCCTTTGCTCAGTATAACTCAAAGTAGGATAAACTGAGATCCGAACCTCCATTTGTTCCCATTCAACATTAACTATCAGTACCACTCCTACTGTTTTTAATCTCATCTGGTCCCATTTCCTTCTAGATCAGGTGGATAATACTGACCCTATCAAGTTCGACATCATCCGAGATACAGCAGGCTTTTAAAAAAAGGTAGGTGGAGTCTGTTCAATGCACCATTGCAGGATGTTGACACTGCACCTGACACTACATGTAATCCAGATTTTCATTGATTTTTATTTAATCAATATAAAAAATTAAGATGGCTGAAACCAACTGCGAGCAGTGAGATATGCTGGGGGCATCAATGGTGTCATTTTGAATCAGTCTACAAAAACACAGTGAAATGTTTCTCACGAAAGTCTTACCTTGGCAACAAACACTTAAAACTAGAAAAGGCAAACAATTTTGTAAGAAATGAGAATTTATGATTTTGATTTAGATTTCACAAGCATTTTTTAAATATTAATTAACAATGAAAGTACCAGAAAATAGAATATGAAAATGAGGCAGAATTTGACTTTGCTGCTTTGATAAAGTTTTAAAATTGTACCTTATCCTAATTATATCTCCTAAGCTGCACACACCTTCCTTCAGCCAGAAGGCTGGTACATACTAAGGTATGGCTATTTCCTTGCCCACCCTTGTTGCCAATCCAAGGGACAGGATTAATACCAATACTAATTTAATACCTATGTCCTGTTCTCTCCATTTCCTCCCCCCCCCACGCCAAAGATGGTGTATTCCACTATCATGAGCGTTTTCGTTCAGCACTCAAGTGAAAACTAGTAAAATCTGCCCATGTAGAGGGCATTTAAATGACACCCAAAACTGATCTTCCAACCTTTCCTCTGCCCAGTATTGGACAGGAGCACCTCAATCATTGGTCACCCAAAATCATTTGTAGTCATAGGGGGACCCAAATCATCGAACAGAGACTTCCCCACGAGTCTTGTTTGTGGCTATAAACATCACTAATTCGTCACTACATTTCATTCATTCCAAGTGAACTGAATGAGGAGTTTGTGCCACATTTAGATTCTGGGAGTTTTCAGCTGCCATATTTTTGACAGTGAGGAACCGTGGCAACAGCCTGTGTTTTGGCCTCTTTTCTTGCCGTAGTAAACGTATGAAAGAAAAAACTGGCAAGCACATCTAGGCAGATATATAAAATATTTTTTACTTTTCCCTCCATGGATTACTTATTGCAGTCCAATGGGGTGAGGTATTGCTCAGAGAAGGGGGAGCTGTGAGAGGTCAATTTTTCATCCACCAGTACCTACTTTTCTCTCTCCAGTCTGTGAAATCACCCCAAAGTATAAACTTTCACAAAAAAGAGAGTTTATCCAGTTGCTCGTTCCTGCTCCAGATCCGAACGTAAACGAGGTATAATACAGACAGATTTTCTATAAAAGCGATCAGTAGACGTGGTGTAGTTCTGTGCCATGGTCAATATATGTATATGCAGTTTATGTACATTTTATATCCTTCCTTTCTGGGACACATCTTCGCATAAATTGTATCAGAAAATATGATTGTCAAATGAAAATGATTTCCTGTTTCTGTTTCATTTTTGCAACAGAGAGATACTGAGCAGGTAAACTGGACTGGGTACTCCACAATTGAGCTCATTTTTACTTCAGTGTTTTACCCTTGAATGTCTTGGGTCCATGCTGCTCTATGTGGTCTGTCCATCAACACTGATCAGATTTTCTTTTAAAATTGCAGTTGTTTCTTCTGTGCCTTTAGAGGTCTCTGGAGGCAACAGTTCTGCTGTGTGCGTTTCACATTCATCTGTAAGATTAATTGTCACACATTAATACAGAACCAGACCTGCACAAGAACCTCCTCTCTCCAGTGTCTTATCAGCTGACATGTTGGGGCCAGGGGACGTGGAGAATGGGCGGATTGGATTGGAATGGAGAGGGCTGTTTAGCTTTCACCCCAAATTCCGGTGGGGGTGGGGAGCAGACAAGCCTTCCGCCTGCCTCCCGCCCCCCCCCCCCCCCCGCCCAAGAAAATCATCTTTGGGGAGTATCCAGGGGAGCTTCTGTCATGGTGAGCACCTGTGATGGGCTGCCCGTCCTGATAACGTTACATGACCCATCTCCACAGTTTGGGATGAGATCTGTATCCAGGTCTGTTGGTGGCTGAGAGATCTGCTCTGTCACATTTCCGCCAGCAGAATGTGACCCCTGGAAATATCAGGGCTGCTATTTTTACATAATCCAGCACAAGATGGAGAGAGATTTTTTTATGGTTGATTCTCGACTATATTGGATCCTATGGAAGGACATTAAAGTACTTTGAATAGATGACAAAAATAACACTAATCAGAGGGGCCAGCTGTACCTTCAGATGGTGAACGTTCTTCATTCTTCTCCTTTCCCTCCCCCTTATTATCCAATTTCCTCGTTGGTGTTGACTTTGGTGGCTTCTCAATGCTGGAAGTTTCATCCTGAATTAAACTTTTTTCTATTGCTACAAACTTTCTTGGAACTGGTACAGGATTGAAGCTCTGGTCTTTGTTCCCTGGTTGCAGATGTTTCCTGCGAGGAGGAGGAAGCAGGATTCCCTGGGCCCCTCCCGATGTAATTTCTTGTCTTTTAGTTTCTTCTTCACCGTCAGGTTCTGCGTTCTTGGCTTCTTTAGACAACTTTCCTTCAGAATTCTCTTCTCTATCTGAATGAATAAATAAATAAATTAAGACACTTTCTTAAACATGAAACAAACATCTGCATCCTGGTTTCCAAAATCTTTCTCTTCTTGGTTCCTCTGCTCAAATGACTTTTGTACCTTGTGGGATAGTTTTTTTTTCCAATTTGCTCCCCTCTCCTGAAGGCAGCAGTTCTTCATAGCCCACAGGAGCCAGCAATCACCCAAGTGCTATTCCTCATGCATGAGCCTAGACAGTAAGTGTTGGAGGGCATCACAGCCAAGCCCTATCCCGTCCTCAGGAGCAGGAATCCTGGCAAATGTTTCCCCTCCTTAGCTCAGATGTGCCAACTGTAGCACCCCTATTACCATACCATACCAGCCAACTCAGCAAAAACTAGGGATTGAACCTGGGACCTTCCCGTCCGTACAGCTCAATATCACATTGGACATTTACCCACTAAATCATCCGGAGCCTCTATGTCATCTTCTTAAAATGTTCTATTGTACGGCAGTCTGGAATCTGCCATTTCCAAGCCAAGAGGGGCGATCAGTGACAGCGAAATAAATTTGAACATTTTCTAAACCTTTAGGGGGTCTGTGATTATCTATACAGCATCCTGTTCAGATTGACTATAAGAAGTGGTATTTGCTTCCAAAACCTTCCTTACAGCATGAAAGTTTCATTGTACTGTAATTTCCTGTCATTCACCAGAATATTTTGCATCTGTTCCAGTTCACAGATCCAGTTGAAGAATGTGGTACTATCATGGTCTAGAGGATTAGTGCCCAGATCTACTGTTGGAGTTATTATTAGTGACAGGGGAAGAGAAAGTCGGAGTTCCTGTGCCTTCTATTTCAATACAGTAAATTAAATGCAAGCCAACCAGTACTACTGTATATAAATTCTGTACTTGCAACACAGCTCCTGTATTTATTAGTATACATGTATTTAGATGCTTGTAATAGCTTCTGTCCAATATGGAACTGAGCCATACAGATCTATGCTGATTAGCTGATTTGAAACTTGAGGCAACAGGAGCAATACAATTGGCCTCAGTACCTCTACGCTAATGAGAGGAAAAATCACCCAGGATTTCCACTCCTGATCACTATCCTGGGACCGCTGCTGGAAAATGCATATGTGTGGATATCAGGTAAAAAAAAAAGACAAATTTGCATTTGATTAGCACCGTATTGTGTCCTCAAAATATCCCAAAGCATTTCACAACAAATGGATTACTTTTGAAGTACAGTCACTGTTTTCGTGCAGTCAGTCAGGATTGAGTTTTGGTTACAACAGCTCCGCTATCGAGTAGGCACTGAAATTCATTGAAATGGCTCATACACGAAGGGTGGGCTATTGAGTGAGGTACCAAGTGGTGGCTGATGCCCATGCAACTGTAACCCAGCAAGAAGTCAAGTGGGAGGCGAGAACATTAATGGGGGGAGGACATGCTTCCATAACTGCATGGAAAATCCAATAACTGCCTTCCTCCACAGTAGGTAAGTTTTAAAAGCTGGAAGAATATCAAATTTTACCTGCATCACTGCCTGCACAGGATTTAGCCATATTGGCTAGCGCAGAAAGTTTCAGAGCTTGAAGTGGAGGATGTGGTTTGTTCTCTCCGGAGATTCCTTCTTAAAAAAAACACACAACTGCATTAGGTGTGAAACATCCATTTTCATATCTTGAACACAGTACATACTCATACAATGCCTTCACTAAGATACTATTTATCACAAAATAAATACCAGGCGACCCATTCTAGCTTATGCATCCGGAAAAATCTTACAGTCGCCCATCACAGCATCCAATTGTTTCTTAAAGGATTCCAGCATTTTCACCTCCATTACCCACTCATTGTGATGATCACTCTTTTGCAAAGAAGAAGTTTCCTTTGACTAGTTTGAACCAGCGTCCTTTATTCAACTGTCATGGTTTAGTTTGTAGTAGTGTTCTGTATCTACCTTATCTATCTTCTACACCTCTATAAGATTGCTTCTCAGTCACCTTCTTTCAGAGATGAAACTTCTAAGTTTCTCCAAATTTTCCTCTTAACTCAGCCCCCTGACACTAGGAATTAGTCTTGTGGCTCTCCCATGCACCACTTCCAGGGCTCAAATGCCTCCTTTATGTCTGAATTGGACTTAAGGCATGATCTAACCAGTGCACTATACAGTTTGATACATACACTCTATATCATAACTGCACATAAAGACTGCCTAGGAGTATTTTTTTTAAGTTATGTTCTGGATTCAGTGAGGAATAGTTTTGTGCAAAGCTTCATTCTGAATTTTGTAAGAGGTTAGGTATAAGTTAAGTCATTTCACATATGAGTGTGTCATTTACATTTACAGAACCACTTTACAAAGAGGATTTCACAATACTGACACAAGGAAGATATTAGGACAATTTGGAAATCCGTCCCATTTAATATTGCAAGAACTTTACTTTGTTTTTTTTCTTATTAAGGCTTGTGAGAGTACCACTTTAAATCGATTCCTGTAGATTTGGTTTCTGTCTGTTCAAAGATGATGTCAATGGCAGTTGATGCTCCCTCATTGTTTTGGAATCTAATTGTTGACCCACTGGGGAAGAGGACTATGTTCTTATCAGTTACTCCGGCCAGCCAAGTGCCGTCGTGGTTTTGTTTGATGAATGGGAGTCTTGAGTGCCTCCCAAACCTCCCCTTAAATAACCCATTTCTCATAGCAGGTTTTGGCCCACAAGGAGTGTCTGGGAGAAGTGCCCGATTGACAGCTCCATATAGTCAATAGTTTTAGGCTACTTCATCACTTCTTCCCATTCTACTGTACTGCAGAAGTGAACATGCAAAGGCTCTGTCAGACTTTGTATTAAAGGTGCTGATCCAAGTTCAGAGTTATTAGAGTTAGTGAAGCATCAAATCTTTTATTATTTTGTGAACTAAAGAGTTGTAAGTTAACTTTTGTAATGAAGTAGAATCTGCTGTATTGATCTTTTGCTGCGGTTTAAACATTACTTTTAGTAAACCTGATTTGTAGTAATAGTACGGTAGCATAGTGGTTATGTTACTGGGCTAGTAATCCACAGTCCTGACTTGTGCCTTGTAGATGGTGGCAAGGCTTTGGGGAGGCAGGAGGTGAGTCACTCGCCGCAGAATACCCAGCCTCTGACCTGCTCTTGTTGCCATAGTATTTATGTGGCTGGTCCAGTTAGGTTTCTGGTCAGTGGTGACCCCCCCCAGGATGTTGATGGTGGAGGATTCGGCGATGGAGATGGTCATTGCCTGGCACTTGCCTGGCGCGAATGTTACAGCCCAAGCCTGGATGTTGTCCAGGTCTTGCTACATGCCGGCATGGACTGCTTCATTATCTGAGGGGTTTGCGAATGGAACTGAACACTGCGCAATCATCAGCGAAAATCCCCATTTCTGACCTTACGATGGAGGGAAGGTCATTGATGAAGCAGCTAAAGATGGTTGGGCCTACGACACTGCCCTGAGGAACTCCTGCACCAATGTCCTGGGGCTGAGATGATTGGCCTCCAACAACCACTACTATCTTCCTTTGTGCTAGGTATGACTCCAGCCACTGGAGAGTTTTCCCCTGATTCCCATTGACTTCAATTTTACTAGGGCTCTTTGGTGCCACACTCGGTCAAATGCTACCTTAATGTCAAGGGCAGTCGCTCTCACCTCACCTCTGGAATTCAGCTCTTTTGTCCATGTTTGGACCAAGGCTGTAATGAGGTCTGGAGCCGAGTGGTCCTGGCGGAACCCAAACTGAGCATCGGTGAGCAGGTTATTGGTGAGTAAGTGCCGCTTGATAGCACTGTCGACGACACCTTCCATCACTTTGCTGATGATTGTGAGTAGATTGATGGGGCAGTAATTGGCCGGATTGGATTTGTCCTGCTTTTTGTGGACAGGACATACCTGGGCAATTTTCCACATTGTCGGGTAGATGCCACTGTGGAACAGTTTGGCTAGAGGCGCGGCTAGTTCTGGAGCACAAGTCTTCAGAACTATAGCCGGGATGTTGTCAGGGCCCATAGCCTTTGCTGTATCCAGTGCACTCAGCCGTTTCTTGATATCACGTGGAGCGAATCGAATTGGCTGAAGACTGGCTTCTGTGATGGTGGGGATATCGGGAGGAGGCTGAGATGGATCATCCACTCGGCACTTCTGCATTGAATGCCCACTAGGAACTGGGTTCCGATTGGACCTTTACAGCCATGACATCCCAGCAGCATGGAGTTGGATTTGATCCCAAGTCTCAGAGATGAAACAACATTGTGTGACCCATTGCACCATCTAGCTCTCAGTACGTGTGTTTTAATTTTGAGTACAGAAACTGCTTGTAGTAAACTTTGGTTCAATTTCTGGTAGGTGTGGAATTCCATTAACAAGGAGTTTTTAAATAATGCCAGTACTTAAATTATCCATTTACAGTTTCCTATGTCTTACCATTAGAGTCCATTCCTTTTAACTCTGATTCTGTACTCTAAAAAGCACAAAAAGAAAAGAATAAGTTATCACGCAGTATACGTTGTGCCTGTACTCATACTTAGTTGTGTTAATTCCATTTACCCAGAGCCCTTCCAACAGCCATTTAAAAAAACTCTCTCCAAACCGGCAATCAACTTTCATCTCCTTTTAAAGTCAGAAGATAATCATTCTCTTTTTTTGGGGTACCGTCTCTCTTTTCCTGCGTTATGGAGTGGCTATGGCTGAGTTGGTAACTTTCGCCCTCGCTGCTGCTTACGTGACTCTGAAACTGTTGCCAACACTCGCAGATCACTCGCCAGCCCCACGATTTGTGAAGTATTTTTGCGATTCACAAGAAGAATTTAAACATAGCTTCCTACGTTTCAATTTTGCATGTGCATCATTAGTCATTAAAAATGTCCATAAATTATGCAGCTTTCAACTGAGTCTCGAGTATTGGCATTGCTGAACCGGCTATAGGAGGTGCTGGAGAGTGATCCAGGAATGGTTCTCCAGCCAATGCTCCCCCCTTCCTTATGAAGCTGTGATCTGTAGTTCTATGGCTGTGGTGGGGGGAAATCACATGTGCATGCTGACATTCCACCTGTCCGTGGTGACATGCACGGTGCTCTAGCATGTTATATGCTACTGTGGTGCTTGTTAAATTAAATACCATTCTATCCAAACATGGGCCTTTGAAACTTCCTGGGATAGAAATTGGTCCCCGTTTTACAGGTGTAAAATGGCACAAAAGGGAATAATTTCAGTGCACAATATCATGTGCTCCAAGGATGCCTGAAAAACGTCAGGCCATTTTTCAGGCATCTGGGGCAGATGCCTAAAACAGATATTAGGCCCCTTGCATAACCTAATGAGGGGCCTAACGCCTGTTTAAGGACGCTGACAAGAAATTGGGCTGCTCTGAACGGAGCTGTGACTGCACTTCGAAAATAATTCACTGGTTGTGAAGGGCTTTGGGATGTCCCAGGGACAAGCAGGGCCTTTTAAATGCCCTGCGAGGCCTCGTTCCCAGCCAGGTTCCAGCGGGCATGCTGGTGACTTGGTGTCCATGCCTGTGGGCCCGAAAACGTCCCGGCGCCCTTCCCGCTCCTTTTACATATGTTAATGAAACTCCTGCCTACTTCAGCAAGGCCCGACCCAGGTGGGGCCTTAATCAAATGGGTATTCGAATAGTCTAACAACATTGAGATGGCATTGCAAAACTTAATCCTGCTGCTTTCATCATATAAAGTACTGGTGCAGAGCTGCAATAGAAAGGCTTTGTGATCTATAATTCTTCAGATAAACTGTACAATTTGACCTTTGTTATAAAAAGAAAAGAACTTGATTTTATATGGTGCCTTCTGACATCCCAAAGCCGTACACAGCTCGTGAATTATTTTTGAAGTGCAGTCACAGTTGTTACTTAGGCCAATGTAATGATACAGGTTTCCGAGCAGTATCGGAAAGATTGCTGCAGGCCCTGGAGAACAAAATGACTTCAAACACACTCTATCCTATTTTCAGAATAAGCTGTCTCTCACTAGTTTTGTCCTAAGGTCAGAGGGCATCACCTTCAGACCTGCTCTATCTAGCTGTGTGTATGTGCTGCTCTGATCTCAGTAGCTGACTCCCTTCACACAGCTTTGATTTAACTTCCTGTGTGTATACAAAAACGTTAGAGGTTCTAATATTAACTCACAAAGCCATAGGTTTCTATAACAACACATTATTCAGTTTACCCCAAGCAATCTTCAGGCAGTACTATCAGTGGTATTTTATTAATATTTGGATCTCGTTCCCTTCCTAGCCTCCCCTGATGGTGTTGACATACTGGGTACTGCTCTGTGGGTGCTGGTAGCTTGCCCAAAGTGTTGACCAAATAGGGCATCACACTTGAGTTCGATCCTGTCCTCAAACAACACCTACATATTCCACTTCCCACCATGGATTCATGATAATCCACCCCCTTTCCTGCCACAGCCAAGGGTGCTGAGGCCAACGGCAGTGCCCCATTACCACCATGGCTGTCATCAGCTAACTTAGCAGAGATCAGAAATAAAAGCTTGGACCTTCTGGTCTGTATGAGTCGTTACCAACCCAGCCATCAAAGGAGCTACTGGGTCCCAATATCTTCCTACCACAACCATAAATTCTCCCCGTTCCAACTGGTGTAACACTCAGCCTAGCATTTTCATTCAGCCAAAAGGGTAGGAGACTGGGCTGTGGGCATCCCCTTGGCACTGCCAGTGCTGTTTGATCGGGTTGCAAAAGGCCCACACCTGGAGGGATGCTAGGTCCTGCTGTGTTTTCCTCCTTCCCTCTCAGAATGATTGAACACAGGTGTTGTGCCTGCAACCTCCTCAGGTGGTCCTTAGGAGAGATACTGAACTTGGTAACAGAGCTCTCATGTATGACCTGTGCTGAATTGCAGAGCAGCCTTGAGAGAGTCTGGGGAGGAATTCACCAGCATATCCATTCAGCCAGAAAATGGTGTGTGGTGTTTGCAGTCGGGGTGAAGAGAAATAAAAATCAGGTGACTGACGACTTTATGAATACTGACAAATGTACTTAAGAATAATCTGATGCAATTCCTAAACTGTGTTCTTATCTATAAAAATAACAAAATTCCGGAAATAAACTGCAGGTACATCAGTATCTGAAAAGAGAAAAAACGATTAATTTTTCAGATATAATCCTCCAACAGATTTGGAATGATATTTTTAAATTTCAGATTTCCAGCATTTGCAGTTTTTAAAAAAAAATCTGTGTTCTTATTCTTACTGCATGCACATTTGTTTTTTTTGCAGCTAGCTTTTCGAGTATCCCCATTGTTTTTAACACACCTCGCCATATACTGAGAACTGCACTAACAAACTCTCAGCATCCTTCTTTCCAGGTAACAGAATTAATGAGCGTGTTTTGATTGCTCGTGACGATGGCTGTTGTCTGGGAGTATTCTCTTGCTTGGCTTGTTCTGCAGTGCCCTCTCGTGGTGTAACCTGACCTTGCGTCTCCTCTGATTTACTGTGGAGTTTCACAAAATCCACGGATGAATTCTTCTTGCCTTTCTGTTGATTTCGGTCAGGTTCCTTCTCTGCCTTTTGCATTTTATTAAACTTGGCTTTCTTGAAAACAAAAAAGTCACTGAGTTTGGGATATCTCTTCTTTATTTTTGGAAGGGTTGGTGCTGAAATGCTCGGCTCTTCTTTCTTCGGAGGCTGGCCTTTCCTGTACGAAGCAGATAAATACATCAGCAAGAACCAGTCAGATTTCAGCGATACAGGTCCCTAGATGCAAACACCCTCTCTAGTTTGGATACTTCAGTCAATGGGGCTCTTTACACCAAGGTATTAAAGACGTCGCATTTGCCAACTAGATTGTTCTGATCAACAAAAGAGGAGCTTTTGAAATTTTAGTTAATATTAGATTCCTTAACAAATGCTGACTCAGCTTGGAGTTGGCACTTGCATTTTTACAACTTCGATTGCGCAGATGATCCAGGCTATTAGTCGTGGGAAACAACTGAGTGCAAGCTTATCACCATTTGAAGTTGCAAATAGCGACTTGTCATCTTGATGCATTCTTGCAAAATGTAAAGTGTAACATAAAGTTTTAGTGGGTATAATGTTGCCCAGTTTCACTGCATGTTGACTAGTGTCAACGCCGATTATCAATTACGCCCATCTGTGTTATCACAGCACAAAATTTGAACATTTAGCAGGCCTAGTCAAAAGCAGGTTAGCAACAAAAGACACCCTCCTATAAACAGGATAAATGCCTGTCAGTTTGTAGTATGTTATTGTAGGAACAGGAAGAATAATTTGGGTTTCTGCTGTTATCTGATAATTAATACAGTGCAACAAACTGCAAATTCCCTGAGGGCAGCATGAGTATGAAAAACATGAGTAACTAGAAGGTGTCTATGGAAATCAACTAGATCAGTAGTCAATGCAGAATCGAGTACTGAGGGTAATTTTAACTTAACCCGTCCAGCAAGAAGCTGACAGGATCGGATCAGCTGCCTGTTTTACACTTCATGGTAAATAAAATCGGTTGGGGTGTAAAAGGTGCAAGGACTGTGGGGTTAGATAGAAGAGTGAAACATCCCTTTAAAACGTTAGAAGTAATTCAGTTACTTCACAACACAGAATCATTACCCCTTTTATTGTGCTGTACCCAATGCTGAATCCAAGTGCATGTTTAAGTTGCTAGTTCAAGGTCATAGAGTTATACAGCACGGATAGAGGCCCTTCGGCCCATCGTGTCGGCCTGGATCATATGATTTGTGCAACTATCAGGATAATTGGAGATGATATTGGAAATTCAGGGACACTAGTGACCTCTTGAGTATTGCAGAACCTAACCTCTGTTTAAGCAGATGGCAACTGATGAGATATTCACCAGTTCAGAGACTGAGGAGAGTGCACTACAAAGAGTCTCAGCACAATTAAGAGAGTCACATGTGGCTCAGGATCCCCCAGGTTACAGACCTCTGTTACAAAGAACAGCTAGTGATGGATGACAAGTGCTAGCAGTAATAATGAGTAGAAAACACTTAAGAACTGAAATACGTGTTAAAACACGAGAGAGAGGAAAAGAACTGAAATACATGTTAATGAGATTCTGAAACATGAGAGGAAACATTCAGTCCTAACTGCACTTTCCTTTATATGTTTTGCACACATTCTTCTATAAAATAGAACTCATTAGTTCCTTCAATCCATTATTACCTAACAAGCTATTTTTAAATAGATTGGAGGAGCATGTATTTAATTGTAGTCTAGGCAATTCAGCTCCTTGAAAGCAGTGACTCTTGTAATGGATCAGAGTTAAACCTCAGCCACTTCCACTCCTTGACAGATCTGCCATTTTGAGTGCAGACTTATGGGGCTCGATATCACCAGGGCGGCGGGGGGGTCTATTGGGTGTGTGGGTAACGCGCCCGGCGAAATCAGTCTGCGCCGCGCGCGATCGCAGCCTAATTGGATCCACTTACCTGGTCTTCCGGGTTCCCCACTGCTGAGCTGCGCGGAGGGCGGGCTGCGCATGCGCAGTAAGGTCTGTCAGCTGGAGGAGCTTTATTTAAAGGGGCAGTCCTCCACTGACTGATGCTGCAAGAAATAGGAAAAATTACAGCATGGAGCAGCCCAGGGGGAAGGCTGCTCCTAGGTTAATGATGCCTCACTCCAGGTATCATTAGATGGGGTGAGGAGGAGGGGGAGCACAGAGATCTTCCCCTCCTGGCGGGCAGGAGGAAGCGGCCTGCCTCTGCCACCAAGAAGGCCTGGTTCGAGGTGGCAGAGGAGGTCACCTGCACCACCAACATATCGCGCACCTGCATACAGTGCAGGAGGCGCTGCAATGACCTAAGTGAGTACACTTATTCATTCCCCTACACTCCGTCTGCCACATCACCGCCCCCACCCCACATCTCCTTCTGCACTGCCAACACTACTCTGTCACATCACCCCTCACACCCACTCAAACCTCATCCTCATCTTACCTGCACCTACTCACCTCGCCAGTACTCATCCCGCCACTACCACTCAACCCAATCCTCATACACTCTCATGGCTCTATCTCATACTCACCCTCTCATGCATCTCTTTCACGGTCAGCCACAGGGCATGCATCACATATGTGCAGTAGGAAGCGTAAGGCAAACGTGTCATGAGCATGAAGGGGATGCACAAGGGTGTTTGAGGGTTTGTCATGGTTTTTACTTATATTTAATGTCTGACCAACTCACATCACTTATTATATTGGCACCACTACTGCCACGTCTTTGCGAATCTTGTCTGGTTTGTGCAATAATGCCCTTTCCTGAGGATCACTATGAAGACCCACACCTGATGCCACCCATTGTGCCACTGAAGGGTGGGTGTAGGTGTATTTGCAGGGCTCTTTTGTGCAGATGACTGAGAGACGTCAGCGATGTCCCCGGTGGCACCCTGGAAGGATGCGGAGGAGAAGTTGTTGAGGGCAGTGGTGACTTTGACAGCGACAGGTAAGAAGATGGTGCTCGGGCCAGCCAGGAGCAGCTTGGCATGAATGAGGCTGCAGATGTCCACGACTACATGTCGAGTGACTCTGAGCCTCCGTGTGCACTGCTGCTCAAAGAGGTCCACGAAGCTGAGCCTTGGTCTGTGGACCCTGTGGCGAGGGTAGTGCCCTCTGCGACACATCTCTCTCTGCGGTTGCCCTCCCTCCTGCTGTGCAGGTGGATGTGTCACAGCACTGTGTTGTGGAGCTCCACATGTCAGAGGTAGACGGCGTGGCCGGTGATGCTGTTCGCCCTCCGAGGAGGTCATGACTGCAGCTACAGCGGCCCCCATCCGGAAGATGAACATCTGAGGGGGTCCGCAAGGTAGGTACATGTATCTGGACACAGGGGTAAGTGTGCAAGTTTGTGAATTTGATTGTTAGGAGGAGGGTGGTGGAGGCCAAACTTTGTCCCAGTGACAGAGTGGCCTCCTGCAATGAGTGAGGGTCTCCCCCACCCCCCACCTGTCAAATGGACCTTTGCAGCTGCCACATGTCCATTTCAACTGGGAGTGTTTCCCCCAGTATGGGAAACAGTCCCAGTTGTTTCTAAAATCCCACCCCTCCTGAAATATTCCCTTAATCAGGTATGTTAACGACCTGAAATAGCAAGATAAATACTGTTAAGTGGCACCCCGCTGGCTTTAATTGCCTGCGGGAGTCCCACATGCGGGGGCTGCGCACGCACGTCAGCGCGTCTGTGTGGAACCCGGAAGTGGGCGGGTTGGAGCTGGGCTCCCGACCCGCTCCGGGATTCCCCGATTTTTGGAGCCCCCCCTCGCCAGGAACGCACCCGATAACGGGTGCTAAAATGGAGCCCATGGTGTGAGTGAGGCTCAGAACATGCCATCACACAGGTTGAGTATCTACAAATAATACGACCACATTTTACGGTCACACTACAGTCTGACAAATTTGATTGAGTTCTTCAATGAAATGTTACGTACATGGACTTTTGATGAAGTGTCACATAATAGACTTGTTAGCAAAATTGAAGCCCATGGGATTAAAGAGGCGGTGGTAGCGTGGATATAAAATTGGTTAAGCAGAGAGTAGTGGTGAACAGTTGTTTCCCAGACTGGAGGGAAGTATACAGTGGTATCCCCAGGGGTCGGTATTATGACCAGTGCTCTTTTTGATATATTTTAATGGCCTGAACTTTGGTATAGAGGATATAATTTCAAACTTTTCAGTTGACACAACACTTGGAAGTGTAGTAAACAGTGAGAAGATTAATAGCAGACTTCAGGAGGACATAGACATACTGGTGAAACGATAAGATAAAAGACAGGTGAAATTTAATGCAGAGAAGTGATTCATTTTGGAAGGAAGAATGAATATAAACTAAATGACACAATTTTAATAGGGGTGCAGGAACAATGAGACCTGGGGGTTCACATACACAAATCTTTGCTTGTGGTAGGACAAGTTGATATGGCTGTTAAAAAAGCATACAGGATCCTTGGCTTTATAAATAGAGGCATAGAGTACAAAAGTAAGGACGTTATGTTAAACCTTTATAAAGCACTGGTTAGGCCTCAGCTGGAGTAGTGTGTCCAATTTTGGGCACCACACTTTAGGAAGGATGTCGAAGTCTTGGAGAGGGTGCAGAGGAAATTTACTAGAATGATACCAGGGAAGAGATACTTCAGTTATGTGGAGAGAGTGGAGAAGCTGAGGTTGTTCTCCTTAGAGCAGAGAAGGTTAAGGGGAGATTTAATAGAGATGTTCAAAATTATGAAGGGTGTTGATAGGGATAAACTGTTTCCACTGGCAGGAAAGTTGATAACCAGAGGACACAGATTTAAAATAATTGGCAAAGAAAACGAGGGAGAAGAATTTTTTTTTACACAGCAAGTTGTTATGATCTGGACTGCACTACTTGAAAGGGTTGTGGAAGCAGATTCAATGGTAACTTTTAAAAGGGAATTGGATATATACTTGAAAAGGAAAAATTTACAGGGCTATGGAGAAAGAGCAGGGGAATGGGACTAATTGGATAGCTCTTTCAAAGAGCCAGCACAGGCACGATGGGCCAAATAGCCTCCTTCTGTGCTGTAAGATTCTATGATACTAGCCCAAGAGCACTTTCTAGCCGTTCAGTTAAGGAATGAATATCGGTTAGGTTAGTAGCATGCTGAGGTAAATAAAGTGCTGCAAATATTTAAAAGCTCATCTCCCCCTCCCCTGTCTCTTTGTTTAAAATCAAATACCTTAGAGGGAAAAAAAATATTTTTCTGGTGATGGTCAACTTCTTTTCTTGTGATAAGGGGGTTTCCTCTCTTTACACTCCCCTTGACTATTCCAGTGCCTGACTGCGAGTAAAATATGTCTGCCACTCTTCAACTGACCACGAGGAGGTGCACATGAGTAGTGAGTCTGGTCTTGGCCTCAGAATTTTCCTCTCCCTGTGGTGTGGGACTGATTGGTTCTCTACTCCTTTTTCACACATTTATCAACATTTATTAAGAAAACACATATCTAATTAACTGTCAAGTTTAACAGGTTTCTGGAAAGCGGCCAGCAAGCATGTCGAGACAGATGTACCGTGAAATGGTAGGACATAGGTTCACATCTGCTGCTCCCACAGATTCCCTGGAGTAGATTTTAACCCCTGTGGGTTTTGGGCAGGCAAGGGGCAGAGCGATTGCAAAATGCACTTGCAGGCCTAAGTTTGAGGCCGGGCTTCATCTGCATGCTGCCGGTTAGTTGCCCGGATTGAAAGCGACAGCTCACCGGTGGGCAGGAGTGGAATTTCGGGCAGCTGGAGCCAATGGGCTAGCACCAAAGGAAGACTCGCTGGCAAGAAGGCACAATGCAAGGAGAAGGTTTCAGGAGGATCTTGCGGGAAGGGAAGCCTCGACTTTCCTTGTGGGGCCCACAGGAGCACTCCTGCTCTTCCTGGCCGCACAAGGAAAAGTTTTCTACTTACCTTGGAGGACCTTTTCATTCTCCCAATTAGCTGCTGACCTGGTTTTGCAGCGGCGGTTGTCCTGCTCAAGCCTGGGTGAAAATGCAATTAGCGTCCCACTGACATCATGGGACCCCGATTTACTCTAATTCATGAGGCCCCCACCTGAGTCCAGTGGACACCTCATCCTCCGGCAAACCTGCGGCATTAAAATCCAAAATAGGCAAGAAATGGAAATGCTCCATTTTAAAGAAGCTCCCACTAAGCAGCGTGAGTTAACCCCCACCACCCCCCCCCCGCCCCATCTCAACTGGGTTGGTGGAAAAGGCACTTTTCCATTAAGTGGCAGGATAGCCAGAGGCTGATTAAATGTGAGCCAATCTTCCATAGTGGAGATTACAGAGTGGAGAGATAAAATAACTGGGATAAAATTCCCTCAAGGGTTCTCCTGAAATGCGGCCGTAACTTGAGCAGAAGATGGGCAAAATCCCAGAGGTAAACGGATGTTTGTCCGGGCAACTAACTGGCAGCAAGTAAATGAAGCTCGGGGTTTCTGCTGATCTACCCCGTTGAGTTTACCATCTGAACCTCTAGCCTTATTTAACAGCCAATATAATGGATATCACATTGGTAATGAGAAAATATTCCCTAAGGTGGATGGCATTGCAGAAACAGGTGCTACTTAAAAAAAAAGGAAATTTGGTGAGTTTGTGTGCTCATAAATTGAGGGAAGTAGAGAAGTGTTTTTTTTTCAAATACAGTACTATTTTGGGCAGCAGTGTTGGCATCAAGCACTCCCACGTTAAGTTTAGCAATGGGTTATTTGTAGAATAAAGAAATGCCTTGCCTACGCTTAGTAATTCCTGCAGGCAGCAACCAGGATCTCATCTCCTGCGTATTGACCGTTGCTGCCAGCCAGCTCCAACCTGATGGTGCTGTCGCGGTCCAGTGGACATAACACTGCTGTGCGTGGGAATTCTTGATCTCGCAAAACTACTACCATTATTCCAACCGACAGCAGCAGCTGCATCACCAGGTGGGAGCTACGCTAAGGAGCAGAGCTGATTTTCATCCACAAAGGTAGACAGGTGGACACTGACCTCAAAGCTCACTGACCACGTGAAATGCAGTAGGTCGTCAGGCAGGTTGACTGAAGGTTGAGTCCATGGATGGAGCCTTTCGCTCACTTGCACTCTGCAACTTCCTTACTGCATAACCACAAGCCTAATAATGTGATCTGATCTTACCTTAAAGAGACGCTGTGACCCTGATAAAGTGTAAGGGTCCCCATTTCACTGGGTTTATAAACCGAAAGAATTGCAATAACCTGATTAGAAATGCAGTGATGTGATCACTGATTAGATAAGAAATAAGTTTTTTTTTAATTGTTTAAAAGAAAACAGAATGCTCTCAATAAAACCCACAGTGCAGGTTTTGTCGTAGCCAATATGGCAGCTGTGAAAATTCAATTTTGTTCCAGAAACTGATCCTGGAAAATGCTCCTCGAAAAGGTGATAATGTCTGTGTTTAAAATCTAAAATATTTTATGTTCATTTTTTTGCCTAGACATTTCCTGGGCTGTTGCACCCGTCTGGAGGGTTGAAGGCAGCAATGTAAAAACATTAATACTCCCGCAACTCTGGTTATTTGTTTTCAAATATAACACATTGTGAAAAGACAGAAGAGTCATCGGCTACACTATTAAGCAGCTCACGCTGGCCTACAATAGGACCTGTAATAGCTAGACTTGGGCATACAAGTGGAAGGGAACATTTCCACCACCCCCCCCCCCCCACAAATAAGTGCCAGGCAATGACCATCTCCAACAAGAGAGCTCAAACATCTCTCCTTGACCATCAATGGCACGACCATTGCTGAGTCCCTCACCATCAACATCCTGGGAGTCAACATTGATCAGAAGCTGAACTGGACCAACCACATCAGCACTGGCTGTACAAGAACAAGACAGAGGCTGGGTATTCTGCAACGAGTGGCTTACCTGACATCTCAATTCCTCTGCACCATTTACAAGGCTCAAGTCAACATTATAAAGGAATACTTGCCACTTACCTGGATGGTGGCGTCACAACAACAATGAAGAAGCTCAACACCTTCCAGGACAAAGCAGCTTGTTTATTTGGTGCCCCTTCCACTAGACTCAATATACATTTCCTCCCCACTGGCACACTGCAGCTACAGGATGCACTGCAGTAACTTCAACAAAGTTACTTCAACAGTATCTCTCTCCTCTGCGACCTCTATCACCAAGAAGAACAAGAGCAGCAATGTGGTGGGAACACAATCACCTCCAAGTTCCAAGTCACACACCATCCTAACTTGGGCATATATCATCAATCCTTCATCATCGCTGGGTTAGAATCCTGGAATTCCCTATCTAACACCATTGTGGGAACACCATCAGCACAGGGACTACAGCATTCAAGAAGGCCCAGCAACTTGGTAAAAAATATGGCCATCCCAGTGTCGCCCACATCCCGAAAGCAAATAATAAAAAAAACCTGAAGCTGCAAAGGAACAGCAACAGCTCAGAGTTACTCAAAGTAGCAGGTACACACCTGGTTTCTTCCTGAATTATCTTTGTGAAGAATTCTTCTAATCCAACATCTAGTTTGTTGATGGCTGCATTCTCTTCCTTTTCCTGGTCTACAGGCTGCACCTATACCATGTACAAACAGGACATAATGAGCGTTCCAGTCCGACAGCATCCCAAGAGCAAAATTCTAAAACATTTTTTCAAGAGAGTCTCCTCTCAGAATGAGCTCATTGCAAACATGACCATTTCAATCCTAACTAATAATCGTTTCTGTTCTGGTAAGAATTTCAATAAAACTGTGAAACTACCTTTCACTTGAGTTAATATAGCCTATGACAGGTATACTTGGCATTGGGGTTTTTGATTCATTCAGACTTGAGGTCCATACCCTCCTGATTAAAATGATGGCCTTCATTAAAGTGTTGGGGCTGTGGGAGAGTAGGAACCAGCGGATCAAAGACACACCCATTACACTGTCATGGAAGTAGATGCCACAACATCAACAAAACAATAACTGCTGAAAGTTACTCTCCTGATAGCGATTCCCTTCCAAACAGTGACACTAGAAGCTGGGAACAGGGAGGCACAGTGCTAATAAAATGGTTTTCATCTGATGCAGAACATACTGGGGTTGATTTTTCTTTTCTAACTGCACCTGGGTTCCAGGAGGCAGAGTGCACATGAAGCATTTCCGGGTTCCGGTCATTATCATGACCTCGATGTGCACCTGGCAGGGCCTTTCAAGAGCGAAAATGACAGGCCTGCAGCAGTGGGAATGGCCACCAGCTTCAGGGCCTCTGAGTAGGAAACTGATTTTGGACTGAAGATCTTGGAGAGGCGGAGGGGGAGAAAAAAAACGATGTACATTTTTAGTCCTCCCTTGCCTCCAATCTGAAAGAGACCTTGAGCCAAGGCCTACCGCCAACAACTTCTGGAACCCCTCAAGGTAGGCACACCAGCTTTTAGGGGGAAGGGAAATAAAAAGGGACAGTGGGGAACACCCCCACACATCTCATT
Source organism: Heptranchias perlo (assembly GCF_035084215.1). Lineage (NCBI taxonomy): Eukaryota > Metazoa > Chordata > Chondrichthyes > Hexanchiformes > Hexanchidae > Heptranchias > Heptranchias perlo. The sequence goes on from NC_090340.1 coordinate 25,051,533, forward strand.
ATCATGCTTGCTTTGATTGTTGCCTGCTGCAAACACAATAACTAAGCTCCCCCCTTGGAGGAAACACCAGCATTCCTGGGACAAGATAAAGTGAGCAGAAACCTAGCATGCCTTTTTCCTCTCCTTTATGCCAGAATTGGACTCAATACTCCAGCTGGGACCTAACCAGTGTTTTATAAAGGTTTAGCATAATTGCCCTGATTTTGTACGCTATGCCTCTATTTATAAAGCCAAGGATCTCATATGCTTTTTTAACAGCCTTCTCAACTTGTCCTGCCACCTTCAAAGATTTGTGTACATACGCCCCCAGGTCTCCCTGTTCCTGCACTCCCTTTAAAATTGTACCATTTAGTTTATATTGCCTCTCCTCATTCTTCCTACCAAAATGTATCACTTCACACTTCTCTGCATTAAATTTCATCTGCTATGTGTCTGCCCATTTGACCAGTCTGTCTATGTCCTCCTGAAGTCTATTATCATTCTCCTCATTGTTTACTACATTTCTGAGTTCCATATATTTGCAGGTCCAGGTCATTAATATATATTGGTCCTAATAGCGACCCCTGGGGAACACCACTGTATAACTCCCCTCCAGTCTGAACAACAATTGTTCACCACTCTCTGCTTTCTATCCCTTAGCTGAATTCACAGCCACGCTGCCACTGTCTCTTTAATCCCATTTTGCTAACAAGTCCGTTATGTAGTACTTTATCAAATATCTTTTGAAAGTCCGTATACACATCAGAGACAGACTTACAGCAGGTTTGGAAGGAGGATGTCTCTTGGTCCTGTTTGGTCTTGGCCTGCCCCTGGTGTAATGCTCCAGTTTCTTCCCTTCAGTTGGCAAATCCATAAGAGAGTCTGTAAAAGCAGTCTTTGTATTTGCAGATGCGTTGTTTACAGCAGCCACCTCTGTGGAGGATGGACGTGAATTAACAGGCTGACTGCTGACTGTCAACCCTTGTTTCATCATTGCAGAATCTGTTTCCTCAACTTGTCTTTCTATCTCTAGGTCAGAGATGCCTGAGGGAAAGAAAATGGCAAAACTTAGTTTTTCTCCAAAATTGTTTATTTCAGCTAATGGTAAATTTGTAGATCAGGTTTATTCTTTTTACCCCCTCCTCTCCTGAAGATGCTGACTTATGTTGGGCTGGGTTCCACTGGTGCCATTTGTACTCTGGTATCTCATCCAAATGACTGTTCTTTATGTAAATGTCAACAGGATTTTCAACCATTAGGGTATCACAGCTAAGCCCAATCCTGTCCTCACTCAATGTTCAAACGTGTTTGTTGCTCAGAAGTGAGAAGCTTGGATGGTTTTGATCCTTATTAGCCCAAAGGCGGTTAGGCCAATTGTAACACCAATACTGCCACCGCAGCTGAGATCAGTAAGCTCAGCACAGACTGAGAATTGAATCTGGGACTTTCTTGCTCTGTGTGGCTCCATATTCCACTGGGCAGTGCATTTACACTTTGGTAGAAATAGACATTTATCCTAATGGGAAGCTGAACCATATTCCCTTCATCGTCGCTGGGTCAAAATCTTGGTACTCCCTACCTAACAGCACTGTGGGAGAACCTTCACCACGTGGACTGCAGCGGTTCAAGAAGGCGGCTCACCACCACCTTCTCAAGGGCATTTAGGGATGGGCAATAAATGCTGGCCCTACCAGTAATGCCCACACCCCATGAATGAATTTTTAAAAAAAATTCCCAGACATTTAGGGGCTCATTTTCCTCTGCTCCCTTGCCACAATGTAAGTCGGGTGGCATGAAACTCACCCAACCTGAACGTAACTGAATACAGCTGAACTTCTGGTTCCCATTCATTTACATGGGCTAGTTTTGTGCGGGGTGGTGACCCCGAACTGGGGGAGGGAAGTTGTGCCAAAAAAACTTCTCGTACTGCAGTTTCCAAAGAAGTTGCTGCCAGCCCCCTTTCAGATCCTCCAATCGAGAGAAGGCTGGTGGCAAACGCTAATGCTTGCTTTCTCTGGGCATTCTCTCCTGTCTGGTGGATGCCGGGTGGAAACCCTGGAAAATGACATGGGAGATGTAATAATGTCACTAGAGCTTCATCAACATGAAACTTACTGCACTCACCTGTTTTAGGCATAAGTTTCCTGCCTACAAACTACAAAAAGAAACACTCAACAGTATAAATATAGTGTGCCACCCAGCCCAACATCAGCATTACAAAGCATGGTAGAAATGTTATAATAAATGTGAATTATATATCTACACCACCCTCCCCTTCCAAATAACTCACTAAACACAACTTTTATTTTAAAAGGCCAGATTTTTTAAGTAAAAGTCCACTTTCTCCTTATTTCTGTTCCCCCTAGATGTGGTTAATTACCTATTGAGGTTTTCATCAGTAAAACTCACATCAGGACTCAAGCTATGGGGATAACATTTTCAGAACACAGTTTGAAGACAAGCAATCTCTTTCCCCCCTCCCCACTCCAAGCACTCATCGGAAACTCTTGGGCAACATTTTGCAAAGGGACTCAGCAGAAAGTGTCACCCATATGCTGGGAAACTTTTTAAAATAAATGTCTCGTCCAAGCAGCCTTGAATTGTTTGGAGCTGCCAGTAGTTGAAGGGTTAATGGGAAGGGTACTGTTCTTCCTCTTGCTAAACATTGTAAGATCATACACTCAATGTACAGGCAGACAGATAATACAGCTATACTACATGCACTGTAGGGTGACTGCTTTCTTCTCTTTGAATGGGTTGCTGTTGTAACTAATACTGACTTTAATTGTTCGCCTGGGTCAGAAAAAGGCAGCAAATCAGTTTGAACAAATACATTAACATTACCACTTACTTTTCAAAGCTGTGGTTGGCCTGATTCTTCTAGAGTGTATAGTCTTCCTGCGAAGCATTGTCGCACTCTGTAGAAGAGAGATTACATCTGTAAAATTTACTGATATTTAAAACTGAAAGCACTGCCCCATTATTCCGACATTCTTAATATTCTGATTGGAATGTGAAGTCAGGCCTTCACAACTCCCATAAATACATCCAATTTTGGATCCATTTTAGTTGCTTCAGTCCCTTATTGAAAAACCATTTGCCCCTGAACATGATCACCCTCCTCTTACAACCAGCATCTTCAGCAAGCCAGCAGGAGAGCCAGGTATGGGAGGGCCCGAGCCCGCACTCAATCCCTTATGCCTCTCACTTAACAGTCTTAGTTGGACTGCAGTAGGATGTCACCAAGTGGAGTTTGGGGCCGCTCCCCACAGAGGTGAGGGAACTGTAGAGGGACAGTTTGTCCTGGGCCTTCGAGTGGTTGGCACAGGTCTGGCCATGTCCTCCTTCATTGCTCTGAGCCGGCCACTAGGAGGGAATAGAAGGGTTTGTACAAAACACTTGTTGATAAAATTCTGCTCAATTTTAACATAGTATTGATTTAATTTGCACATGATCACTATTTAGTTACATGAAAAAGGAAATAATAAATATCATCCTCAGGTCTGCGATATTGTGCAGGCTTCAAATGACACTGGAGATAGTGGCCCTGAAATTCCACTGGGTTTTCCCGGTCTCTCACTGGAGTTATGGCAGGAGAATGGGGGAACCTCCACAGAATTTCAGGGCACATGGGATTTTCTAAAACCATTTTCTTACACACTGCCCTAACACCTTGGAATCCAAGCCTGATTGCCCCCCCCCCCTCCTTAGGGCTTAATTTAATGTCACTAATTAGTTATAATTAGTGTGCAGAATGGTATTGCTGTATTGATACAGTTAAGGTTTGAGGTACTGAGGTGTAATACACAGCGATACAAGTGAGTTCATTGGGGCATCTGTTTTGTGATATTTCCTGTAGAACCATAGACTTTACAGCCCAGAAGGAGGCCATTTGTGTCTGTGCCAGCTACTGGTAACAGCAGTCCAAAAACTAATCCCACTGCCCCTCTCTCCCCCCATAGCCCAGTATCATCGTCCACTTCAAATATTTATCCATTTTTTCCCTTAACCGATGCGATGATCTCAGCCTCAACCACTTCCTATTGCAAAGCATCCCATGCTCCAACAACCCTCTGCATAAAAAAAACTGTCCTAATCTCCTTCTCGGTGATAATATTAAATGTGACCCTTCATCACCAACCTCACACCAATGAATATTTGATGTCCAAACCAGGAGAAACTTTTGAACATGTTCACTCTCCCATCTGGTCATCATTCAAACTGATGCATACAACAATCCCACAATGAAAATAATCCATAAGGAAAATGGACTGAAACTATAGGACAAGCTGAGTTGAGAGCTGGGTGTCCTACAGTAATCTGAAAACTGATTTGAACTATTTATGTACCAAACTCTTCTGGTGCTCCAGGGAACTTATATTTTTTCCATTTACACTGTAAAGAATGCTTAACTAAATAAAACAATCTCAATAAGGATCCTGCAATCTTTGATGAGCCTTGAAAAAAAAACCACCATGTTAAATTGTTATAAAAATAGTGAAATAGACAAGAGTGCTTTGTCAGCTTAAAAATACCTATGAGGAATCTGAGTACATAAAGGCATCAGAGGAGAAACACAATTCTCAATTTAACCCAATTCCCAATTTGAACATCTGCTATGAACGATACCTCAATTGGTGCCAAGTTGTTATTGAGTACAGTCAACAAATCCTTGGTTTTGTTCATAATGGCTTCATCTCCCAAGGTTTCTGTACTTGCTGTGTCTGAGGCTGATGTTTCATATAGTGGCTTTGACACATAACATGCCTAAACAGAGAAAGACTTAATTGAGAGTGTAATTGAAATGGTAAAAAAAACGATACTTGGTGCTTTAAATTATGAAGTCAGACTTAAAGAACTAAAAGGCTTATCATTTAGAAAACAGGAAGGTTGATTTATTAACGAGCACAGAATTGCTTCTGGATGCTATAGATCTTGTTACGATGATTCCAGTTAGTTGTTGGATTCCGCTGCTAAGGACCGTATCATTCTATGGTGCATTTGTTAACTATTTTCCTTATTGAACATTGTATATAGGTTTTTGGCTGGGAATTTCTTTGGAGCTGCGCCCGCTCTGTCACTGTAACTACACTGGAAGAGTGGTGGAAAAACCCCCTTTACACATGGTGGATCAGCCATCTGTTTTACACCTTGCCCTGATTGACTTCAGTGCAAAGTAAAATTGTGCGACCAATGCGACCCGTCAGTTTCCCGCCGGTGGGTTAGATTAAAATGACCCCCTTGGATTTATAGACGCACTCTCGTCCAAGTGCACATAACTAAATATTTAGTAGAAAAAAGTTTTTATAATTTTTTAAAAGAATTTTCTCCTCTCCCATTCTGAAGGGGCTGATGGTTGCTGGCTGTTCTCTAGGAACATCGGAACAGGAGCAGGCCATTTGGACTGTTCCGCCATTCAATGAGATCTAGGATTTAGCCAGTGACCATTCTTCACATGTGAGCCTGGACAGTGAATATCATCAGGCTATTTGGTCACATGAAGAATCACAGCTGAGACTGATCCTGTCCTCAACTGATTTCCATACACGTGCACAAGAAAGTTGTTAGGAGCGGATTCAGGACTGATTTTTCTCCCCTCTTATCCAGAGGTACTGAGGCAAATTGTAACGCTCCAAGTTGCCTCTGTAGAGATTAGCTCTCGCAGCACAGACCGGGGATCAAACTCAAGGATAAAGCTTTCAAAATTAAATTTATCATGTCATTAATCTTTTGGAACCACCCAGAAGGTCCCACCTCCCACTGAGTTAAACAGCTACAGATCAACACAGGATTAGTGCTGATTAAATTACCAATCCTAAATATTGTGGAGAAGCCTACACTTATGTTTGACAATATTTTACTCTGTATGTTTTATCTTCACTTCCTGAGAGTTTGAATACACAGGAAAAATAACATTGTACGAATTTGCTGAGAATAATAAGAGATTCAGGACAGAGAGGAGAATCTTTTTTTTAAACATACAGGGTTGTGAGGCTGTGGAATGCACTACCAAAGTTGATGATCAAAGCAGGGACCACTTCAATATTTAAGAATAGATTACATAGGTGATTGAAGGAATAGGAGGATAAAGGGATATGGGCACAGGGCAGGCACATGGGATTAGGACTACTGCTCGTGTGGAAGATAAACACAGGCTAGCTGGGCTGAATGGCCTGTTTCTGTGTTGCAATTTCTGTGTAATTCTCAATGGAATATTGTATGGAACCTTTGCAGCAGGATAATGTTTCCTCTCAGAGCATTTTTGGAAGTTGTACATTGGATTGTTCTTCCTACTATAAAAACTAAATTAGGTAAAGTCCCTGGTAAGATAGATTATAGTACACAGAATATTACACGGCACCATGAAAGTTAATAGACAAAGAGGGGGAGCATCTCCATGGCAACTAGAATGGGCATAGGGCAGGCTAGAGAAAGCTACATGGTGGCCCTGGGAAAGGGCAAAGTTGGCTTCTTCAGGGGCTGGGAGGCAGCCCCTGCAGCAGAGGAAGGGAAGAGGAGAGCAGCTCAGCTCCTGCAGCAGACTAGCGAAAGGGAAGGGCGGCCCCTGTGGAGGGGTGGGGAGGGTAGCCCATGTGAGGGAAGGGGAGAATGGCCTCTGTGGGGGTGAGGGAAGGGGAGAATGGCCTCCGTGGGGGTGAGGGAAGGGGAGAGTAGCCCCTGTGGGGGGAGGGGAGAGTAGCCCCTGTGGGGGGAGGGGAGGGGAGAGTAGCCCATGTGTGGGGGGGGAGGGGAGAGTAGCCCATGTGTGGGAAGGGGAGAGTGGCCCCTGTGGGGGGAGGGGAGTGTAGCCCCTGTGGGGGGAGGGGAGAGTGGCCCCTGTGGAAAGGATGAAAGTGGCCGTTGTGGTAGGCTGGGAGCAAGGAGGACTGCGGCCCCAGGCAGGCAGACGATACACAGTTTGTAGTTTATTAAAATGGCTTTTATGTCAATTATCTGGCTAGTTTCCTGTTAGATTTGACTCCATCACTGTAAATAAAAACTCGAACACCACGAATAAATAACAACAGCGCACAGTAACACTCACAAGCTTCTGCTGAGCAATGGTCAGGTCCTTCAGTATGTGATCCACAACGTTGTCGATTAGAGCAGTAGTGATACTGAGCTTCACTTCACTGTGTCAACACAAAGCAAACACCATTTGTTATTTATTGGAGCTAGTCAAGATTTCTCTGCTGGCGGAATCACCTTAGTAACAATGCTACTGCTGAACACAAATTCCATGGTACAAAATCTGTTTTACTTTATATCGTGAGCTGGTTATTAACAACACTAATGTAGCTGCAGCTCCATTGGAGAGGAATGGATCTACAAATCAATGACACGGTGGTCATTCCCCGCACTCCCCCCACCCCCGCAACTACTGTAAATGCACAATTTAGAAAACACATTTTAGGAAATGACTGAAAACAGATCAAAAGTATGTTTGGGTCCCCAGCACTGTCCAGCAGAGATCTATAGGTATTTCCAAAGTGAGAAGCAGAGTGTAGAGGCACCACCTCTGAGATATGTGGCTGGGCTGATACTGAAAATGGTTCAACATTGTATTGCTGCTGTGTGGGCACAGTCCCTTGTCCTCATCAGCGACTCCAGGGCATGTTCACACGCCACATCACCAGATCAGCTTGAAAGCGGCATTTTATTTGGCTGGGCATTCCCTCCCACTATCTTTATGAAGAAGCCATGGATTTAATAAAGAATGTGGAATCAGACTTGACACAAAGAATAGTTACCAAACACTTCACGTTCCAAAGTAATTCTCAGCTTTTTAGGTGAATGGCCACAGCTGTAGTAGAGGAGGGAAGATGTTACTGGTTTAAATTCGGCACTAATTCCACGGTGACCAGCTGAGGAATGGGTCTGAGGAAAGCATTCCCCATATAAAATTGGAGTTATTGAGGTTAATTAATCAATTAAATTGTGAAAACCAGATTTTTAATGTGGCCAAGTAAAATTCTGGTTCTTATAAAACAATGTGAGTATCTCAAATTTCAGATATGAGATTATCACATAAAAATTGGCATTTTGAATTTCTTAAATGCTTAATGATTTGAAGTAAATGTCGAGTGATTTGACATTTAAGTTGTGTTGATTATTGGTGAGTGTGAATTGATCTGATTGAAGTTGTGTTGATTATTGGTGAGTGTGAATTGATCTGATTGAAGTTGTGTTGATTATTGGTGAGTGTGAATTGATCTGATTGAAGTTGTGTTGATTATTGGTGAGTGTGAATTGATCTGATTGAAGTTGTGTTGATTATTGGTGAGTGTGAATTGATCTGATTGAAGTTGTGTTGATTATTGGTGAGTGTGAATTGATCTGATTGAAGTTGTGTTGATTATTGGTGAGTGTGAATTGATCTGATTGAAGTTGGTGTTGATTATTGGTGAGTGTGAATTGATCTGATTGAAGTTGTGTTGATTATTGGTGAGTGTGAATTGATCTGATTGAAGTTGTGTTGATTATTGGTGAGTGTGAATTGATCTGATTGAAGTTGGTGATGATTATTGGTGAGTGTGAATTGATCTGATTGAAGTTGGTGATGATTATTGGTGAGTGTGAATTGATCTGATTGAAGTTGTGTTGATTATTGGTGAGTGTGAATTGATCTGATTGAAGTTGTGTTGATTATTGGTGGGTGTGAATTGATCTGATTGAAGTTGTGTTGATTATTGGTGAGTGTGAATTGATCTGATTGAAGTTGGTGATGATTATTGGTGAGTGTGAATTGATCTGATTGAAGTTGTGTTGATTATTGGTGAGTGTGAATTGATCTGATTGAAGTTGGTGATGATTATTGGTGAGTGTGAATTGATCTGATTGAAGTTGTGTTGATTATTGGTGAGTGTGAATTGATCTGATTGAAGTTGTGTTGATTATTGGTGGGTGTGAATTGATCTGATTGAAGTTGTGTTGATTATTGGTGAGTGTGAATTGATCTGATTGAAGTTGGTGATGATTATTGGTGAGTGTGAATTGATCTGATTGAAGTTGTGTTGATTATTGGTGAGTGTGAATTGATCTGATTGAAGTTGGTGATGATTATTGGTGAGTGTGAATTGATCTGATTGAAGTTGGTGATGATTATTGGTGAGTGTGAATTGATCTGATTGAAGTTGTGTTGATTATTGGTGAGTGTGAATTGATCTGATTGAAGTTGTGTTGATTATTGGTGAGTGTGAATTGATCTGATTGAAGTTGTGTTGATTATTGGTGAGTGTGAATTGATCTGATTGAAGTTGTGTTGATTATTGGTGAGTGTGAATTGATCTGATTGAAGTTGGTGATGATTATTGGTGAGTGTGAATTGATCTGATTGAAGTTGTGTTGATTATTGGTGAGTGTGAATTGATCTGATTGAAGTTGGTGATGATTATTGGTGAGTGTGAATTGATCTGAGTGAAGTTGTGTTGATTATTGGTGAGTGTGAATTGATCTGAGTGAAGTTGTGTTGATTATTGGTGAGTGTGAATTGATCTGATTGAAGTTGGTGATGATTATTGGTGAGTGTGAATTGATCTGATTGAAGTTGTGTTGATTATTGGTGAGTGTGAATTGATCTGATTGAAGTTGTGTTGATTATTGGTGAGTGTGAATTGATCTGAGTGAAGTTGTGTTGATTATTGGTGAGTGTGAATTGATCTGATTGAAGTTGGTGTTGATTATTGGTGGGTGTGATTTGATCTGATTGAAGTTGTGTTGATTATTGGTGAGTGTGAATTGATCTGATTGAAGTTGGTGATGATTATTGGTGAGTGTGAATTGATCTGATTGAAGTTGTGTTGATTATTGGTGAGTGTGAATTGATCTGAGTGAAGTTGTGTTGATTATTGGTGAGTGTGAATTGATCTGAGTGAAGTTGTGTTGATTATTGGTGAGTGTGAATTGATCTGATTGAAGTTGGTGATGATTATTGATGAGTGTGATTTGATCTGATTGAAGTTGTGTTGATTATTGGTGAGTGTGAATTGATCTGATTGAAGTTGTGTTGATTATTGGTGAGTGTGAATTGATCTGATTGAAGTTGTGTTGATTATTGGTGAGTGTGAATTGATCTGAGTGAAGTTGTGTTGATTATTGGTGAGTGTGAATTGATCTGATTGAAGTTGTGTTGATTATTGGTGAGTGTGAATTGATCTGATTGAAGTTGTGTTGATTATTGGTGAGTGTGAATTGATCTGATTGAAGTTGTGTTGATTATTGGTGAGTGTGAATTGATCTGATTGAAGTTGTGTTGTTTATTGGTGGGTGTGATTTAATGTGTACGGAGTTAATGTGTGTAACTGTAAATCAAAGAATGATATCTTGTTATCTAGAACAGGACATCAATTATGATAATTTTGGGATAATCATCTTGTTTGTACTAAAATGTGATTGCTTATGGCAAAACTGACAGCATCCCTTTTATCTTGTGATTGGCTGCGGTCAGAAAAAAGTGACCGAGAAACAGAAAAGATTAATTCAAGGATATCTCGTATCTCCTTGATAGAAAAAGCAGAAAACCTAGAACAGCTAGGAGAGTTGGTTAAGATCATACCCACAAAAAGCATGTGAAAAAGAAAACTTTGAAATCCATAGTTGTGTTGTGGCAAGGAGAGCAAATTATAAAACTTAAGAAACCATTAGAAACCGAGGACGACCGAACGAAAAGTAGATGGAACAAAAATTAAAGGTGGAAAATCAATTAGCTCATACAACTGCTTACAATGCGACTTTGGCTGCATCAGTAGATTACGTTCAAACCAAAGGTGCAAATAGAGCCAGAAAATTAGTAGCATGGAATGCCGAATTACAACGACAGGAAGGTCAGGATAAAATAACAAATTTGTCTATATCACTGGATTAGATACAGTCATACTTACATCCGCCCACACCCCCACCGAGTTACTGTCAGGAGCATTAAAAGATTTAACTGGAGGCCGATCAGCACACAGTGGCTTATGTCCTCCAGACGGATGTAGTGGAACGAGCCCTGACCAGTTTCTCCAACAGCCATTTTACTTGTTTGTCACTGACTGATTATTTACCTATCTGGGAGAAAGGAGGGTTCACCTCAGCGGATGGAAAGCTATTACCCACCACTGACCTTTCACAAAAAACTTTGGAACTGTCCTGAAATTAAACAAATTTGGTAGATATTGTAAAACTAAAGGCACATTCTAAAAACACGCCATGGGCGGCAGAGATGTAAAAGCTGATTTATTGGCTAAGCTTTCCAGCAGAGTGGCGAATGGTGGGCCTCGCCCATTAGCAAACGACCTCGGATGGCGCCTGTCCGAGTGGCTTGTGAACAGTTAAATTTGACAGATTTGCAAAACAAGGATTCATGGATCCAACAGCTGCAGGTTGTGGTACAGGGCACAGGCCCCTGGTCTCAGCATGTCCTAAAAATGGGGAGGACATCACCCTAAACACTGATAAATTGGTACGTTATCAGAACCGAACGATCATCCCCACAGAACTCAGGAAAGAGATTGTCTGAGGGACGCATACCCCAGCTGACATCAGAGGGGAGAGAGCTTGGTCCAACGACTGCTTGAAGAAGAATTATCTTAAATAAATGCTATATGCTTTAACAAACGATTGGAATTAAATCTGCAACATTTGTAGATAAAAAGTCCAGGCACAAATACTCTTCTTTAAAAAGAAAACTGAGATGAACAAAGGGAAATGCTATTCTCCTGACATCAAAGGTTTTTTAAAATTACGTGAGAGCGATGTTGAGGTCCATTGAGAACGCTGCGTGCATCTGATGATACTTGGCTCCATTGTTTTGTTTCTGCAAAGATGTTAATCCCTTCCAAGGTCACCGATCATCTGTTTTAATTCACCGAGCAACAGCCTTTGCATTTATTTAAAATAATAGGCATAATTTAAATTGGATATTTCCCCACGTTGACAAAATTAAATCATGATTTGACAAATTAATCCCTTGGGCTCTCAAGAAGAGCCACAATGGATTTTCTGTGTTTCTTTTTGAACAGGGAACTATGGTTTTCAGAACTGCATAAGTGTTGATGGTGCAGGATTACCAAGAGTAGTTCTTTGACATACAAGTGGCTGCACAAAGTTACAGAGCAGCCTTTGCTGGAGAAGTGTTGGTGCAGGAAATGATCCAGTGGTGTTAAGAATTTAAGACCTTATCTGCAGATACCGAATGTCACAGCGTGGTGATGTTTTAGACTAAGACTTAAGACTTGGATTTTGAAAATTCAAAATTACATAGAGAAGGAAAAGCAATCATCAAGCCTTGATCCAAGTTGCTTTTCCTCTTTTGAAAAAGTTTTGCCAAAAGTAGTTTACAAGCACTTCTGCCTCTACTGTAAAACCACAAAGCCTTGTCATAATTGGTTTCTGATATTGGAATTGATAAGATAAATTGATATGAGTTGCTGTTCAAGCACTCGAGAAGGGAAAATTCACCTGTAGTTTAAGGAAATAATCAAATTATATTTTAAAATAAAATGAGTCCAGTCTAAGTGGTTGCTGCCTGATGCTGTGTATCAAGGAAGGAAGTATTTTGGGGGGAAAATAAAATTGTACATCGACAGGTCCTGTCAGTCCAACAATCCTACTCTCTGGAATTAGGATAATTATGAAATGATGGAATGGACTCAGGCACAATGTAGTGGGATATTTTGGGAAATGAAAAGCGGCCCAAGAAGAATTTAAAATAAACCAAAAATGTATTGATTTTGGACCAGTCTGTAAATATTGTATTGGACAGGAAAATTCCTCCAGGGCTCATGAGGGAGATGAATGGTAATATAATGGGATGTGTAAAATTGGATGAGAGGAAGTGATTGCACCACCAATTGGGAATTTCTCTACAGTCATTGGTCTGGGCAAGATTTACCAGATTTACGGACTCGATGGGCCGAATGGCCTCCTTCCGTGCTGTAACCTTTCTATGAAAAGATATCAATCTGGTATAAATGTACAATCTAGTGAAAGTTAGGAAAGTAGAGTTGAGAATAGTTAATTGATAGCTTTCTCTTAGAGATGTTTGTTCAGTATAGGCAATGACACAATGAGAAAACTGCATTTGATAGCCTGGCCATCACCTGAGACATCGGGATCATGCAGGGGGAGATAAGCAAAGACCTCCAGACACCCCCTGATCTTTTGGTAAGATAAGCTAAAAGCCCAAGAATGGCTACAGTGGACATGTAAGATACAAATGTATGCTGCCATCAATTGGAAACGGAGACCCGGATGAAGGACATGATTTCAAAGGCCTACGGCCTGGTGAGTTATTGCAACCACTCTTCAAACACAGCAGTTGCTCTTATAGGATTGAATCTTACTGGACATTTGACGTGTGCCGTTGAAAACACGTTCGGAAATATCATAAGGCAAAAGAAACTGGCCAGCAGCAAGTTAATATTGATATGTTGCATGTGAGGCAATGCGGAAATGCGAGATGAAGATGCACTGAAGAACGGGTCTCAGTCATGCTCAGTTACTGGACAATAGCACGACATGAAATGGTTAATGTGGCCCAGGAGAGTGAGAAAATCTTTTAAACAAGGCAATGACACAAGCTCCATAGAGAAACCGACGAATTAATTAATCAATCAGGAAACACTGGTACTAATCAGAGGGATTGAAATTAAAATAAAGAGGGACATAGTAATTTGGGATTTCCAAAATTCAGGGTTCGGTTCTTTCAGTTAACAATGAAATTGGGCTAGGGAGAAATTACCCACAAGATGGATATTAGTAAAAGGAGAGCTGGAGAATCTTTTAAGTCCACGATTTCTTGATATTATAATGTGTTCCTTGAAACATATGCTTAAAAGTCTTGGTCAACACGCTAATAACCTAAAGATAGGGACCCTATTGCAGCAAGGTAAGAAATAAGATTGAGTGAGGAGTCGGAGGTAGCTCCTCCTCCTCAAGGTGGGGAATGTAAGGAAATATAGGTTAAGGTAGTTAGGGGAACCAGGCTTGAAAGGGTTAATTAGTCAAAGCTCTGGCTGAAAGTACCGTACTATAACATAGATTGCTTTTAAATTAACGTTCTACAGCTGAAGGCACTAACAGCCAGGAGAATCTTATTATTGCAAACTAAGGGAGGAATATAACAGTACCTCCCACTCCTTCAGACATGGAATGTTGAAACTAGCCATCTCCTGTCACCTTCGAGGCCTATAGGGTGATTTATCAACTGCAGGGACTGAGGAACATTGTGCTAGAGATAAGGAGAGATAAGGGGTGGGGGGCACAAGGCACTGTCTCTTCTGGACAAGTACGAGTTGTCTAAATGATTGGGTAAATTAAAGGGAATATTTTGGAAAATACCTGATTGGATGGTATTTTGCCACAGTTCCATTTTTTGGGGGGGTATAACTGGGGAGGCTGAGCTTTTGTTAAATGTAAAGGACAGAAAAGAGAGTCCCAGGTGGGTGAACGAGAACGAGAGTGCGTGCATGAAGGAACGGAGAACAAGGTCGCGGCTTCTACCCAAAGGACAACGGGGTAAGATAATTCTCAATTGTGCTTTGTAAACTACTGCTTAAATACTATAAGGTATTGATTCTTGCTTGTGCTAAATAAAGTCATGTGACTATTAACCATTATGGTGTCAGTCGCGAACATTGAACAGAGAGTCAAAATCGACTACATTCTTGTGTTAATATGACCAGGTTTCCTGAAGGTAAGGCTCAACAAATGTTTTAGGCCTCATTTCTAAAATTACTAATGTTAATACATTTAAAAATGATTTACCTTTTGAAATTAGACTTTATTATTGTCTGCTAATTATTACACAGGGACAGAAATATTTCGGCAGAGAAGGGCTCAAGGACAATTGGTTATTAAAGGGGAAGGAAAATCCAGGGGGACTACTTTTCACAAAATAGCTACTAACGAGGAAAGCCATTTGCCACATTCTAGACTTTTTGCTCACGATACTCGCTCATTGTACATTCAAAAACTATGCGTTGATAAAAAGATGAAGAGCCTCTATTGAGATTTAAAAATTAGTCCTAAGGAAAAAAAAATCAAGCCATATCTTTTTCAATACATATTTTCTGAATGGACATTGGGGGAGCACTTTGAACAAAAGTCTCCTCTAAACTTTAAATGGAGGATTGCAGAGTAAACCTGGGATGGAGGACTATCCAGACCTGAGTTTGTTCACAATCTCCAATCCAGCCTGTTCGATAATCACGCTCCTTGCAAAGTCCTTGGGGATGAAGATTTTGCCGGACACTCTGTTAACGAGCTGTTCCTTCATGTTGGCTTCCTGCAGAACATTGGGACAGAGGCTGCTTGTGGATTCCATAAGGGATTGAACGAGTGTCTGAGAAGAGAATGGAAGAGACGATTCATTTTCTGAACGGTTTTGTGAGAACTTACAAATAATTTTAATGATGACTGGTCCTTTTGTAAAATGTGTTTGTGCTGTGGTACTCTTTTACAGTTGTATTCCCAGAAGTTGTCTCCAGACCAGGGATACAGCCATAGTTTATGATTCCAGAAAAGGTACCCATGTTTAAGTAACCCGAGGAACCCCTGAGCCTTACAGGTACAAGGCTAGGTCAAACTAATCTCAGTCCAAAAGAGAGATGAAATCAGAGACAGTAACATCAACAACAACTTGCATTTATATAGCAACTTTAAATGTAGTAAAATGTTCCAAGGCACTTCACAAGAGTGATTTCCAAACAAGCTTTGACACCAAGCCACATAAGGAGATTTTAGGACAGATAACTAAAAGCTTGGTCAAAGAAGTAGGTTTTACGAAGTGTCTTTAAGGAGGAGAGAGAGGTAGAGAGGTGGAGAGATTTAGGGAGGGAATTCTAGAGCTTGGGGCCTAGATGGCACAGCCGCCAATGGTGAAGCGAGTCCTGAAGGACATAGCTGCCAGACTGGGCTTGCGGCAGGTGGTGAGCGAACCAACACGAGGGACAAACTTACTTGACCTTGTCCTCACCAATCTACCTGTCGCAAATGCATCTGTCCGTGACAGTATTGGTAGGAGTGACCACCGCACAGTCCTTGTGGAGACCAAGTCCCATCTCCGCACTGAGGACACCATCCAACGTGTTGTGTGGCACTACCACCGTGCTAAATGGGATAGATTCAGAACAGATCTAGCAGCTCAAAACTGGGCATCCATGAGGCGCTGTGGGCCATCAGCAGCAGCAGAATTGTATTCCACCACAATCTGTAATCTCATGGCCCAGCATATTCCTCACTCTACCATTACCAACAAGCCAGGGGATCAGCCCTGGTTCAATGAAGAGTGTAAAAGAGCATGCCAGGAGCAGCACCAGGCATACCGAAAAATGAGGTGCCAACCTGGTGAAGCTACAACTCAGGACTACATGCATGCTAAACAGCGGAAGCAGCATGCTATAGACAGAGCTAAGCGATTCCACAACCAACGGATCAGATCAAAGCTCTGCAGTCCTGCCACATCCAGTCGTGAATGGTGGTGGACAATTAAACAACTAACGGGAGGAGGAGGCTCTGCAAACATCCCCATCCTCAATGATGGCGGAGTCCAGCACGTGAGTGCAAAAGACAAGGCTGAAGCGTTTGCAACCATCTTCAGCCAGAAGTGCCGAGTGGACGATCCATCTCGGCCTCCTCCTGATATCCCCACCATCACAGAAGCCAGTCTTCAGCCAATTCGATTCACTCCACGTGATATCAAGAAACGGCTGAGTGCACTGGATACAGCTAAGGCTATGGGCCCGGACAACATCCCAGCTGTAGTGCTGAAGACTTGTGCTCCAGAACTAGCTGCACCTCTAGCCAAGCTGTTTCAGTACAGCTACATCACTGGCATCTACCCGACAATGTGGAAATTTGCCCAGGTATGTCCTGTCCAAAAAAAGCAGGACAAATCCAATCCGGCCAATTACCGTCCCATCAGTCTACTCTCAATCATCAGCAAAGTGATGGAAGGTATCGTCGACAGTGCTATCAAGTGGCACTCACTCACCAATAACCTGCTCACCGATGCTCAGTTTGGGTTCCGCCAGGACCACTCGGCTCCAGACCTCTTTACAGCCTTGGTCCAAACATGGACAAAAGAGCTGAATTCCAGAGGTGAGGTGAGAGTGACTGCTCTTGACATCAAGGCAGCATTTGACCGAGTGTGGCACCAAGGAGCCCTAGTAAAATTGAAGTCAATGGGAATCAGGGGGAAAACTCTCCAGTGGCTGGAGTCATACCTAGCACAAAGGAAGATGGTAGTGGTTGTTGGAGGCCAATCATCTCAGCCCCAGGGCATTGCTGCAGGAGTTCCTCAGGGCAGTGTCCTAGGCCCAACCATCTTCAGCTGCTTCATCAATGACCTTCCCTCCATCATAAGGTCAGAAATGGGGATATTCGCTGATGATTGCACAGTGTTCAGTTCCATTCGCAATCCCTCAAATAATGAAGCAGTCCGGGCCCACATGCAGCAAGACCTGGACAACATCCAGGCTTGGGCTTATAAGTGGCAAGTAACATTTGGGCCAGACAAGTGCCAGGCAATGACCATCTCCAACAAGAGAGTTTCTAACCATCTCCCCTTGACATTCAACGGCATTACCATCGCCGAATCCCCCACCATCAACATCCTGGGGGTCACCATTGACCAGAAACTGAACTGGACCAGACATATAAATACTGTGGCTACAAGAGCAGGTCAGAGGCTGGGTATTCTGCGGCGAGTGACTCACCTCCTCACTCCCCAAAGCCTTTCCATCATCTACAAGGCACAAGTCAGGAGTGTGATGGAATACTCTCCACTTGCCTGGATGAGTGCAGCTCCAACAACACTCAAGAAGCTCGACACCATTCAGGACAAAGCAGCCCGCTTGATTGGCACCCCATCCACCACCCTAAACATTCACTCCCTTCACCACCAGCGCACAGTGGCTGCAGTGTGTACCATCCACAGGATGCACTGCAGCAACTCGCCAAGGCTTCATTGACAGCACCTCCCAAACCCGCGACCTCTACCACCTAAAAGGACAAGAGCAGCAGGTACATGGGAACAACACCAACTGCACGTTCCCCTCCAAGTCACACACCATCCCGACTTGGAAATATATCGCTGTTCCTTCATCGTCGCTGGGTCAAAATCCTGGAACTCCCTTCCTAACAGCACTGTGGGAGAACCTTCACCACACGGACTGCAGCGGTTCAAGAAGGCGGCTCACCACCACCTTCTCAAGGGCAATTAGGGATGGGCAATAAATGCCGGCCTCGCCAGCGACGCCCACATCCGATGAACGAATAAAAAAAATCGGGGATGCGCAAGAGGCCAGAATTGTAGGCGTGCAAAGATGTCGGAGGGTTGTAGGGCTGGAAGAGGTTATAGAGATAGGGAGGGGCGAGGCCATGGAGAGATATGAAAACAAGGATGAGAATTTTAAAATCGAGGTGTTCCCAGACCGGGAGCAAATGTAGGTCAGCGAACACAGGGGTGATGGGTGAACGGGACAGTGCAAGTTAGGATATGGGCAGCAGAGTTTTGGACGAGCTCAAGTTTATGGATGGTGGAAAATGGGAGGCCAGCCAGGAGAGCATTGGAATAGTCAAGTCTAGAGGTAACAAAGGCATGGATGAGGGTTTCAGCAGCAGATGAGCTGAGGAAGGGGCGGAGATAGGCAATGTTACGAAGCTGGAAGGAGGCAGTCTTGGCGATGGAGCAGATATGTGGTCAGAAGCTCATCTCAGGGTCAAATAGGACACCAAGGTTGCCAATGGTCTGGTTCAGCCTCAGACAGTGGCTAGGGAGAGGGATGGAATTGGTGGCTAGGGAACAAAGTTTGTGGCGGGGACTGAAGACAATGGCTTCGGTCTTCCCAATATTTAGTTGGAAGAAATGTTTGCTCATCCAGTACTGGATGTCGGACAAGCAGAGTGACAAATCAGAGACAGTGGAGGGATTGAGGGAGGTGGTGGTGAGGTCGAGCTGTGTGTCGTCAGCGTACATGTGGAACCTGACGTCGTGTTCTCAGATGATGTCGCCGAGGGGCAGCATGTAGTTGAGAAATAGGAGGGGGCCAAGGATAGATCCTTGGGGAACTCCAGAGATAACAGTGGCAGGAGCAGGAGGAGAAGCCATTGCAGGCGATTCTCTGGCGACCACTGGATAGATAAGAATGGAACTAGGCGAGGGAAGTCCTACCCAGCTTGACGACGGAGGAGAAGTGTTGGAGGAGGATGATATGGTTAACCGTGTAAAAGGCTGCAGACAGGTCGAGAAGGGATAGTTTACTATAGTCACAGTTACATAGGATGTCATTTGTGACTTTCATAATGGCCGTTCCAGTGCTGTGGCAGGGGTGGAAACCTGATTGGAGGGATTCAAACATGGAGTTACGGGAAAGGTGGGCACGGATTTGGGAGGTGACAACACGTTCAAGAACTAACTTATATACACTTTATTGACTCGCAACACCACAATCAGTTCTTGACTCTATAAATACAAAACACTCACAAACTACAACGCCAGACCACAACCCTATCTGTCCCTTTGCACCATAAGAACGCCCTCACAGTCACTCAGCTACACTTATCCAGCATTTATTCACACGCTCAATACCCAAAAGAGAGGTGAAGGAAGAATAGTATTTCCAGTAGAGTATAACTAAAACACAGTAGTTACAATCCATCTCTGCGGGACCACCTGCTGCAGGGAGGCTCTCCTCTGTTATGAGCGATGTCCTTCCTAGCTCCATTCAGGCCCTCGCTGCCTCTGGTCAATATAGTGGCACTTTTGATTCCTGTCCATGATTGAGGACTCAATATTCTAAAAAGAGAGGAGGTTATCTGCTGCCTGCACTTGTTAATGGCTCAGACAGACAGGCTGTTTGCTGCTTTGCCAGGAGCAAAGCCTCTTTCTGGACATGCATCAGGGAGAGAGAGGGAGTAGATATAAAGATTTGGCCCACATGCCCTCCTGCACTCAGGCGGCCAAGAATTGATGTGTCAGGGTCATCCAACCCATCCTGGGGCAGCCTTCCCTCTAATTGGAATATGGGGAGGCAGACCTTAGTTGCTCTTTGCTGCATTTTTCCTTTGTGCCCACAGAAGACCAACGAGCTACACCTGGCATCCTACGGGCAGAATTTCTGGGTCAGCATCCAAGTGAAGACCTACTCTGCTTGGCCTGGAGATCTCGTGGCAGCAAACATTGAGGGCGCAGGACTGGCGCTAATCATGGAAATGTCATAGAAAATTACAGCACAGGAGACCATTCGGCCCATCGTGTCTGTGCAGGCCGAGAAAGAGCCACCCAGCCTTATCCAATTTTCCAGCTTTTGGTCCATAGCCTTGTAGGTTACGGCACTTCAAGTGCATATCCAAGTACTTTTTAAATGCGATGAGGGTTTCTGCCTCTACCACCCTTTCAGGCAGTGAGTTCCAGACCCCCATCACCCTCTGGGTGAACACATTTCTCCTCAACTCCCCTCTAATCCTTCTACCAATTACTTTAAATCTATGCCCCCTGGTTATTGACCTCTCTACTAAGGGAACTAGGTCCTTCCTATCCACTCTATCTAGGCCCCTCATAATTTTATACACTGGCTAAGCCTGAGGTCAGCTCCTAGCAGTCAGTCAGTCTTGATTCATCCCAGGAACAGCATGCTGAGTGAGTAATGACACACTGGGACCTTGAGATCACCCCCATTCAAAAAAGAGTGGCTAGGCAGCCTACATTTAACTGATTATCAACCATAAGTCCCATTTATATCGCTTAACTATTGATTCAGACTAAGACTGTCTGAGTATATTTAAATCTGAATGTGATTCTGGGTACCATTTACACTTAAGACGACCAACTAGTTTTAAATCAAACAATCCAGTTTCAGGAGTGGTTCCCTGAGTTTTGATAACCGAAAACCAGTTTTTAATTGCTATACCCAAAAAATGCTCCATGCAAACACAAGCAGATCTATCTGTGGCCCTGTGCCCATGCTAGTTGCTCCATCTGCGGCTCCAGGCATGCTAGAGCAGGTCCACCCATGTCTAAGCTTCACCCACTATCCAAGTTCCCTGTCTGGCTTTGGAATAGGCAAAAGGTGGGAGCACCATTAATAAAGTAACACGGCAGGTCCTGAAGAGAAGACCCACAGGAAATCTGCTGCAGCAGAGCAAAAAGTACGCGAGAGATAAAGAGAAAGACCCATGGGGACTGAAAAACTAGTAAATGAAAGGAGAGATGCACCAGAGACAAGCACTCAATTGGTGTGGCTCATCCCCATGTTCTTTAGCATCATGGAATCAGTAGAATAAAGAGGCACCTTGATTTCCCCAGACAGTGATGATATTGTAAACATTGCATAAACACAAAGGAGTTCATTTTTCTCTGGAAGAGAACAATCAACACAAAATCTCTGCATTAAAAAGTGCTGTGCAGAGCTTTTGAAGAACTGAATCAGTTGCAGAGCTAGTTCATACCTGGATTTCCTCATTTACAGCCTGGGAGACCTCTTCAGCAGCTGACTCCAGTCTGCCCTGCAATGTCCTCACTAAAGGTGGATTATTACCCACTTGATACAAGGCTGGTAACAGCTGTGACACAAGAAGTAAGAGAAGCAAAGAGAAATTCATGGTGGTAAATAAAATTCTTTTTTAAAAGTTTGTAACATTATTAATTAATAACAATTTTAAAGCTGGATTTTTAAGGTTTAATACACTGCCCCTCAACATTTCACTTCTTATGAGTGGAAGTGCTCCAAGATCTACATATAGATATATTAATCTACATATAAATCGGGCAACCAAAATAGCACTAATACTGTGGAGGACGAATTCCTGGAATGTATACGAGATGGTTTTCTAGATCAGTATGTTGAGGAACCAACTAGGGAACAGGCTATTTTAGATCTAGTATTGTGCAATGAGAAAGGGTTAATTAATAATCTTGTTGTAAAGGAGCCCTTAGGGAAGAGTGACCATAATATGATAGAATTCTTCATTAAGTTTGAAAGTGATGTAGTTCAATCCAAAACAAGGATCTTAAATTTAAACAAAGGAAACTACGAAGGTATGAGGTGCAAGTTGGCTGTAGTCGATTGGGGAACTACATTAAAAGGTATGACGGTCAACAGGCAATGGCTAGCATTTAAAGAATTAATACATAATTTGCAACAAATATATATTCCTTTAAGGCACTAAAACCCAACAGAAAAAGTGCTCCAACCGTGGCTAACAAGAGAAATTAAAGATAGTATTAAATCAAAGGAAGAGGCATATAAAGTTGCCAGAAAAAACCTTAAACCTGAGGATTGGGAGCATTTTAGAATTCAGCAAAGGAGGACCAAGAAATTGGTAAAGAAAGGGAAAATAGAATGAGAGTAAACTAGCGAGAAACGTTAAAACGGACTGTAAAAGCTTCTATAGGTATGTAAAAAGGAAAAGACTGGCGAAGGCAAATGTGGGTCCTTTACAGACAGAGACAGGAGAATTTATAATGGGGAATAAGGAAATGGCAGAGAAGTTAAACAAATACTTTGTGTCTGTCTTCACGGAAGAAGACACAAAAAACCTCCCAGAAATACTAGAGAACCAAGGGTCTGGCGAGAATGAGGAACTGAAAGAAATTAGTATTAGTAAAAAAAGAGTACTAGAGAAATTAATGGGACTGAAAGTCGATAAATCCCAAGGACCTGATGATCTACATCCCAGGGTTTTGAAAGAGGTGGCTATAGAGGTAGTTGATGCATTGGTTGTCATCTTTCAAAATTCTATAGATTCTGGAGCGGTTCATGAAGATTGGAGGGTAGCAAACATAACACCACTACTGAAGAAAGGAGGAAGAGAGAAAACAGGGAACTGTTAGCCTGACATCAGTAATAAGAAAAATGCTAGAATCTATTATAAAGGATGTGATAACAGGACACTTAGAAAATAATAATAGGATTTGGCAGAGTCGACATGGATTTATGAAAGCGAAATCATGTTTAACAAACCTATTGGAAATTCTTTGAGGATGTAACTAGTAGAATAGATAAGGGGGAACCAGTGGATATGGTGTATTTGGATTTTCAGAAGGCTTTTGATAAGGTCCCACAAGGGAGGTTGGTGAACAAAGTTAGAGCGCATGGAATTGGGGGCAATATAGTGGCATGGATCGAGAATTGGTTAACAGACAGAAAAGAGAGTAGGAATAAACGGGTCTTTT
Source organism: Heptranchias perlo (assembly GCF_035084215.1). NCBI lineage: Eukaryota > Metazoa > Chordata > Chondrichthyes > Hexanchiformes > Hexanchidae > Heptranchias > Heptranchias perlo. Next base: position 25,074,670 of record NC_090340.1, read on the forward strand.
TCAGGTTGGCAGACTGTGACTAATGGGGTACCGCAGGGATCGGTGCTTGGGCCCCAGCCATTCACAATCTATATCAATGATTTGGATGAGGGGACCAAAGGTAATATTTCCAAGTTTGCTGATGACACAAAACTAGGTGGGAACGTGAGTTGTGAGCAGGATGCAAAGAGGCTTCAAGGGGATATAGACAGGCTAAGTGAGTGGGCAAGAACATGGCAGATGGAACATAATGTTGAAAAATGTGAAGTTATCCACTTTGGTAGAAAAAACAGAAATGCAGAATATTTTTAAAATGATGAGAGAGTGGGAAATGTTGATGTTCAAAGGGACTTGGGTGTCCTTGGTACATGAGTCACTGAAAGCTAACATGCAGGTGCAGCAAGCAATTAGGAAGGCAAATGGTATGCTGGCTTTTATTACAAGAGATTTGAGTACAGGAGTAAAGATGTCTTACTGCAATTATATAGGGCCTTGGTGAGACTGCACTTGGAGTATTGTGTACAATTTTGGTCTCCTTACCTAAGAAAGGATATATTTGCCATAGAGGGAGTGCAACGAAGGTTCACCAGACTGATTCCTGGGATGGCGGGATTGTCATATGAGGAGAGATTGAGTAGACTAGGCCTGTATTCTCTAGAGTTTAGAAGAATGAGAGGTGATCTCATTGAAACATTCAAAATTCTTACAGGGTAGATGCAGGGAGGATGTTTCCCCTGGCTGGGGAGTCTAGAGCCAGGGGTCACAGTCTCAGAATAAGGGGTCGGCCATTTAGGACTGAGATGAGGAGAAATTTCTTCACTCAGAGGGTGGTGAATCTTTGGAATTCTGTACCCCAGAGGGCTGTGGAGGCTCAGTCATTGAGTACATTCAAAACAGAGATCAATAGATATCTAGATATTAAAAGCATCAAGGGATATGGGGATAGTGCAGGAACATGGCGTCGAGGTAGAAGATCAGCTATGATCTTGTTGAATGGCGGAGCAGGCTCGAGGGGCCGGATGGCCTACTCCTGCTCCTATTTCTTATGTTTTTATGTTCTAAGATCCAGTGACAGGAATGCACTTCTAGGAGAATGAGGCAAATGGTGACCAGATTTCCCTTCCATGTTGTTAACTAGTTAGAATACGCGAAAAGATAAGGATGAAAAAAGATCATTCAGACCAGCAGAGTATTCCAACTCTCCCAGCCCACTGTGTTTTGAATGACATAAAGGATGCTTCTCTACTAACCTACCCAGCTAATTCACAGAATCACAGAAAGGTTACAGCACAGAAGGAGGCCATTTGGCCCATCAAGCGCGTGCCGGCTCTTTGTAAGAGCAATCCAGTTAGTCCCATTCCCCCGCTCTTTCCCCATAGCCCTGCAAATATTTTCCCTTTAAGTATTTATCCAATTCCGTTTTGAAAGCCATGATTGAATCTGCTTCCACCACCCTTTCAGGCAGTGCATTCCAGATCATAACTACTCGCTGTGTAAAAATATGTTTCCTCATGTCGCCTTTGGTTCTTTTGCCAATCACCTTAAATCTGTGTCCTCTGGTTCGCGACCCTTCCACCAATGCAAACAGTTTCTCTTTATTTACTATATCTAAACCCTTCATGATTTTGAACACTTGTATCAAATCTCCTCTTAACCTTCTCTGCTCCAAGGAGAACAACCCCAGCTTTTTCAGTCTATCCACGAAACTGAAGTCCCTCATCTCTGGAACCATTCTAGTAAATCTTTTCTGCACCCTCTCTAAGTCCTTCAAATCCTTCCTAAAGTGCGATCCCAGAATTGGACACAATACTCCCGTTGTGGCCGAATCACTGTTTTATAAAATTTCAACATACTTCCTTGCTTTTGTACTCTATGCCACTATTTATAAAGCCCAGGATCCCGTGTGCTTTTTTAACCACTAGGAATTGGAAAAATTTGTCATCACTGAGATCGTAGAATGTTACAAAACAGAAAGAGACCATTCAGCCTCTCAAGACCGTGCTAGTCTTCTTCTCCACATGAGCCGTTTGATCTAATCTCCCTCTCTTGCTCACTTCCCCCTTTCTTCAATAAGAGGCTCACAAGCAGGCAGCTAAGACTCTAATGTAATGGGGTTGTCTGTCTCCTTTCACAGAAAATGTCTAATGATTTTTTTCAAAGTCATATTGTTGGACTAAGCTTTCACTTTTGAAAACAGTTCGTGGAAGTAGGTCGGTAATTTTTGCAAACTTGTGTATGCACAAGAGTAGAGAACATAGGAAGCCTTTGCCCTCGTCAGGGATAACCTGGACACGTTATATACTCAGCAATTCTGTAAAATAACAATGCAGTTACAAACTAACTTTTGAGAACATGGACAATTCCACAACTAAAAAGCTTCCATATATCAAAAATGCTGTCTTTTTAGAGCTAGTGCCGATGGATTCATTGTAATTCCTGTTCTCCCAAAAATAAATTCTTGATAACATTGAACCTTTAACTGCATATCCAATCTGAATTTATCTGAGTTATACGGCAATCTAAATTGGCCAAATTTGGACCAATTCAGATTCATGCTTCAGATTTGTGCCTATTAATAATGTACTTATCACAATCCAAGATAAAATTCAAGAATCAATGACAAAATGTGTGTCAAACTTTTATTGTAAAAATATATTCCTATTAAATCTACCATGTGCCTGGGAACTGAGATAATTGTAATCATGTCACATCACATATTGCGCAAGGCTATAATGTAAATCATTACATCAATGAACACTCCAATATGGTGGACAATAGTGATCCTCTATTCCAGTACGACACTGCAGTAAGAGGGTATACTCTTAAATATTTAGTAATTAAAATGGCAGCAGCATTTTCAGAGACTCACAGTGGTTAATGTCTTAGCATCCTTTATGATTTCTTCAGCAAATGTTACATCTTCTTGCCTTTCTTTCACAGGCCCATTGTTAATGACGTTCAGATGATCTTGCACCTTTTCACACATACTGTCCACCATCTGTACAAAAAGAGAAAAGGTCATGTGGATTTGGTTGATTGCGTGACACTATATGTTATTAAAAGTCTTGAATAGGGCGTGTACTTCCTGCCCACAAACCTTACTTCCTGTTGTCACCATTTTTGGTCACGCTTCTCTATCAACATTTACCACTGTAGATTGCTATGTCAACATTTCCCATTCAACTTTGCTATGTCAACTGTCACAATTTAGATGGAGGCTCCGGCCACTGAGTGGCTCTGAGGAGCAGGTATGTGAAGTCTCTTTCCCAACTCTATCACCATCTGTACATAAAAGAAACCTTATATTCAGCAACTGACCACGGATAATTGATTAGTATCTTACAAATTGCAGAACCTTGAGAAATAGAAAAACACAAATTCAACTTTAACCTCACTCTTACAGTTTGATCTTAGATCGTAAAGATATGGCAATGACACTCCCTGGTAAACCATAACTTTAAGATTTTCAGCTCCATTAACAACAGCAATGCTGCAATATAAATTAACCCAATGTTTTCCTCCTTCCTAGTTACTGTTATTTGTTTTTAAAAAATGAACAAAAAAGTAATGATCTCTATCAGGTGGTGAAGAAGTAGAGCTGGGTGTTGTCAGCATACATGTGGAAGCTAACTCTATGTCTGCAGATGATGTCCCCAAGGGGCAGCATGTGGATGAAGAGGAGGAACGGGTCGAGGACAAATCTTTGGCGGACTCCGTAGGTCATAGTGTGGGGATGAGAAGAGAAGCCAATTTACCTATTGACTGCTAAAGATAGCACTTGGCATGGCTTCTTTATGTAGTTCTGCATCATAAATGCAGGGTGCAGCAAATGATTATTCACAATAGGAATATGTTAGGTGAGAATTAACAATAAGTACTGATTTTCCTATCAGTAAGGTAACATCTTCCTACCTGCTGTGTGGAGCTAATTACAATTCCCTCTTGTAGTCGAAAGGCTTGCTCTGGAGAAAATTTCTTCATCTGATTGTTCCGATGAAGATATGACTGTATCTGGAAATCAGGAATTGGCCATTTAAGTTTTATATATTATACACTTCCAAGCCAGTGCTGTACCATTTGGAGATTCAAAATCACAACATCTTCCATTCTGCAGCGCTGTCACGAATAAAATAGTGACCATCTTTACCTTCTGCAGGGCTTCCTCTGTTTTCTCAGGATTGTTGCGGTAAGCCTGGGACACATCACTCATCGGTAAAGGCATTGATCTTAGTGTATAATTCCTGAAAACAGTCAACAAACATGACAGTGACGATTGACCTCTTTTCATTCATATCACAAAATACTATCAACAGGAACTATAGAGAGACTGACGCAGAACAATTACTCAATAAAGACCTTTCGGTCACCACGACAATTCTTTTTTTACCTCATCTCTTTTGTAAACACTTTTCTCGGGCGTTGCCGGCGGGCCTTGTAAGGTGACGAAAAGCATAACAAAATGTTTTGACAGTTATGGTCAGGCTTCAGAGGTATTCAAAATTATTTTTACTGTTTTGAATTTCAGATTTTTAAATATTTGCTTGATGCAATATTTGGCTCCAATTCAAGTTTCTGAACAAATATTCATCCATCCAATCTTTATTTCATAAGTTATATCATAGATCATTGCCAATGATGAAAGAATATTAGATCTTGGACTAAACTGCATGATGATTATGCTCCAGTCTTTCATGTTTTGAGTTGTTCAGGTTCATATTTAATGATTTTCCTCATTAAGCTGTCTTTTTCTCCCCAAACAAAATCCTGATCTTTCAACACCAGCAAGCTCGGCATAGCATGAATTTGTGGGGAATAGGCAGATTGCTCCATTTGATAGGTTTCTGATCCTGGCTGGATGGTTAGTGGCAGGTGCAAACTGGAATAGAGGGAAGAGCAGATGATGAGCCAACCCTGGGCCATTCTTGTGCACCCCCATGAGGCTGGTTGAAGAGAGACATTGGAATGGAAAGGCCTGGGAGAACACCATTGTAGATTGCTATGGTAGAATAGCATCTGAGTGGAGGAGAGAGCAAGGGGTAAGAGCGGCAGAAAACAATGGGGTAAAAATAAGTACGAAGCAAACAGCCTTTCCTTCAACACACATTTTTGAAAGAGGAAACTAATGGGTTTGAAATCACACTGTACTATTCCAGTAACGGACACCCTTACATGTTAACCTGAAATTCCTTTGTCTTTGTTGCTAATATCACACTGTGGAATTTCAATCCACAGCTGTTTTTTTTAAAAGCATTCGATTAATCCAACATATACAGGGGAATCAATAATCATTACACTACAATGCTGATGACTGATTTTATTTAATCTGCTTTACATTTATTAATCTCTTATATTTTATAAAGAGTGTGAGAAAAGTACAAATAACATCAGGCGAATCTGGATCAGATCTTTGATTTGCTTCAACCTGATCAACACAAACAACAAAAGCCACAGTCTCCTGTCTTCTAGCATTTTAATACAGAATTAAATAACACAAAAGATAAATATTAACACTGCATTATATTACAATTACCTCTCCAGAGCACTTGCAATATCCAGGAATCCCAATGCTGTAGTGTTGTTTCTGTCCCAAATCACAGTTCTGCCATTAAGAAAGTCAAAACTGTCATTAACCACTTTACACCCGCAGAGTATTTCCTTCATCACTAATCTAAGTGGAGAAACGCCAATTGGCTACAGATGAAGTATGTGTCTCACAGGTAGAAATGTCATATACACTGTATCCGTAATGCAATAACTGCTAATTGTGATCAGCTTTAAAAATGTAATTTTGTTTGAACCATCTTTTGTTTAGTTTTTTTTTAAATTACCACTATCACATCAGAATTAAAAGTGCACAGGATAATTAAGACATAATTTTCAGAAATCACAATCCCACGGCAACTATTTTTTTAATGTGAGGAGATTGTGGACAGGAATGTCCACTTTCTCATAACGTTAGAAAGGCCCAGAAAGCGGCCAGAAGATCCGATGGACAGCCTGAGTGCTTTTCAAACCCAGATACTTAATGCACTGAAATCACACTGCACATGGCATGAAGCTCACTTGGTGTCAGACGTCTGCAGGTGGGCCCAGTGATGAGGGGCTGACTCATATTACACATGCAGCACACGTACCCGAGGCTCGTATTAATCTGTAAAGCTTTGGCCAGCATCTTTGCTCCGGTGTCTCCCATGGCATTGCCACTGATATCAATCTTTTTCAAGCAGGTGTTGCTGCCCAGAGCATTAATGAGAACATTGGTTCCAGATTTTAATCGTGAATCAGCAACCGACAGTGACTGTAGGGGCTGAAAAAAAAAGCAGGATAGGTTATTAGTTTTTTTTGTTATTACATTTTTTAAGATGCAATTTTCATTCATTTCCCTTGCCTTTTCTTTGCCTCCCAAACCACACATCATTCATAGCTAAAAGCGAGAGCAAGTGGCTTGGTCCTCGGCTTCAGCCAGTGCCATTCTGTGACCTGCTGCTAAGAGAAGTCAAAGAGAAACATGGTGTGACACTACTCTTTTCTTGCTAAGAAGGGCATGCCCTCCACTTGTACCTCCCTCGAGCAGCACAGTGGAGATTGGGAACTCACTGTGAGAGGAATCTGGGGTATTAGCCCTGTCCTACTCCAGTTTCTACTCCAGGGTTTTAAAGGAAGTAGGTGAGGAAATTGCAGATGTTTTAGCCATAATCTTCCAAAGTTCTCTCGATTTAGGAATTGTCACTTTTAGATTGGAAAATTACAAATGTAACTCCATTATCTAAGAAAGGTGAGAGAGAAAGCAGGAAATGATAGGCCTGTTAGTCTAACATCTAACAGATCTATTATTGGAAGTTATTGGAATCTATAATAAGTGTTCAGTCACTCTGAACTTAAAGAGAAATTTGAGCCCATTAGAGAGAGCCAACATGGATTTGTAATGGATAGGTCGTGTCTATCGAACCTAATTGAATGTTTTGAGGAAGTAACTAAAGTAATAGACAAGAGAATGTCTATGGATGTAGTTTTTATGGACTTCCAAAAGGCACTGAATAAGGTTCCATATAAGAGACTGTTAGCTAAAATTAAAGCTCATGTGGCAAATGGATTTCAACACAGGCAAGTGTGAGCTCATCCATTTTGGATCAAAAAAAGATAGATCCGAAAAATTTATAAATGGTGAAAAGCTAGGAACAGTGGAAGTCCAAAGAGATTTAGGGATCCATGTACACAGATCACTAAAATGTAGTGGTCAGGCACAAAAAATAATCAAAAAGGCTAAAGGAATGTTAGCCTTTATGTCTAGAGGGCTAGAATATAAAGGGGAGGAAGTTTTGCTACAGCTATACAACACCCCGGTTAGACCACATCTGGAGTGTCGTGTACAGTCTGGGCACCGCACTCTAGAGAGGATATACTGGCCTTAGAAGGAGTGCAGCACAGATTCACCAGGGCTCCAAGGGTTAAATTATGAGGAGAAATTATGTAAACTAAACTTGTATTCCCTGGAATAAAGAAGGCTAAATGGCAATATGATTGAGATTTTTAGGACTTTGAAAGGAATTGATAGGGTAGATAGGGAGAAACCTTTTCTGCTGGTGGGAGGAGTCCAGGACAAGGGGATATAACCATAAAATCAGAGCCAGACCATTCAGGGGAGAAGTTAGGAAATACTTCTTCACGCAGAGGGTGGTAGAAGTGTGGACCTGTCTCCCACAAAAAGCAGTAGATGCTAGCTCAATTAATAAATTAAAATGTGAGATCAATAGATTTTTGGTAGCCAAGAGTATTAAGGGATATGGAGCCAAGGCGGGTAAATGGAGTTAGGATACAGATCAGCCATGATCTCACTGAATGGCAGACCAAGCTCAAGGGGCTGAATGGCCTACTCCTGTTCCTATGTTCCTACACTTCCATGGAGCAGTAAATTAGAATTTTGACAGTTCTACACCACAATGCCAACCAAGTAAAGTCATACTATTATCTTAAATACCGATCACTTATTAAATCAGTCCCTAAGTTGGTTGTTTCCAAGTATTCTCCATTTGGGAGCAATTGCTCTTTAGTTAACAACCCCATTCTGAGCTGTGAATTCAGATATCTGAAAGCAGACCCAGTTGAAGCTCCCAAATCAAAACTTCAATTGGGATCTCCCAAAGATAGGACAGATTTTTTTTAGTAGTCCTTGCTAGATGCTATCGTGAACCTACAACTGAAAGCTTTCACAGAAGACCCTGAAACCATTCGCTTTCCTTTCAGGCTGTGATTCTATCTGGTTCCAAACTGAGAATGGCTACTTAAACTCACATCACTGTATCAACTTCAGTTATTTTACTTGACGACAATAAACTTACACACTCTTCGTCCTGGATGAGTTGCACAATCCTGTGAAGAACATCAGCCAAAGCTCTGAAAATATTAACACAGGCGTAAGGCTACTGATTAAATTATTCAACAACGTGGGCAGAAACTCTCTTTTAAAAAAAAGGACAAACACGTAAACTTGACACTGTGTCTGCACTTACTTTGACTTTATGTTGAAATTTTTGCCAAGGGATACATGACGGATGGATTTGCTTCTTCCAATAGACAAGACCAATGTCACCATGTCAGAGTCAAACCCTGCAAAGGAGAGAAAGCACAAAGTAAACACTATCACCCCCCCATGTCTCAGTCGAATTATATCTGTGGAGAGTCACCTACCGTTGTCCGATAAATCCAGGCTACTGATGGTGTTGGCATCAATAATATGATCCTGAATCACCTGAGCACCTGCTGATCTCAACTACACAGGAAACAAAGGGAAGAGGTTGGTTTTAAAATACTGCGGCCAGTTCATTCTGTCAGCAGACATCCTAGGCTGCACTTGCCCTGCTGGTCTGCACCGCCCAGTGGAGTTGAGGGCCAAAGACCCACCCAGGCTGTTAAGAGGGAGTCAATAGCTGGGGACCTTTTATTCCCTGCAGGGAGGGAGCGAAATCTGCAGGTGATTCCCTTTCCCTCTGGGACACTCTCACAAATCTCTTAGTTGCCTGCTCAGCAGCAGCATCCGCTGGAGGGCCTCCGCGAAGGGATCTTGTCTGGCCAACCTGTTTGGGAAGGGGTCGCAGCCCAAGAACTGCTGAAGAGAAGGGACATAAAATTATCTAATTAGAAAATGGGAGCATGGAAGGGAGAGAAATGAACCAATATTTTCCTTCTATTTTTAAAATTTATTCCAAAATTAGCTAAGGTTCTGCACCCTCACACCAGGCTGGTCTCCCGATCAGGTACGTGAGCTGCTTTTATTTTAGGCTAAGTGCCAGGCTCATGCTGCCGGCTCCTGATACATAGGTCTCATACGTCCAGGGGCAACTCTAAAGTAAACTTGCTGGATTTGCTAAGGCCGGCGGCTGGGAGGTTCTTCTGAAGCATCCCCATTGCAGCATGTTGTGTTTCACTGGGCTTCCTGGTGACAAGTCAAGAACGCACCATACGAGAAATTGGGAGTGAAATTCCTGCTTTAATATAAACAAGAGACTGCCTGTGCTAATGGAACTGCATTTGCGGAATTCACACGATTCGAGGCCGAACATTTCCGTGATTTACTTAGCGGGTTGTTAATTATGCAGAAAAACGAGCATTCTTCTGTTTTTCGTTAAAAGAGTAAGCTCCCCCCCACTCCACCTGGTTTCTGTACTTTTCAGGTTTCACAGGGTTGCCAATTGGTAACAATTTACCGATTTTACACTGTTGTTTTAATGCACATGATCTTCTCCTTCACCCCTGAGAATTGCTACATTGAAACAAAAGTGTAAAATCAATGAACCAATTATAAATATTGCGAGTGTTGGCAAAGTTGACTTCACTTTGATTGTCTTATGGGACAAAATGCAGAAAAAGCCTTTTTTAAAAAATGGCTGAATGGACCCTCGACGAGAAATATTGGACCGTGATCTGAGGTCGAAACTTTCTGCTCATTACCTCACAGTTACTAAGATCCAGGTGTACATCACAGATGTGAGTGTTACAGGCCAGGCCCTGAAGAATGGCTCTGTGGAATAAAAAAAGAGACTATTAAAAACAAATTGCCATTAAATATCATACATCCTCAATCTAAGCACAACTGGTGCGTTATTATAACATCTCCTGGAGCTTGGTTAATTGCCTTTGGCAGTCAAATTGGAATTTTCCAGTTTGTTCCTTAATTGGCCTCACGTTTCTTTTTCTGTTTTTTTTGCCTCGCTCAGGAGATTGCGTGTGGTGCGTGTGGTGTGCGTGTGGTGTGCGTGTGGTGTGCGTGTGGTGTGCGTGGGTGCGTGCGTGGGTGCATGCGTGGGTGCATGCGTGCACTTGGTGGGAGGGGCAACTCTGTTCAATCCACTCCATGTGATGGGCTCGATGAACTAGCTGATCTTCACTTGTCCTTCTTTTCATTTGTTAAATTTTACGCTGATGCCAGTAGAATGGGAGCCAGATTTTGCGAGTGTGTATTAGGGCTGATTCCCCGATTAAAGGCTGCTGTGAGTTTAATTGCTGCTGCTGCTGCGATCTAATTGAGGTCTTTAAAATTATAAAGGGATTTGAGAGGGTAGATACAGAGGAACTATTTCCTCTGGTGGGGGAATCCAGAACAAGGGGCACAATCTTAAAATTAGAGCTCGGCCATTTAGAAGCGAAATCGGGAAGCTCTTTTTCACACAAAGGGTGGTGGAAATATGGAATTCTCTCCCCCTAAAGGCTGTGGATGCTGAGTCAATTGAAATTTTCAAGACTGAGATCGACAGATTTTTGTTAGATAAGGGTATCAAGGGATATGGAGCCAAGGTGGGTAAATAATGTTCTGGTACAGATCAGCCATGACCCAATGGATCGAGGGGCTGAATGGCCTACTCCTGTCCCTCTGTGAGGAGTGACACTTGCAGGAAGTCCTGGTTGCGGAATCTTGGGCCTTTATCCCCTAATTTTACATCCATTTGAAAGCAAGGATAGAAAATCAGGGGCTGTGACCCTGCGATTTCCCAACCAGTGCTGCCTGTAAGCGCCATTCTTTGTTGGGAGTGAACGAATGGGGCATCAGCTCCTTGATCTGCTAAAAGGATAATATGATTACATTATTGTGTAAGGACAAAGATAAACTATCAGCTGCCAGTGTTAATATTATTGGGCACTTTTATATTTAGTATTTCTGCAGTTCAGATAATGAGAGAATGAAGTGCATGCATCAGCTCCCTGTGTTTACACCACTAAAACCAGCTGCCTTATCCTGACTGCAGACCACCCTACTAACTGACACTCACTGGGGATGATAGGCACTCATTTTAGTTTAAAATATTGTACTTGCTGAAGCTAAACCAGGAGAAATTGACCCAAATTTGACTGTCATTCTACTGCCCTCGGCTGGCCAGCACACAGACAACTCCCTCACACAGCCTGAGATGAGCTTGCACCTAACCACCAGTCCACGGCCTCACACAGCTCTGGTAACACAGTCAAAAACGTCCAATGGACGCAGATCACTGCAACAGGTAAATTATCGCACGCCAGAACCAAATCGCTGGGCTGTCATAAGCTGTTCAGTGGGGCTCACCGCCTCTCGGATTCCGTATTGCATACACTGAACCTAGCATACTGTACACAACACCAATAATGTATGAATGTAAGACTATTTATTGCAAGAACAATTGCAATTAAAAGGAAGATTCTTCTCGTTCAATATTCTCCCTTTACGACTCCTCTTCGCTGGGATACAGTTTCAAAGGTGCATGGCACCTCGAATACCTCATCCAAGTGACCATTCATCATGTGTGAGCCCAAACAGTGAGTGTGGGCAGGCTATTTAACCATGAGGGTGGAATGTAAGGCACTACATCCAAAACAAAGTCTATCTCACCTGATATTCACACAAATGCACTTTGCAGCAGGAGTCACTGGATAGCAATTGGAAGCAAGAATTCTGGCTGATTTATTTCACTCCTTAGCTTAGGGATGCCGTGGCCAATTGCAGTGACCTCTCCCGCGCAGCGTGGGCAACACCCCCCTTCCCGCTTGGGCACCCATCTACCCCGTTGGCACCCTCCCTCTACTGCGTGGCCATCTCCCCACGCAGCAGCCCCCTCTACCCCGCGGCCCCCCCTCTGCTGCGCGGCCTCCCTTCTACCCCGTGGCCCCCCCACTACCGCGCGGCTCCCATGGGAAAAAAAATCAGGTGTGGTGTGAAAGGGACTGCCGATTCACTATTGCCCGTTTTGCGCTACTGGCGAAGACCAATCTCAGCCCCTCGACCTCAAGGTCAGAAAAAAACAGCCGGAAATAACTGGGTTTCTTTTTACACTTTTTTTTAGAAAAGATTGTTCAGTTGTGTTTGTCAGTGTCAAAGTGTGATGTCTGGAGTTTGATGACACTCTCAAAACCTTTATATAAATAGATTTTAGTTTGCAAAGGGTTTTTATCCAAAGTTTAAAAACAAATAGTGCTTCTGCAACCCGTGTTCCTGGCATCTATTTACAGTGTTATCCACAGGCTCACTTGCAGAATGGGAGTTTCCAGCCACAGTCCAACGGCATGCATTAAAACAACAGGCTCTAAGTCAGTGACCTTTCTATAAACCGTCGTATATTATGCAAAAATATGTTCTGACTACAGAAACCTCAGAGTGTTCTGAAAATTACTTTAGCATTAAAAAGCAAAGAGGATTTCTGAATATGTTTTAAAATTAATAAAACAGTGATGTAGTATTAGACTCAGCATTTGCAGTTTACAGACACCTCCCCCACTGATCAAAGAACAGAAAGAAGTATTTCCATTGTCTGGTTTTGCTATCTGTTGTTAAAATTGCAGTAAAACTACATGCCAGTGGCTAACATGTTTTGAAAGGAAGCCAGAGACTTCAAAATAGGGAACTAACAGGGCTTGAAAACATTCATGTAACCTTGTCAGGGAGTACCAGCTGTCAGTGAAACTGAGAGTGTTTTGCTGTAATCTCTCCTGTCACTGTCCTGCATCTTGCTGTAATCTCTCCTGTCACTGTCCTGTATCTTGCTGTAATCTCTCCTGTCACTGTCCTGTATCTTGCTGTAATCTCTCCTGTCACTGTCCTGTATCTTGCTGTAATCTCTCCTGTCACCGTCCTGTATTTTGCTGTAATCTCTCCTGTCACTGTCCTGTATCTTGCTGTAATCTCTCCTGTCACCGTCCTGTATTTTGCTGTAATCTCTCCTGTCACCATCCTGTATTTTGCTGTAATCTCTCCTGTCACTGTCCTGTATTTTGCTGTAATCTCTCCTGTCACTGTCCTGTATCGTGCTGTAATCTCTCCTGACACTGTCCTGTATCTTGCTGTAATCTCTCCTGTCACTGTCCTGTATCTTGCTGTAATCTCTCCTGTCACTGTCCTGTATCTTGCTGTAATCTCTCCGGTCACTGTCCTGTATCTTGCTGTAATCTCTCCTGTCACTGTCCTGTAACTTGCTGTAATCTCTCCTGTCACTGTCCTGTATTTTGCTGTAATCTCTCCGGTCACTGTCCTGTATCTTGCTGTAATCTCTCCGGTCACTGTCCTGTATCTTGCTGTAATCTCTCCTGTCACTGTCCTGTATCTTGCTGTAATCTCTCCTGTCACTGTCCTGTATTTTGCTGTAATCTCTCCTGTCACTGTCCTGTATTTTGCTGTAATCTCTCCTGTCACTGTCCTGTATTTTGCTGTAATCTCTCCTGTCACCATCCTGTATTTTGCTGTAATCTCTCCTGTCACTGTCCTGTATTTTGCTGTAATCTCTCCTGTCACTGTCCTGTATCTTGCTGTAATCTCTCCTGTCACCATCCTGTATCTTGCTGTAATCTCTCCTGTCACCATCCTGTATCTTGCTGTAATCTCTCCTGTCACCATCCTGTATCTTGCTGTAATCTCTCCTGTCACTGTCCTGTATCTTGCTGTAATCTCTCCTGTCACTGTCCTGTATCTTGCTGTAATCTCTCCGGTCACTGTCCTGTATCTTGCTGTAATCTCTCCTGTCACTGTCCTGTATTTTGCTGTAATCTCTCCTGACACCATCCTGTATTTTGCTGTAATCTCTCCGGTCACTGTCCTGTATCTTGCTGTAATCTCTCCTGTCACTGTGCTGTACCTTGCTGTAATCTCTCCTGTCACCATCCTGTATCTTGCTGTAATCTCTCCTGTCACTGTCCTGTATTTTGCTGTAATCTCTCCTGTCACTGTCCTGTACCTTGCTGTAATCTCTCCTGTCACTGTCCTGTATCTTGCTGTAATCTCTCCGGTCACTGTTCTGTACCTTGCTGTAATCTCTCCTGACACTGTCCTGTACCTTGCTGTAATCTCTCCGGTCACTGTTCTGTATCTTGCTGTAATCTCTCCTGACACTGTCCTGCATCTTGCTGTAATCTCTCCTGTCACTGTCCTGTATCTTGCTGTAATCTCTCCGGTCACTGTTCTGTACCTTGCTGTAATCTCTCCTGACACTGTCCTGTACCTTGCTGTAATCTCTCCGGTCACTGTTCTGTATCTTGCTGTAATCTCTCCTGTCACTGTCCTGTATTTTGCTGTAATCTCTCCTGTCACTGTCCTGTACCTTGCTGTAATCTCTCCGGTCACTGTCCTGTATCTTGCTGTAATCTCTCCGGTCACTGTTCTGTATCTTGCTGTAATCTCTCCGGTCACTGTTCTGTATCTTGCTGTAATCTCTCCTGTCACTGTCCTGTACCTTGCTGTAATCTCTCCGGTCACTGTCCTGTATCTTGCTGTAATCTCTCCGGTCACTGTCCTGTATCTTGCTGTAATCTCTCCGGTCACTGTCCTGTATTTTGCTGTAATCTCTCCGGTCACTGTCCTGTACCTTGCTGTAATCTCTCCGGTCACTGTTCTGTACCTTGCTGTAATCTCTCCTGACACTGTCCTGTACCTTGCTGTAATCTCTCCGGTCACTGTTCTGTATCTTGCTGTAATCTCTCCTGACACTGTCCTGTATCTTGCTGTAATCTCTCCGGTCACTGTTCTGTACCTTGCTGTAATCTCTCCTGTCACTGTCCTGTATTTTGCTGTAATCTCTCCAGTCACTGTCCTGTATCTTGCTGTAATCTCTCCGGTCACTGTCCTGTATCTTGCTGTAATCTCTCCTGTCACTGTCCTGTATCTTGCTGTAATCTCTCCTGTCACCGTCCTGTATTTTCCTGTAATCTCTCCTGTCACTGTCCTGTATCTTGCTGTAATCTCTCCTGCCACCGTCCTGTATCTTACTGTAATCTCTCCTGTCACCATCCTGTATTTTGCTGTAATCTCTCCTGTCACTGTCCTGTATTTTGCTGTAATCTCTCTGTCACTGTCCTGTATCGTGCTGTAATCTCTCCTGACACTGTCCTGTATCTTGCTGTAATCTCTCCTGTCACTGTCCTGTATCTTGCTGTAATCTCTCCGGTCACTGTCCTGTATCTTGCTGTAATCTCTCCTGTCACTGTCCTGTAACTTGCTGTAATCTCTCCTGTCACTGTCCTGTATTTTGCTGTAATCTCTCCGGTCACTGTCCTGTATCTTGCTGTAATCTCTCCGGTCACTGTCCTGTATCTTGCTGTAATCTCTCCTGTCACTGTCCTGTATCTTGCTGTAATCTCTCCTGTCACTGTCCTGTATTTTGCTGTAATCTCTCCTGTCACTGTCCTGTATTTTGCTGTAATCTCTCCTGTCACTGTCCTGTATTTTGCTGTAATCTCTCCTGTCACCATCCTGTATTTTGCTGTAATCTCTCCTGTCACTGTCCTGTATTTTGCTGTAATCTCTCCTGTCACTGTCCTGTATCTTGCTGTAATCTCTCCTGTCACCATCCTGTATCTTGCTGTAATCTCTCCTGTCACTGTCCTGTATCTTGCTGTAATCTCTCCTGTCACCATCCTGTATCTTGCTGTAATCTCTCCTGTCACTGTCCTGTATTTTGCTGTAATCTCTCCTGTCACCATCCTGTATTTTGCTGTAATCTCTCCTGTCACTGTCCTGTATTTTGCTGTAATCTCTCCTGTCACCATCCTGTATTTTGCTGTAATCTCTCCTGTCACCATCCTGTATTTTGCTGTAATCTCTCCTGTCACCATCCTGTATTTTGCTGTAATCTGTCCTGTCACCATCCTGTATTTTGCTGTAATCTCTCCTGTCACTGTCCTGTATTTTGCTGTAATCTCTCCTGTCACCATCCTGTATTTTGCTGTAATCTCTCCTGTCACCATCCTGTATCTTGCTGTAATCTCTCCGGTCACTGTCCTGTAACTTGCTGTAATCTCTCCTGTCACTGTCCTGTATTTTGCTGTAATCTCTCCTGTCACCATCCTGTATCTTGCTGTAATCTCTCCTGTCACCATCCTGTATTTTGCTGTAATCTCTCCTGTCACCGTCCTGTATCTTGCTGTAATCTCTCCTGTCACTGTCCTGTATTTTGCTGTAATCTCTCCTGTCACTGTCCTGTATCGTGCTGTAATCTCTCCTGACACTGTCCTGTATCTTGCTGTAATCTCTCCTGTCACTGTCCTGTATCTTGCTGTAATCTCTCCTGTCACTGTCCTGTATCTTGCTGTAATCTCTCCGGTCACTGTCCTGTATCTTGCTGTAATCTCTCCTGTCACTGTCCTGTAACTTGCTGTAATCTCTCCTGTCACTGTCCTGTATTTTGCTGTAATCTCTCCGGTCACTGTCCTGTATCTTGCTGTAATCTCTCCGGTCACTGTCCTGTATCTTGCTGTAATCTCTCCTGTCACTGTCCTGTATCTTGCTGTAATCTCTCCTGTCACTGTCCTGTATTTTGCTGTAATCTCTCCTGTCACTGTCCTGTATTTTGCTGTAATCTCTCCTGTCACTGTCCTGTATTTTGCTGTAATCTCTCCTGTCACCATCCTGTATTTTGCTGTAATCTCTCCTGTCACTGTCCTGTATTTTGCTGTAATCTCTCCTGTCACTGTCCTGTATCTTGCTGTAATCTCTCCTGTCACCATCCTGTATCTTGCTGTAATCTCTCCTGTCACCATCCTGTATCTTGCTGTAATCTCTCCTGTCACCATCCTGTATCTTGCTGTAATCTCTCCTGTCACTGTCCTGTATCTTGCTGTAATCTCTCCTGTCACTGTCCTGTATCTTGCTGTAATCTCTCCGGTCACTGTCCTGTATCTTGCTGTAATCTCTCCTGTCACTGTCCTGTATTTTGCTGTAATCTCTCCTGACACCATCCTGTATTTTGCTGTAATCTCTCCGGTCACTGTCCTGTATCTTGCTGTAATCTCTCCTGTCACTGTGCTGTACCTTGCTGTAATCTCTCCTGTCACCATCCTGTATCTTGCTGTAATCTCTCCTGTCACTGTCCTGTATTTTGCTGTAATCTCTCCTGTCACTGTCCTGTACCTTGCTGTAATCTCTCCTGTCACTGTCCTGTATCTTGCTGTAATCTCTCCGGTCACTGTTCTGTACCTTGCTGTAATCTCTCCTGACACTGTCCTGTACCTTGCTGTAATCTCTCCGGTCACTGTTCTGTATCTTGCTGTAATCTCTCCTGACACTGTCCTGTATCTTGCTGTAATCTCTCCTGTCACTGTCCTGTATCTTGCTGTAATCTCTCCGGTCACTGTTCTGTACCTTGCTGTAATCTCTCCTGACACTGTCCTGTACCTTGCTGTAATCTCTCCGGTCACTGTCCTGTATCTTGCTGTAATCTCTCCTGACACTGTCCTGTATCTTGCTGTAATCTCTCCGGTCACTGTCCTGTATCTTGCTGTAATCTCTCCGGTCACTGTTCTGTATCTTGCTGTAATCTCTCCTGTCACTGTCCTGTACCTTGCTGTAATCTCTCCGGTCACTGTCCTGTATCTTGCTGTAATCTCTCCGGTCACTGTCCTGTATCTTGCTGTAATCTCTCCGGTCACTGTCCTGTATTTTGCTGTAATCTCTCCGGTCACTGTCCTGTACCTTGCTGTAATCTCTCCGGTCACTGTTCTGTACCTTGCTGTAATCTCTCCGGTCACTGTCCTGTATCTTGCTGTAATCTCTCCGGTCACTGTCCTGTATCTTGCTGTAATCTCTCCGGTCACTGTCCTGTATTTTGCTGTAATCTCTCCGGTCACTGTCCTGTACCTTGCTGTAATCTCTCCGGTCACTGTTCTGTATCTTGCTGTAATCTCTCCTGACACTGTCCTGTATCTTGCTGTAATCTCTCCTGTCACTGTCCTGTATCTTGCTGTAATCTCTCCGGTCACTGTTCTGTACCTTGCTGTAATCTCTCCTGACACTGTCCTGTACCTTGCTGTAATCTCTCCGGTCACTGTTCTGTATCTTGCTGTAATCTCTCCTGACACTGTCCTGTATCTTGCTGTAATCTCTCCGGTCACTGTCCTGTATCTTGCTGTAATCTCTCCGGTCACTGTCCTGTATCTTGCTGTAATCTCTCCGGTCACTGTCCTGTATCTTGCTGTAATCTCTCCTGACACTGTCCTGTATCTTGCTGTAATCTCTCCGGTCACTGTTCTGTACCTTGCTGTAATCTCTCCTGTCACCATCCTGTATCTTGCTGTAATCTCTCCTGTCACTGTCCTGTATCTTGCTGTAATCTCTCCGGTCACTGTTCTGTACCTTGCCGTAATCTCTCCTGACACTGTCCTGTACCTTGCTGTAATCTCTCCGGTCACTGTTCTGTATCTTGCTGTAATCTCTCCAGTCACTGTCCTGTATTTTGCTGTAATCTCTCCAGTCACTGTCCTGTATCTTGCTGTAATCTCTCCGGTCACTGTCCTGTATCTTGCTGTAATCTCTCCTGTCACTGTCCTGTATCTTGCTGTAATCTCTCCTGTCACCGTCCTGTATTTTCCTGTAATCTCTCCTGTCACTGTCCTGTATCTTGCTGTAATCTCTCCTGCCACCGTCCTGTATCTTACTGTAATCTCTCCTGTCACCATCCTGTATTTTGCTGTAATCTCTCCTGTCACTGTCCTGTATTTTGCTGTAATCTCTCTGTCACTGTCCTGTATCGTGCTGTAATCTCTCCTGACACTGTCCTGTATCTTGCTGTAATCTCTCCTGTCACTGTCCTGTATCTTGCTGTAATCTCTCCGGTCACTGTCCTGTATCTTGCTGTAATCTCTCCTGTCACTGTCCTGTAACTTGCTGTAATCTCTCCTGTCACTGTCCTGTATTTTGCTGTAATCTCTCCGGTCACTGTCCTGTATCTTGCTGTAATCTCTCCGGTCACTGTCCTGTATCTTGCTGTAATCTCTCCTGTCACTGTCCTGTATCTTGCTGTAATCTCTCCTGTCACTGTCCTGTATTTTGCTGTAATCTCTCCTGTCACTGTCCTGTATTTTGCTGTAATCTCTCCTGTCACTGTCCTGTATTTTGCTGTAATCTCTCCTGTCACCATCCTGTATTTTGCTGTAATCTCTCCTGTCACTGTCCTGTATTTTGCTGTAATCTCTCCTGTCACTGTCCTGTATCTTGCTGTAATCTCTCCTGTCACCATCCTGTATCTTGCTGTAATCTCTCCTGTCACTGTCCTGTATCTTGCTGTAATCTCTCCTGTCACCATCCTGTATCTTGCTGTAATCTCTCCTGTCACTGTCCTGTATTTTGCTGTAATCTCTCCTGTCACCATCCTGTATTTTGCTGTAATCTCTCCTGTCACTGTCCTGTATTTTGCTGTAATCTCTCCTGTCACCATCCTGTATTTTGCTGTAATCTCTCCTGTCACCATCCTGTATTTTGCTGTAATCTCTCCTGTCACCATCCTGTATTTTGCTGTAATCTCTCCTGTCACCATCCTGTATTTTGCTGTAATCTCTCCTGTCACTGTCCTGTATTTTGCTGTAATCTCTCCTGTCACCATCCTGTATTTTGCTGTAATCTCTCCTGTCACCATCCTGTATCTTGCTGTAATCTCTCCGGTCACTGTCCTGTAACTTGCTGTAATCTCTCCTGTCACTGTCCTGTATTTTGCTGTAATCTCTCCTGTCACCATCCTGTATCTTGCTGTAATCTCTCCTGTCACCATCCTGTATTTTGCTGTAATCTCTCCTGTCACCGTCCTGTATCTTGCTGTAATCTCTCCTGTCACTGTCCTGTATTTTGCTGTAATCTCTCCTGTCACCATCCTGTATTTTGCTGTAATCTCTCCTGTCACTGTCCTGTATCTTGCTGTAATCTCTCCGGTCACTGTTCTGTACCTTGCTGTAATCTCTCCTGTCACTGTCCTGTATCGTGCTGTAATCTCTCCTGACACTGTCCTGTATCTTGCTGTAATCTCTCCTGTCACTGTCCTGTATCTTGCTGTAATCTCTCCGGTCACTGTCCTGTATCTTGCTGTAATCTCTCCTGTCACTGTCCTGTAACTTGCTGTAATCTCTCCTGTCACTGTCCTGTATTTTGCTGTAATCTCTCCGGTCACTGTCCTGTATCTTGCTGTAATCTCTCCGGTCACTGTCCTGTATCTTGCTGTAATCTCTCCTGTCACTGTCCTGTATCTTGCTGTAATCTCTCCTGTCACTGTCCTGTATTTTGCTGTAATCTCTCCTGTCACTGTCCTGTATTTTGCTGTAATCTCTCCTGTCACTGTCCTGTATTTTGCTGTAATCTCTCCTGTCACCATCCTGTATTTTGCTGTAATCTCTCCTGTCACTGTCCTGTATTTTGCTGTAATCTCTCCTGTCACTGTCCTGTATCTTGCTGTAATCTCTCCTGTCACCATCCTGTATCTTGCTGTAATCTCTCCTGTCACTGTCCTGTATCTTGCTGTAATCTCTCCTGTCACCATCCTGTATCTTGCTGTAATCTCTCCTGTCACTGTCCTGTATTTTGCTGTAATCTCTCCTGTCACCATCCTGTATTTTGCTGTAATCTCTCCTGTCACTGTCCTGTATTTTGCTGTAATCTCTCCTGTCACCATCCTGTATTTTGCTGTAATCTCTCCTGTCACCATCCTGTATTTTGCTGTAATCTCTCCTGTCACCATCCTGTATTTTGCTGTAATCTCTCCTGTCACCATCCTGTATTTTGCTGTAATCTCTCCTGTCACTGTCCTGTATTTTGCTGTAATCTCTCCTGTCACCATCCTGTATTTTGCTGTAATCTCTCCTGTCACCATCCTGTATCTTGCTGTAATCTCTCCGGTCACTGTCCTGTAACTTGCTGTAATCTCTCCTGTCACTGTCCTGTATTTTGCTGTAATCTCTCCTGTCACCATCCTGTATCTTGCTGTAATCTCTCCTGTCACCATCCTGTATTTTGCTGTAATCTCTCCTGTCACCGTCCTGTATCTTGCTGTAATCTCTCCTGTCACTGTCCTGTATTTTGCTGTAATCTCTCCTGTCACTGTCCTGTATCTTGCTGTAATCTCTCCGGTCACTGTTCTGTACCTTGCTGTAATCTCTCCTGACACTGTCCTGTACCTTGCTGTAATCTCTCCGGTCACTGTTCTGTATCTTGCTGTAATCTCTCCTGACACTGTCCTGTATCTTGCTGTAATCTCTCCTGTCACTGTCCTGTATCTTGCTGTAATCTCTCCGGTCACTGTTCTGTACCTTGCTGTAATCTCTCCTGACACTGTCCTGTACCTTGCTGTAATCTCTCCGGTCACTGTTCTGTATCTTGCTGCAATCTCTCCAGTCACTGTCCTGTATTTTGCTGTAATCTCTCCAGTCACTGTCCTGTATCTTGCTGTAATCTCTCCGGTCACTGTCCTGTATCTTGCTGTAATCTCTCCTGTCACTGTCCTGTATCTTGCTGTAATCTCTCCTGTCACCGTCCTGTATTTTCCTGTAATCTCTCCTGTCACTGTCCTGTATCTTGCTGTAATCTCTCCTGCCACCGTCCTGTATTTTACTGTAATCTCTCCTGTCACCATCCTGTATTTTGCTGTAATCTCTCCTGTCACTGTCCTGTATCGTGCTGTAATCTCTCCTGTCACTGTCCTGTATCTTGCTGTAATCTCTCCGGTCACTGTCCTGTATCTTGCTGTAATCTCTCCTGTCACTGTCCTGTAACTTGCTGTAATCTCTCCTGTCACTGTCCTGTATTTTGCTGTAATCTCTCCGGTCACTGTCCTGTATCTTGCTGTAATCTCTCCGGTCACTGTCCTGTATCTTGCTGTAATCTCTCCTGTCACTGTCCTGTATCTTGCTGTAATCTCTCCTGTCACTGTCCTGTATTTTGCTGTAATCTCTCCTGTCACTGTCCTGTATTTTGCTGTAATCTCTCCTGTCACTGTCCTGTATTTTGCTGTAATCTCTCCTGTCACCATCCTGTATTTTGCTGTAATCTCTCCTGTCACTGTCCTGTATTTTGCTGTAATCTCTCCTGTCACTGTCCTGTATCTTGCTGTAATCTCTCCTGTCACCATCCTGTATCTTGCTGTAATCTCTCCTGTCACTGTCCTGTATCTTGCTGTAATCTCTCCTGTCACCATCCTGTATCTTGCTGTAATCTCTCCTGTCACTGTCCTGTATTTTGCTGTAATCTCTCCTGTCACCATCCTGTATTTTGCTGTAATCTCTCCTGTCACCATCCTGTATTTTGCTGTAATCTCTCCTGTCACCATCCTGTATTTTGCTGTAATCTCTCCTGTCACCATCCTGTATTTTGCTGTAATCTCTCCTGTCACTGTCCTGTATTTTGCTGTAATCTCTCCTGTCACCATCCTGTATTTTGCTGTAATCTCTCCTGTCACCATCCTGTATCTTGCTGTAATCTCTCCGGTCACTGTCCTGTAACTTGCTGTAATCTCTCCTGTCACTGTCCTGTATTTTGCTGTAATCTCTCCTGTCACCATCCTGTATCTTGCTGTAATCTCTCCTGTCACTGTCCTGTATCTTGCTGTAATCTCTCCTGTCACTGTCCTGTATTTTGCTGTAATCTCTCCTGACACCATCCTGTATTTTGCTGTAATCTCTCCTGTCACCATCCTGTATCTTGCTGTAATCTCTCCTGTCACTGTGCTGTACCTTGCTGTAATCTCTCCTGTCACCATCCTGTATCTTGCTGTAATCTCTCCTGTCACTGTCCTGTATTTTGCTGTAATCTCTCCTGTCACTGTCCTGTACCTTGCTGTAATCTCTCCTGTCACTGTCCTGTATCTTGCTGTAATCTCTCCGGTCACTGTTCTGTACCTTGCTGTAATCTCTCCTGACACTGTCCTGTACCTTGCTGTAATCTCTCCGGTCACTGTTCTGTATCTTGCTGTAATCTCTCCTGACACTGTCCTGTATCTTGCTGTAATCTCTCCTGTCACTGTCCTGTATCTTGCTGTAATCTCTCCGGTCACTGTTCTGTACCTTGCTGTAATCTCTCCTGACACTGTCCTGTACCTTGCTGTAATCTCTCCGGTCACTGTTCTGTATCTTGCTGTAATCTCTCCTGACACTGTCCTGTATCTTGCTGTAATCTCTCCGGTCACTGTCCTGTATCTTGCTGTAATCTCTCCGGTCACTGTTCTGTATCTTGCTGTAATCTCTCCTGTCACTGTCCTGTACCTTGCTGTAATCTCTCCGGTCACTGTCCTGTATCTTGCTGTAATCTCTCCGGTCACTGTCCTGTATTTTGCTGTAATCTCTCCGGTCACTGTCCTGTACCTTGCTGTAATCTCTCTGGTCACTGTCCTGTATCTTGCTGTAATCTCTCCTGTCACCATCCTGTATCTTGCTGTAATCTCTCCTGTCACTGTCCTGTATCTTGCTGTAATCTCTCCTGTCACCATCCTGTATCTTGCTGTAATCTCTCCTGTCACTGTCCTGTATTTTGCTGTAATCTCTCCTGTCACCATCCTGTATTTTGCTGTAATCTCTCCTGTCACTGTCCTGTATTTTGCTGTAATCTCTCCTGTCACCATCCTGTATTTTGCTGTAATCTCTCCTGTCACCATCCTGTATTTTGCTGTAATCTCTCCTGTCACCATCCTGTATTTTGCTGTAATCTCTCCTGTCACCATCCTGTATTTTGCTGTAATCTCTCCTGTCACTGTCCTGTATTTTGCTGTAATCTCTCCTGTCACCATCCTGTATTTTGCTGTAATCTCTCCTGTCACCATCCTGTATCTTGCTGTAATCTCTCCGGTCACTGTCCTGTAACTTGCTGTAATCTCTCCTGTCACTGTCCTGTATTTTGCTGTAATCTCTCCTGTCACCATCCTGTATCTTGCTGTAATCTCTCCTGTCACTGTCCTGTATCTTGCTGTAATCTCTCCTGTCACTGTCCTGTATTTTGCTGTAATCTCTCCTGACACCATCCTGTATTTTGCTGTAATCTCTCCTGTCACCATCCTGTATCTTGCTGTAATCTCTCCTGTCACTGTGCTGTACCTTGCTGTAATCTCTCCTGTCACCATCCTGTATCTTGCTGTAATCTCTCCTGTCACTGTCCTGTATTTTGCTGTAATCTCTCCTGTCACTGTCCTGTACCTTGCTGTAATCTCTCCTGTCACTGTCCTGTATCTTGCTGTAATCTCTCCGGTCACTGTTCTGTACCTTGCTGTAATCTCTCCTGACACTGTCCTGTACCTTGCTGTAATCTCTCCGGTCACTGTCCTGTATTTTGCTGTAATCTCTCCGGTCACTGTTCTGTATCTTGCTGTAATCTCTCCTGACACTGTCCTGTATCTTGCTGTAATCTCTCCTGTCACTGTCCTGTATCTTGCTGTAATCTCTCCGGTCACTGTTCTGTACCTTGCTGTAATCTCTCCTGACACTGTCCTGTACCTTGCTGTAATCTCTCCGGTCACTGTTCTGTATCTTGCTGTAATCTCTCCTGACACTGTCCTGTATCTTGCTGTAATCTCTCCTGTCACTGTCCTGTATCTTGCTGTAATCTCTCCGGTCACTGTTCTGTACCTTGCTGTAATCTCTCCTGACACTGTCCTGTACCTTGCTGTAATCTCTCCGGTCACTGTTCTGTATCTTGCTGTAATCTCTCCTGACACTGTCCTGTATCTTGCTGTAATCTCTCCGGTCACTGTCCTGTATCTTGCTGTAATCTCTCCGGTCACTGTTCTGTATCTTGCTGTAATCTCTCCTGTCACTGTCCTGTACCTTGCTGTAATCTCTCCGGTCACTGTCCTGTATCTTGCTGTAATCTCTCCGGTCACTGTCCTGTATCTTGCTGTAATCTCTCCGGTCACTGTCCTGTATTTTGCTGTAATCTCTCCGGTCACTGTCCTGTATCTTGCTGTAATCTCTCTGGTCACTGTCCTGTACCTTGCTGTAATCTCTCTGGTCACTGTCCTGTATCTTGCTGTAATCTCTCTGGTCACTGTCCTGTATCTTGCTGTAATCTCTCTGGTCACTGTCCTGTATCTTGCTGTAATCTCTCTGGTCACTGTCCTGTACCTTGCTGTAATCTCTCTGGTCACTGTCCTGTATCTTGCTGTAATCTCTCTGGTCACTGTCCTGTATCTTGCTGTAATCTCTCCGGTCACTGTCCTGTATTTTGCTGTAATCTCTCCGGTCACTGTCCTGTATTTTGCTGTAATCTCTCTGGTCACTGTCCTGTATTTTGCTGTAATCTCTCCTGTCACCATCCTGTATTTTGCTGTAATCTCTCCGGTCACTGTCCTGTATTTTGCTGTAATCTCTCGTGACACCATCCTGTATTTTGCTGTAATCTCTCCGGTCACTGTCCTGTATTTTGCTGTAATCTCTCCGGTCACTGTCCTGTATCTTGCTGTAATCTCTCCTGTCACCATCCTGTATTTTGCTGTAATCTCTCCGGTCACTGTCCTGTATCTTGCTGTAATCTCTCCTGTCACTGTCCTGTACCTTGCTGTAATCTCTCCTGTCACTGTCCTGTATCTTGCTGTAATCTCTCCGGTCACTGTTCTGTACCTTGCTGTAATCTCTCCTGACACTGTCCTGTATCTTGCTGTAATCTCTCCGGTCACTGTCCTGTACCTTGCTGTAATCTCTCCGGTCACTGTTCTGTATCTTGCTGTAATCTCTCCTGACACTGTCCTGTATCTTGCTGTAATCTCTCCGGTCACTGTTCTGTATCTTGCTGTAATCTCTCCGGTCACTGTCCTGTATCTTGCTGTAATCTCTCCTGACACTGTCCTGTATCTTGCTGTAATCTCTCCGGTCACTGTCCTGTATCTTGCTGTAATCTCTCCGGTCACTGTCCTGTATCTTGCTGTAATCTCTCCTGTCACCATCCTGTATTTTGCTGTAATCTCTCCGGTCACTGTCCTGTATTTTGCTGTAATCTCTCCAGTCACTGTCCTGTATCTTGCTGTAATCTCTCCTGTCACTGTCCTGTATCTTGCTGTAATCTCTCCGGTCACTGTCCTGTATTTTGCTGTAATCTCTCCAGTCACTGTCCTGTATCTTGCTGTAATCTCTCCGGTCACTGTCCTGTATCTTGCTGTAATCTCTCCTGTCACTGTCCTGTATCTTGCTGTAATCTCTCCGGTCACTGTCCTGTAACTTGCTGTAATCTCTCCTGTCACTGTCCTGTATCTTGCTGTAATCTCTCCGGTCACTGCCCTGTATCTTGCTGTAATCTCTCCTGTCACTGTCCTGTAACTTGCTGTAATCTCTCCGGTCACTGTCCTGTAACTTGCTGTAATCTCTCTGGTCACTGTCCTGTATCTTGCTGTAATCTCTCCGGTCACTGCCCTGTATCTTGCTATAATCTCTCTGGTCACTGTCCTGTATCTTGCTATAATCTCTCTGGTCACTGTCCTGTATCTTGCTGTAATCTCTCCGGTCACTGTCCTGTATCTTGCTGTAATCTCTCTGGTCACTGTTCTGTACCTTGCTGTGATCTCTCTGGTCACTGTACTGTACCTTGCTATAGTCTCTCTTTAGTTAAACTCACTAAAAATAGAAAAGTTTTGAATAGCAGGCCAGAAAGAAAACAAATGCAGGATTTCCTCTCTGAATTCAGCAGTTTCTTTGCACCAGTTGCCCACCTGTTCTCCTGGTGCAGCATCACTGCATCGGCCCTATTGTGCTTCTGTCACAGTGCATAGAGTCATTTATAAAGTAAAGTTAATGACTGCTTTCAGAATGTTCTGGACATTTATTACAGAGTCACATTTCAAAAGCTTTACTGATCTCTTAAGTATACCTTACTGCTTCCAGTGGCAGCTTGATTCCTGACAGTGTGATGCACTTCAAGGCTAAACAGTTGCTGAAGAACTGCTTCATCGAAGGAGGGATTTCCCGTGCTTTCCTGCAAGGGAAGACATTGCACAGATGTGTAATCAGCACAGACTCTGCGTGTTTATTTGAACCTGTATTACCGTCGGGTTAGATTCTCACCTCGCCACCCACCATTAAAACTGGCGTTGTGGTTTACCGCCCATCACAGAAATCACTGGAAATGGAAACCGGGCGGTTTCTTTAACGGGCGGCTGAACCGCAAAGTCAGTTTTACTCCAGGGTGGCGAGATGAAAATCTACCCCATCACGCGTCGGCCCCTGAGAGGAAGGAGAATTCAGTGGAAGGTATTTAAAGAAGCTGCAAAGAGGCCTACGGGAGGGGTTAGGTTTGGCTGTTATCGTTGATCTTTCTGTCTGTTCAGCACATTGCGTCAGGACGTTGCTGGGTAATTTCAGAATTCTGTTCATTTCTTTCCTGCAAACCACATTTTTAACCAGTAGGAAAGTGTGACGACCAACATTTTCTGAGAGTCACAATCCTGAGCAATGACTTCCTTAAGATTCATCACCCTGAACCTGCCATAAAGCAATTCCACCATTTCTTTCATTGAGCACAGTTTTACTCCATACATGTCAATGATCTGCATCTCACACAGTCAGTGTCACTACCTCCGTGTTCCCTTGTCTCCATTTACTCCCCACTTCTCTCCTCACTCATACCTGAGGCTGTTGCTCCAGATTATCAAAACTTTACTAATCACTGCGCCGTCAAGAGTTCGTGATCCCAGGAAACTGATCTCGCTCACGACATGCAGCAGAGTTTCAATCCCCTGGAGCAGCAGCATCAAGTACGGTGAGGGGAGGGGAGGCCCAGCTCCCTTCAACACTCTCGAGCGAGATCAGCCTGCTCACTCCCACTTTCAGGACTCTTCAGCCAGCCAGCCTAATCTCGCCTATCATGTGGGCCCCTGCGCCCAGCTGGCCTGATCCCCATCCCTGTAGTCTCCTGATGCAACAGTGCAAATACGATAATACAGAGGAAAAAATGCTGTGGGGAGAATCAGGATCAAGAGGTACGACAAGAAAGAGGTGAAGAGTGTCGGTGTGAGGTGGGGGGAGGGGGTGAAGAGTGTCGGTGTGAGGTGGGGGGAGGGGGGTGAAGAGTGTCGGTGTGAGGTGGGGGGAGGGGGTGAAGAGTGTCGGTGTGAGGTGGGGGGAGGGGTGAAGAGTGTCGGTGTGAGGTGGGGGGGAGGGGTGAAGAGTGTCGGTGTGAGGTGGGGGGAGGGGGTGAAGAGTGTCGGTGTGAGGTGGGGGGAGGGGGTGAAGAGTGTCGGTGTGAGGTGGGGGGAGAGGGGGTGAAGAGTGTCGGTGTGAGGTGGGGGAGGGGTGAAGAGTGTCGGTGTGAGGTGGGGGAGGGGTGAAGAGTGTCGGTGTGAGGTGGGGGAGGGGTGAAGAGTGTCGGTGTGAGGTGGGGGAGGGGTGAAGAGTGTCGGTGTGAGGTGGGGGGAGGGGTGAAGAGTGTCGATGTGAGGTGGGGGGAGGGGTGAAGAGTGTCGGTGTGAGGTGGGGGGGAGGGGTGTGAAGAGTGTCGGTGTGAGGTGGGGGAGGGTGAACAGTGTCGGTGTGAGGTGGGGGAGGGGGTGAAGAGTGTCGGGGTGAGGTGGGGGAGGGGTGAAGAGTGTCGGTGTGAGGTGGGGGAGGGGGTGAACAGTGTCGGTGTGAGGTGGGGGAGGGGGTGAAGAGTGTCGGGTGTGAGGTGGGGGAGGGGTGAAGAGTGTCGGTGTGAGGTGGGGGGGGTTGTGAACAGTGTCGGTGTGAGGTGGGGGGAGGGGGTGAAGAGTGTCGGGGTGAGGTGGGGGGAGGGGTGAAGAGTGTCGGTGTGAGGTGGGGGGAGGGGTGAAGAGTGTCGGTGTGAGGTGGGGGAGGGGGTGAAGAGTGTCGGTGTGAGGTGGGGAGGGGTGAAGAGTGTCGATGTGAGGTGGGGGGAGGGGTGAAGAGTGTCGGTGTGAGGTGGGGGAGGGGTGAAGAGTGTCGGTGTGAGGTGGGGGAGGGGTGAAGAGTGTCGGTGTGAGGTGGGGGAGGGGTGAAGAGTGTCGGTGTGAGGTGGGGGAGGGGTGAAGAGTGTCGATGTGAGGTGGGGGAGGGGTGAAGAGTGTCGGTGTGAGGTGGGGGGAGGGGTGAAGAGTGTCGGGGTGAGGTGGGGGGAGGGGGTGAAGAGTGTCGGTGTGAGGTGGGGAGGGAGTGAAGAGTGTCGGTGTGAGGTGGGGGGAGGGTGAAGAGTGTCGGTGTGAGGTGGGGGAGGGGTGAAGAGTGTCGGTGTGAGGTGGGGGAGGGGTGAAGAGTGTCGATGTGAGGTGGGGGGAGGGGTGAAGAGTGTCGGTGTGAGGTGGGGGAGGGGTGAAGAGTGTCGGGGTGAGGTGGGGGAGGGGTGAAGAGTGTCGGTGTGAGGTGGGGAGGGGTGAAGAGTGTCGGTGTGAGGTGGGGGAGGGGTGAAGAGTGTCGGTGTGAGGTGGGGGAGGGGTGAAGAGTGTCGGATGTGAGGTGGGGGAGGGGTGAAGAGTGTCGGTGTGAGGTGGGGGGAGGTGAAGAGTGTCGGTGTGAGGTGGGGGAGGGGTGAAGAGTGTCGGTGTGAGGTGGGGGGAGGGGGTGAAGAGTGTCGGTGTGAGGTGGGGGAGGGGGTGAAGAGTGTCGGTGTGAGTGGGGGGAGGGGTGAAGAGTGTCGATGTGAGGTGGGGGAGGGGTGAAGAGTGTCGGTGTGAGGTTGGGGGGAGGGGTGAAGAGTGTCGGTGTGAGGTGGGGGGAGGGGTGAAGAGTGTCGTGTGAGGTGGGGAGGGGTGAAGAGTGTCGGTGTGAGGTGGGGGGAGGGGTGAAGAGTGTCGGTGTGAGGTGGGGGAGGGGTGAAGAGTGTCGGTGTGAGGTGGGGGAGGGGTGAAGAGTGTCGGTGTGAGGTGGGGGAGGGGTGAAGAGTGTCGGTGTGAGGTGGGGGGGAGGGGTGAAGAGTGTCGGTGTGAGGTGGGGGGAGGGGTGAAGAGTGTCGGTGTGAGGTGGGGGAGGGTGAAGAGTGTCGGTGTGAGGTGGGGGGAGGGTGAAGAGTGTCGGTGTGAGGTGGGGGGAGGGGTGAAGAGTGTCGGTGTGAGGTGGGGGAGGGGTGAAGAGTGTCGGTGTGAGGTGGGGGGAGGGGTGAAGAGTGTCGGTGTGAGGTGGGGGGAGGGGTGAAGAGTGTCGGTGTGAGGTGGGGGGGAGGGGTGAAGAGTGTCGGTGTGAGGTGGGGGGAGGGGTGAAGAGTGTCGGTGTGAGGTGGGGGAGGGGTGAAGAGTGTCGGTGTGAGGTGGGGGGAGGGGTGAAGAGTGTCGGTGTGAGGTGGGGGGAGGGGTGAAGAGTGTCGGTGTGAGGTGGGGGGAGGGGGTGAAGAGTGTCGGTGTGAGGTGGGGGAGGGGTGAAGAGTGTCGGTGTGAGGTGGGGGAGGGGGTGAAGAGTGTCGGTGTGAGGTGGGGGGAGGGGTGAAGAGTGTCGGTGTGAGGTGGGGGGAGGGGTGAAGAGTGTCGGTGTGAGGTGGGGGAGGGGGTGAAGAGTGTCGGTGTGAGGTGGGGGGAGGGGTGAAGAGTGTCGGTGTGAGGTGGGGGGAGGGGTGAAGAGTGTCGGATGTGAGGTGGGGGGAGGGGGTGAAGAGTGTCGGTGTGAGGTGGGGGGGAGGGGGTGAAGAGTGTCGGTGTGAGGTGGGGGGAGGGGTGAAGAGTGTCGGTGTGAGGGTGGGGGGAGGGGTGAAGAGTGTCGGATGTGAGGTGGGGGAGGGGGTGAAGAGTGTCGGTGTGAGGTGGGGGAGGGGTGAAGAGTGTCGAGTGTGAGGTGGGGGAGGGGTGAAGAGTGTCGGTGTGAGGTGGGGGAGGGTGAAGAGTGTCGGTGTGAGGTGGGGGGAGGGGTGAAGAGTGTCGGTGTGAGGTGGGGGAGGGGGTGAAGAGTGTCGTGTGAGGTGGGGGGAGGGGTGAAGAGTGTCGGTGTGAGGTGGGGGGAGGGGTGAAGAGTGTCGGTGTGAGGTGGGGGGAGGGGGTGAAGAGTGTCGGTGTGAGGTGGGGGGAGGGTGTGAAGAGTGTCGGTGTGAGGTGGGGGGAGGGGTGAAAGAGTGTCGGTGTGAGGTGGGGGGAGGGGTGAAGAGTGTCGGTGTGAGGTGGGGGGAGGGGGTGAAGAGTGTCGGTGTGAGGTGGGGGGAGGGGGTGAAGAGTGTCGGTGTGAGGTGGGGGGAGGGGTGAAGAGTGTCGGTGTGAGGTGGGGGAGGGGGTGAAGAGTGTCGGTGTGAGGTGGGGGGAGGGGTGAAGAGTGTCGGTGTGAGGTGGGGGGAGGGGTGAAGAGTGTCGGTGTGAGGTGGGGGGAGGGGTGAAGAGTGTCGGTGTGAGGTGGGGGGAGGGGGTGAAGAGTGTCGGTGTGAGGTGGGGGAGGGGTGAGAGTGTCGGTGTGAGGTGGGGGGGAGGGGGTGAAGAGTGTCGGTGTGAGGTGGGGGGAGGGGTGAAGAGTGTCGGTGTGAGGTGGGGGAGGGGTGAAGAGTGTCGGTGTGAGGTGGGGGGAGGGGTGAAGAGTGTCGGTGTGAGGTGGGGGGAGGGGTGAAGAGTGTCGGTGTGAGGTGGGGGAGGGGTGAAGAGTGTCGTGTGAGGTGGGGGAGGGGTGAAGAGTGTCGGTGTGAGGTGGGGGGAGGGGTGAAGAGTGTCGGTGTGAGGTGGGGGGAGGGGTGAAGAGTGTCGGGTGAGGTGAGGTGGGGGAGGGGTGAAGAGTGTCGGTGTGAGGTGGGGGGAGGGGTGAAGAGTGTCGGTGTGAGGTGGGGGAGGGGTGAAGAGTGTCGGTGTGAGGTGGGGGGAGGGGGTGAAGAGTGTCGGTGTGAGGTGGGGGAGGGGTGAAGAGTGTCGGTGTGAGGTGGGGGGAGGGGGTGAAGAGTGTCGGTGTGAGGTGGGGGGAGGGGTGAAGAGTGTCGGTGTGAGGTGGGGGGAGGGGTGAAGAGTGTCGGTGTGAGGTGGGGGGGAGGGGTGAAGAGTGTCGGTGTGTGAGGTGGGGGGAGGGGTGAAGAGTGTCGGTGTGAGGTGGGGGGAGGGTGTGAAGAGTGTCGGTGTGAGGTGGGGGGAGGGGTGGTGAAGAGTGTCGGTGTGAGGTGGGGGAGGGGTGAAGAGTGTCGGTGTGAGGTGGGGGGAGGGGGTGAAGAGTGTCGGTGTGAGGTGGGGGAGGGGGTGAAGAGTGTCGGTGTGAGGTGGGGGAGGGGGTGAAGAGTGTCGGTGTGAGGTGGGGGGAGGGGGTGAAGAGTGTCGGTGTGAGGTGGGGGAGGGGTGAAGAGTGTCGGTGTGAGGTGGGGGGAGGGGGTGAAGAGTGTCGGTGTGAGGTGGGGGGAGGGGGTGAAGAGTGTCGGTGTGAGGTGGGGGAGGGGTGAAGAGTGTCGGTGTGAGGTGGGGGGAGGGGTGAAGAGTGTCGGTGTGAGGTGGGGGAGGGGTGAAGAGTGTCGGTGTGAGGTGGGGGAGGGGGTGAAGAGTGTCGGTGTGAGGTGGGGGGAGGGGGTGAAGAGTGTCGGTGTGAGGTGGGGGAGGGGTGAAGAGTGTCGGTGTGAGGTGGGGGGAGGGGTGAAGAGTGTCGGTGTGAGGTGGGGGAGGGGTGAAGAGTGTCGGTGTGAGTGGGGGAGGGGTGAAGAGTGTCGGTGTGAGGTGGGGGGAGGGGGGTGAAGAGTGTCGGTGTGAGGTGGGGGAGGGGTGAAGAGTGTCGGTTGTGAGGTGGGGGAGGGGTGAAGAGTGTCGGTGTGAGGTGGGGGGAGGGGGTGAAGAGTGTCGGTGTGAGGTGGGGGAGGGGGTGAAGAGTGTCGGTGTGAGGTGGGGGGAGGGGTGAAGAGTGTCGGTGTGAGGTGGGGGAGGGGTGAAGAGTGTCGGTGTGAGGTGGGGGGAGGGGTGAAGAGTGTCGGTGTGAGGTGGGGGGAGGGGTGAAGAGTGTCGGTGTGAGGTGGGGGGAGGGGGTGAAGAGTGTCGGTGTGAGGTGGGGGGGAGGGGGTGAAGAGTGTCGGTGTGAGGTGGGGGGAGGGGGTGAAGAGTGTCGGTGTGAGGTGGGGGGAGGGGTGAAGAGTGTCGGTGTGAGGTGGGGGGAGGGGGTGAAGAGTGTCGGTGTGAGGTGGGGGAGGGGGTGAAGAGTGTCGGTGTGAGGTGGGGGGAGGGGGTGAAGAGTGTCGGTTGTGAGGTGGGGGAGGGGTGAAGAGTGTCGGTGTGAGGTGGGGGAGGGGTGAAGAGTGTCGGTGTGAGGTGGGGGGAGGGGGTGAAGAGTGTCGGTGTGAGGTGGGGGGAGGGGTGAAGAGTGTCGGTGTGAGGTGGGGGGAGGGGTGAAGAGTGTCGGTGTGAGGTGGGGGAGGGGTGAAGAGTGTCGGTGTGAGGTGGGGGAGGGGTGAAGAGTGTCGGTGTGAGGTGGGGGGAGGGGGTGAAGAGTGTCGGTGTGAGGTGGGGGAGGGGGTGAAGAGTGTCGGTGTGAGGAGGGGGAGGGGTGAAGAGTGTCGGTGTGAGGTGGGGGGAGGGGTGAAGAGTGTCGGTGTGAGGTGGGGGGAGGGGTGAAGAGTGTCGGTGTGAGGTGGGGGAGGGGTGAAGAGTGTCGGTGTGAGGTGGGGGGAGGGGTGAAGAGTGTCGGTGTGAGGTGGGGGGAGGGGTGAAGAGTGTCGGTGTGAGGTGGGGGGAGGGGTGAAGAGTGTCGGTGTGAGGTGGGGGGAGGGGTGAAGAGTGTCGGTGTGAGGTGGGGGGAGGGGTGAAGAGTGTCGGTGTGAGGTGGGGGGAGGGGTGAAGAGTGTCGGTGTGAGGTGGGGGGAGGGGTGAAGAGTGTCGGTGTGAGGTGGGGGAGGGGTGAAGAGTGTCGGTGTGAGGTGGGGGAGGGGTGAAGAGTGTCGGTGTGAGGTGGGGGGAGGGGTGAAGAGTGTCGGTGTGAGGTGGGGGAGGGGGTGAAGAGTGTCGGTGTGAGGTGGGGGGAGGGGTGAAGAGTGTCGGTGTGAGGTGGGGGGAGGGGTGAAGAGTGTCGGTGTGAGGTGGGGGAGGGGTGAAGAGTGTCGGTGTGAGGTGGGGGAGGGGTGAAGAGTGTCGGTGTGAGGTGGGGGGAGGGGTGAAGAGTGTCGGTGTGAGGTGGGGGGAGGGGTGAAGAGTGTCGGTGTGAGGTGGGGGGAGGGGGTGAAGAGTGTCGGTGTGAGGTGGGGGGAGGGGGTGAAGAGTGTCGGTGTGAGGTGGGGGAGGGGTGAAGAGTGTCGGTGTGAGGTGGGGGGAGGGGGTGAAGAGTGTCGGTGTGAGGTGGGGGAGGGGGTGAAGAGTGTCGGTGTGAGGTGGGGGGAGGGGGTGAAGAGTGTCGGTGTGAGGTGGGGGGAGGGGTGAAGAGTGTCGGTGTGAGGTGGGGGGAGGGGTGAAGAGTGTCGGTGTGAGGTGGGGGGAGGGGTGAAGAGTGTCGGGGTGAGGTGGGGGGAGGGGTGAAGAGTGTCGGTGTGAGGTGGGGGGAGGGGTGAAGAGTGTCGGGTGTGAGGTGGGGGGAATGGGGGGAGGGGTGAAGAGTGTCGGTGTGAGGTGGGGGGAGGGGTGAAGAGTGTCGGTGTGAGGTGGGGGGAGGGGTGAAGAGTGTCGGTGTGAGGTGGGGGGAGGGGTGAAGAGTGTCGGTGTGAGGTGGGGGGAGGGGGTGAAGAGTGTCGGTGTGAGGTGGGGGAGGGGGTGAAGAGTGTCGGTGTGAGGTGGGGGAGGGGGTGAAGAGTGTCGGTGTGAGGTGGGGGAGGGGGTGAAGAGTGTCGTGTTCGGTGTGAGGTGGGGGGAGGGGGTGAAGAGTGTCGGTGTGAGGTGGGGGGGGAGGGGGTGAAGAGTGTCGGTGTGAGGTGGGGGGAGGGGGTGAAGAGTGTCGGTGTGAGGTGGGGGGAGGGGTGAAGAGTGTCGGTGTGAGGTGGGGGAGGGGTGAAGAGTGTCGGTGTGAGGTGGGGGGAGGGGGTGAAGAGTGTCGGTGTGAGGTGGGGGGAGGGGTGAAGAGTGTCGGGTGTGAGGTGGGGGAGGGGGTGAAGAGTGTCGGTGTGAGGTGGGGGGAGGGGGTGAAGAGTGTCGGTGTGAGGTGGGGGGAGGGGTGAAGAGTGTCGGTGTGAGGTGGGGGAGGGGGTGAAGAGTGTCGGTGTGAGGTGGGGGGAGGGGTGAAGAGTGTCGGTGTGAGGTGGGGGAGGGGTGAAGAGTGTCGGTGTGAGGTGGGGGAGGGGGTGAAGAGTGTCGGGGTGAGGTGGGGGGAGGGGTGAAGAGTGTCGGTGTGAGGTGGGGGGAGGGGGTGAAGAGTGTCGGTGTGAGGTGGGGGAGGGGGTGAAGAGTGTCGGTGTGAGGTGGGGGGAGGGGTGAAGAGTGTCGGTGTGAGGTGGGGGGAGGGGTGAAGAGTGTCGGTGTGAGGTGGGGGGAGGGGGTGAAGAGTGTCGGTGTGAGGTGGGGGGAGGGGTGAAGAGTGTCGGTGTGAGGTGGGGGGAGGGGGTGAAGAGTGTCGGGTGTGAGGTGGGGGGAGGGGTGAAGAGTGTCGGTGTGAGGTGGGGGAGGGGTGAAGAGTGTCGGTGTGAGGTGGGGGGAGGGGGTGAAGAGTGTCGGTGTGAGGTGGGGGGAGGGGGTGAAGAGTGTCGGTGTGAGGTGGGGGGAGGGGTGAAGAGTGTCGGTGTGAGGTGGGGGAGGGGGTGAAGAGTGTCGGGGTGAGGTGGGGGGAGGGGTGAAGAGTGTCGGGTGTGAGGTGGGGGGAGGGGTGAAGAGTGTCGGTGTGAGGTGGGGGAGGGGTGAAGAGTGTCGGTGTGAGGTGGGGGAGGGGTGAAGAGTGTCGGTGTGAGGTGGGGGAGGGGGTGAAGAGTGTCGGTGTGAGGTGGGGGGAGTGAAGAGTGTCGGGGTGAGGTGGGGGGAGGGGTGAAGAGTGTCGGTGTGAGGTGGGGGAGGGGGTGAAGAGTGTCGGGGTGAGGTGGGGGGAGGGGGTGAAGAGTGTCGGTGTGAGGTGGGGGGAGGGGTGAAGAGTGTCGGTGTGAGGTGGGGGGAGGGGTGAAGAGTGTCGGTGTGAGGTGGGGGGAGGGGTGAAGAGTGTCGGTGTGAGGTGGGGGAGGGGTGAAGAGTGTCGGTGTGAGGTGGGGGGAGGGGTGAAGAGTGTCGGTGTGAGGTGGGGGAGGGGTGAAGAGTGTCGGTGTGAGGTGGGGGGGAGGGGTGAAGAGTGTCGGTGTGAGGTGGGGGGAGGGGTGAAGAGTGTCGGTGTGAGGTGGGGGGAGGGGTGAAGAGTGTCGGTGTGAGGTGGGGGAGGGGTGAAGAGTGTCGGTGTGAGGTGGGGGGAGGGGTGAAGAGTGTCGGTGTGAGGTGGGGGGAGGGGGTGAAGAGTGTCGGTGTGAGGTGGGGGGAGGGGTGAAGAGTGTCGGTGTGAGGTGGGGGAGGGGGTGAAGAGTGTCGGTGTGAGGTGGGGGGAGGGGTGAAGAGTGTCGGTGTGAGGTGGGGGGAGGGGTGAAGAGTGTCGGTGTGAGGTGGGGGAGGGGTGAAGAGTGTCGGTGTGAGGTGGGGGAGGGGGTGAAGAGTGTCGGTGTGAGGTGGGGGGAGGGGGTGAAGAGTGTCGGTGTGAGGTGGGGGGAGGGGGTGAAGAGTGTCGGTGTGAGGTGGGGGGAGGGGTGAAGAGTGTCGGTGTGAGGTGGGGGGAGGGGGTGAAGAGTGTCGGTGTGAGGTGGGGGGAGGGGTGAAGAGTGTCGGTGTGAGGTGGGGGGAGGGGGTGAAGAGTGTCGGTGTGAGGTGGGGGGAGGGGGTGAAGAGTGTCGGTGTGAGGTGGGGGGGAGGGGGTGAAGAGTGTCGGTGTGAGGTGGGGGGAGGGGTGAAGAGTGTCGGTGTGAGGTGGGGGGAGGGGGTGAAGAGTGTCGGTGTGAGGTGGGGGAGGGGTGAAGAGTGTCGGTGTGAGGTGGGGGGAGGGGTGAAGAGTGTCGGTGTGAGGTGGGGGAGGGGGTGAAGAGTGTCGGTGTGAGGTGGGGGGAGGGGTGAAGAGTGTCGGTGTGAGGTGGGGGGAGGGGTGAAGAGTGTCGGTGTGAGGTGGGGGAGGGGGTGAAGAGTGTCGGTGTGAGGTGGGGGGAGGGGTGAAGAGTGTCGGTGTGAGGTGGGGGGAGGGGTGAAGAGTGTCGGTGTGAGGTGGGGGAGGGGTGAAGAGTGTCGGTGTGAGGTGGGGGGAGGGGTGAAGAGTGTCGGTGTGAGGTGGGGGGAGGGGTGAAGAGTGTCGGTGTGAGGTGGGGGGAGGGGTGAAGAGTGTCGGTGTGAGGTGGGGGAGGGGGTGAAGAGTGTCGGTGTGAGGTGGGGGAGGGGTGAAGAGTGTCGGTGTGAGGTGGGGGAGGGGTGAAGAGTGTCGGTGTGAGGTGGGGGAGGGGTGAAGAGTGTCGGTGTGAGGTGGGGGGAGGGGTGAAGAGTGTCGGTGTGAGGTGGGGGGAGGGGTGAAGAGTGTCGGTGTGAGGTGGGGGAGGGGTGAAGAGTGTCGGTGTGAGGTGGGGGAGGGGTGAAGAGTGTCGGTGTGAGGTGGGGGAGGGGTGAAGAGTGTCGGTGTGAGGTGGGGGGAGGGGTGAAGAGTGTCGGTGTGAGGTGGGGGAGGGGGTGAAGAGTGTCGGTGTGAGGTGGGGGAGGGGGTGAAGAGTGTCGGTGTGAGGTGGGGGAGGGTGAAGAGTGTCGGTGTGAGGTGGGGGAGGGGTGAAGAGTGTCGGTGTGAGGTGGGGGAGGGGTGAAGAGTGTCGGTGTGAGGTGGGGGGAGGGTGAAGAGTGTCGGTGTGAGGTGGGGGAGGGGTGAAGAGTGTCGGTGTGAGGTGGGGGGAGGGGTGAAGAGTGTCGGTGTGAGGTGGGGGAGGGGTGAAGAGTGTCGGTGTGAGGTGGGGGAGGGGTGAAGAGTGTCGGTGTGAGGTGGGGGAGGGGTGAAGAGTGTCGGTGTGAGGTGGGGGGAGGGGTGAAGAGTGTCGGTGTGAGGTGGGGGGAGGGGGTGAAGAGTGTCGGTGTGAGGTGGGGGAGGGGTGAAGAGTGTCGATGTGAGGTGGGGGGAGGTGAAGAGTGTCGGTGTGAGGTGGGGGAGGGGTGAAGAGTGTCGGTGTGAGGTGGGGGAGGGGGTGAAGAGTGTCGTGTGAGGTGGGGGAGGGTGAAGAGTGTCGGTGTGAGTGGGGGAGGGGTGAAGAGTGTCGGTGTGAGGTGGGGGGAGGGGTGAAGAGTGTCGGTGTGAGGTGGGGGAGGGGTGAAGAGTGTCGGTGTGAGGTGGGGGAGGGGTGAAGAGTGTCGGTGTGAGGTGGGGGGAGGGGTGAAGAGTGTCGGTGTGAGGTGGGGGAGGGGTGAAGAGTGTCGGTGTGAGGTGGGGGGAGGGGTGAAGAGTGTCGGTGTGAGGTGGGGGAGGGGTGAAGAGTGTCGATGTGAGGTGGGGGGAGGGGTGAAGAGTGTCGGTGTGAGGTGGGGGAGGGGTGAAGAGTGTCGGTGTGAGGTGGGGGAGGGGTGAAGAGTGTCGGTGTGAGGTGGGGGGAGGGGTGAAGAGTGTCGGTGTGAGGTGGGGGAGGGGTGAAGAGTGTCGGTGTGAGGTGGGGGAGGGGTGAAGAGTGTCGGTGTGAGGTGGGGGAGGGGTGAAGAGTGTCGGTGTGAGGTGGGGGGAGGGGTGAAGAGTGTCGGTGTGAGGTGGGGGGAGGGGTGAAGAGTGTCGGTGTGAGGTGGGGGGAGGGGTGAAGAGTGTCGGTGTGAGGTGGGGGAGGGGGTGAAGAGTGTCGGTGTGAGGTGGGGGAGGGGTGAAGAGTGTCGGTGTGAGGTGGGGGGAGGGGTGAAGAGTGTCGGTGTGAGGTGGGGGGAGGGGTGAAGAGTGTCGGTGTGAGGTGGGGGAGGGGTGAAGAGTGTCGGTGTGAGGTGGGGGGAGGGGTGAAGAGTGTCGGTGTGAGGTGGGGGGAGGGGTGAAGAGTGTCGGTGTGAGGTGGGGGGAGGGGTGAAGAGTGTCGGTGTGAGGTGGGGGGAGGGGTGAAGAGTGTCGGTGTGAGGTGGGGGAGGGGTGAAGAGTGTCGGTGTGAGGTGGGGGGAGGGGTGAAGAGTGTCGGTGTGAGGTGGGGGAGGGGTGAAGAGTGTCGGTGTGAGGTGGGGGGAGGGGTGAAGAGTGTCGGTGTGAGGTGGGGGAGGGGTGAAGAGTGTCGGTGTGAGGTGGGGGGAGGGGTGAAGAGTGTCGGTGTGAGGTGGGGGAGGGGGTGAAGAGTGTCGGTGTGAGGTGGGGGGAGGGGTGAAGAGTGTCGGTGTGAGGTGGGGGAGGGGTGAAGAGTGTCGGTGTGAGGTGGGGGAGGGGTGAAGAGTGTCGGTGTGAGGTGGGGGGAGGGGTGAAGAGTGTCGGTGTGAGGTGGGGGAGGGGTGAAGAGTGTCGGTCGTGAGGTGGGGGAGGGGGTGAAGAGTGTCGGTGTGAGGTGGGGGGAGGGGTGAAGAGTGTCGGTGTGAGGTGGGGGGAGGGGTGAAGAGTGTCGGTGTGAGGTGGGGGAGGGGTGAAGAGTGTCGGTGTGAGGTGGGGGAGAGGGGTGAAGAGTGTCGGTGTGAGGTGGGGGAGGGGTGAAGAGTGTCGGTGTGAGGTGGGAGGGGAGGGGGAGTGAAGAGTGTCGGTGTGAGGTGGGGGGAGGGGTGAAGAGTGTCGGTGTGAGGTGGGGGAGAGCGGTGTGAAGAGTGTCGGTGTATCGGTGTGAGGTGGGGGGAGGGGTGAAGAGTGTCGGTGTGAGGTGGGGAGGGGTGAAGAGTGTCGGTGTGAGGTGGGGGAGGGGTGAAGAGTGTCGGTGTGAGGTGGGGGAGGGGTGAAGAGTGTCGGTGTGAGGTGGGGGGAGGGGTGAAGAGTGTCGGTGTGAGGTGGGGGAGGGGTGAGAAGAGTGTCGGTGTGAGGTGGGGGAGGGGTGAAGAGTGTCGGTGTGAGGTGGGGGAGGGGTGAAGAGTGTCGGTGTGAGGTGGGGGGAGGGGTGAAGAGTGTCGGTGTGAGGTGGGGGGAGGGTGAAGAGTGTCGGTGTGAGGTGGGGGA
This sequence comes from Heptranchias perlo, assembly GCF_035084215.1. Lineage (NCBI taxonomy): Eukaryota > Metazoa > Chordata > Chondrichthyes > Hexanchiformes > Hexanchidae > Heptranchias > Heptranchias perlo. The sequence goes on from NC_090340.1 coordinate 25,114,708, forward strand.
GGGGTGAAGAGTGTCGGTGTGAGGTGGGGGAGGGGTGAAGAGTGTCGGTGTGAGGTGGGGGGAGGGGTGAAGAGTGTCGGTGTGAGGTGGGGGGAGGGGTGAAGAGTGTCGGTGTGAGGTGGGGGAGGGGTGAAGAGTGTCGGTGTGAGGTGGGGGGAGGGGTGAAGAGTGTCGGTGTGAGGTGGGGGAGGGGTGAAGAGTGTCGGTGTGAGGTGGGGGGAGGGGTGAAGAGTGTCGGTGTGAGGTGGGGGGAGGGGTGAAGAGTGTCGGTGTGAGGTGGGGGAGGGGTGAAGAGTGTCGGTGTGAGGTGGGGGAGGGGTGAAGAGTGTCGGTGTGAGGTGGGGGGAGGGGTGAAGAGTGTCGGTGTGAGGTGGGGGGAGGGGTGAAGAGTGTCGGTGTGAGGTGGGGGAGGGGTGAAGAGTGTCGGTGTGAGGTGGGGGGAGGGGTGAAGAGTGTCGGTGTGAGGTGGGGGGAGGGGTGAAGAGTGTCGGTGTGAGGTGGGGGAGGGGTGAAGAGTGTCGGTGTGAGGTGGGGGGAGGGGTGAAGAGTGTCGGTGTGAGGTGGGGGAGGGGGTGAAGAGTGTCGGTGTGAGGTGGGGGAGGGGTGAAGAGTGTCGGTGTGAGGTGGGGAGGGGTGAAGAGTGTCGGTGTGAGGTGGGGGGAGGGGTGAAGAGTGTCGGTGTGAGGTGGGGGAGGGGTGAAGAGTGTCGGTGTGAGGTGGGGGAGGGGTGAAGAGTGTCGGTGTGAGGTGGGGGAGGGTGAAGAGTGTCGGTGTGAGGTGGGGGAGGGGTGAAGAGTGTCGGTGTGAGGTGGGGGGAGGGGTGAAGAGTGTCGGTGTGAGGTGGGGGAGGGGTGAAGAGTGTCGGTGTGAGGTGGGGGAGGGGTGAAGAGTGTCGGTGTGAGGTGGGGGGAGGGGTGAAGAGTGTCGGTGTGAGGTGGGGGAGGGGTGAAGAGTGTCGGTGTGAGGTGGGGGAGGGGTGAAGAGTGTCGGTGTGAGGTGGGGGAGGGGTGAAGAGTGTCGGTGTGAGGTGGGGGAGGGGTGAAGAGTGTCGGTGTGAGGTGGGGGAGGGGTGAAGAGTGTCGGTGTGAGGTGGGGGAGGGGTGAAGAGTGTCGGTGTGAGGTGGGGGAGGGGTGAAGAGTGTCGGTGTGAGGTGGGGGAGGGGGTGAAGAGTGTCGGTGTGAGGTGGGGGAGGGGTGAAGAGTGTCGGTGTGAGGTGGGGGGAGGGGTGAAGAGTGTCGGTGTGAGGTGGGGGAGGGGTGAAGAGTGTCGGTGTGAGGTGGGGGGAGGGGTGAAGAGTGTCGGTGTGAGGTGGGGGAGGGTGAAGAGTGTCGGTGTGAGGTGGGGGAGGGTGAAGAGTGTCGGTGTGAGGTGGGGGGAGGGGTGAAGAGTGTCGGTGTGAGGTGGGGGAGGGGTGAAGAGTGTCGGTGTGAGGTGGGGGAGGGGTGAAGAGTGTCGGTGTGAGGTGGGGGAGGGGTGAAGAGTGTCGGTGTGAGGTGGGGGGAGGGGTGAAGAGTGTCGGTGTGAGGTGGGGGAGGGGTGAAGAGTGTCGGTGTGAGGTGGGGGAGGGGGTGAAGAGTGTCGGTGTGAGGTGGGGGGAGGGTGGTGAAGAGTGTCGGTGTGAGGTGGGGGGAGGGGTGAAGAGTGTCGGTGTGAGGTGGGGGAGGGGTGAAGAGTGTCGGTGTGAGGTGGGGGGAGGGGTGAAGAGTGTCGGTGTGAGGTGGGGGGAGGGGTGAAGAGTGTCGGTGTGAGGTGGGGGGAGGGGTGAAGAGTGTCGGTGTGAGGTGGGGGGAGGGGTGAAGAGTGTCGGTGTGAGGTGGGGGGAGGGGTGAAGAGTA